>NC_069082.1:38288531-38651305 GCF_025698485.1 Gossypium arboreum
CATGAATTTTTTAGACCCAAGGCACCATTCGGCCTTTATATTAATGAAAATAATGTGACAAAAACACATAAAGGTAATAAGAAAAACATTTTAGTTAATACTAATAAATCTTTTTCTATTTCCAGAGGGCGTGGTTCTGAGAATAAAGTTGGTAATAACCATAGTGGAGCTTCCCTCAATCGCTCGTTCAAGAAAAAGGGAGGTAGATTAAAAAATACTAGAATTTCTAAAATCCTTTGACAGATGCTATATGCTCCATGGTTAATCTTGTTAATTCGCAAGTTGGGCCAGGTACAGATGTGATTGGAGGTAGTGCGGATGGACAGGCTGGAGGTCTTGGGTCCACTTCTGCATAATTTGGCGGTATTTTTAGTTTTATTAGTTTTAAAATTTTTTATTTTAAATATGAAATTTACTGTTTTTTGCTGGAATTGTCAAGGTTGTGCTAGTTTGAAATTTCCCCGTATTTTTTAGGAGTATAATAGAGAGAATAAGCCTGATTTGGTTGGCCTTTTAGAATCAAGGATTAATGGTTCCAAAGCTGATTCTGTTATTGCTAAGCTTAATTTTGAATTTTCGCATCCTATGGAGGCTATGGGTTTCTCTGGTGGAATTTGGATAGGATGGAAAGATTCCATTTCTGTAGATATTTTGGGTAGCCATTCCCAATCTATTTTACTTAGAATTTCTTGAAAGTCTTATTGGCAACCGGTGTTGGTCAACTTTGTTACGACAGTCCTAATGGTTAAAAGCAGAAGCATTTATGGGATGCTCTCAAATATACTGTACAGTGGATGGGACTCCGTGGTTAGCGATCGAAGATTTTCAATGCTATTCTTACTTTGGGTGAAAAAAGAGGTGGACGAGTCATTGGAAAAGGATGTGCTCTCTTTAGTGAGTTCATGGATTCCTTGGGATTGCATGATTTGGGGTTAGTGGTCCTAACTTTACTTGGAATAGAGGGGGAGTTTTTAAGAGACTGGATAGACCGATTTGTAACGATGCTTGGAGCCTAAAGTTTCCTTTGTCCAAAGTGCTACATCTACAAAAGCTTAAATCAGACCATAGACCACTCAAATTATCTCTTATGCCTGAAGTTCAACCTTCCTCTGGGAGACCTTTTCGTTTTATGGTTGGTTGGGTTGAACATCTAGGGTTTTTTGAGTTTGTTAATGAGAATTGGAAGTTTATGGGGGATATGTCGACAACTCATGCTACTTTCACTAATCAAGTGAAATTATGGAATAAGGAGGTTTATTGTCACATTACGTATCGAAAGAATCTTTTGAAGAAAAAGTCAGACAATGTTCAAAAGGCGATTGATCGAAGAAGCTCAACTTTTTTAAATCAGGTTAAGTTAGAAATCCTAGAAGAGCTAGAGTCAGTGTTACATCATGATGAGCTTTTATGGTGGTAGAAGGCTAGTGCGATTGGTTAGTCTTTAGGGATCGTAATACAAGATTTTTCCATAGGCAAACTTTACAAAGAAGAAAGCATAATTGTATTGTGGCTCTTAAAAATCAAGTTGGGGAGTGGGTTATGGATGAAGATGAATTGAAACAGGAAGCAGTCAACTTTTATAAAAATATTTATGGGGAGAAATCTAGGAAAACGGTTATTCTTGGGTGTGGTGCATTCCCGTCTCTCGAGCAAGAAGAGATCCAATTTCTTAGTATGCCCATTTCTGATGAGGAGATTAGAAAGGCCCTTTTTGACATGGCGCCTTTAAAAGCACCAAGCAGTGATGGCTTGCGCGCTATTTTCTATCAGAGTCAGTGGGAGTTTATTGGTCCTTCGATTTGTGAATGGGTCAAAAGGATTTTCTCTGGTGAAAATATTGATCCAGGCCTTAATAATTTTCTTATTGTCCTTATACCTAAAGAGCGGCACCCAGAATGTTTCTCACAGTTTTGCCCTATCAGTCTTTGTTTGGTCCTTTACAAGCTTGTGATGAAGGTCATTGCTAATAGATTTAAAATGGTTTTTCCAAATATCATAGGACCTGAACTAGCAGGAATTGTCGCAGGAAGAAACATAAATGATAATATTATCATTGCACAAGAAGTCATTCACTCTATAAAGAGCAAGTAGAAGAATCAAAGATGGATAGCCATTAAAATTGACCTCAAAAAGGCCTATGATCGTGTTCGTTGGGATTTCATAGACACTTCTTTATAGGTCAGGGTATTCCTAACTTCCTTCAGAATGTAATTATGCCACTATTTCGTTCAACTGCCGAACGCCGTACCCCATGGCACAATGAAAAAAAATATTCCGGCAATCCAAACCATGGATCCATGTGCGAGGAATGAATCGGGGTGAAAAAGGTTTTGAAATTACCAAAACTTCAATCTGAGTAGACAGTGAAGCCTCGACAATGAGAATACTATTTTACTTTCAAATCCAAGCCGCAATCTTTATGATCCCGACCTCTACGTAATCCACCCAGTTGATACTGAACGGAAGAAATCCCCAAAACTATTTTAAGAGATATTTTGCTTGACAGCTGCTAGACCTAGTAGTAAAGCTTCGGGATTGTATATATATTCACTTTTTAGGGTTTTTCTCCCTTTCTATGTATAACTCCCTTTTAATTGGTATGTATATAACGAATTCTTAATTTATTAAATTTTAATCCAAACATAATAATCATAATTAAAATAAATAAATATAATAATGTTTTAACCAAAAATTATAATTACATTAATTATAAAGATTTTGGTAAACTATGTTTATTTAAATTTATATACTGAACCAAATTCATATATTAATAGAATTATGTTCTCCTTATGTGTACAACATCCTTGTACATATAATATGTTCTATATTTGATTATGTAATTAAATTAATTCTATAACTAATTTAATTCATGTGACAACCAAACACAATACCAACTATGTTTTATTCCGTTCATTTCAACCATAGGGTGTGACCCTGTAGGTTCTGTGACAGCCCTAAAGTGACCCTAGTCGGAAAGCAGTTTCAGGACCGCTAAACCGAGTCACCAAATTATTTGAATATGATAATTATTGTCTAAAATATGTAAATATGAATGTGTGAAAGTTTTAAGTTTCGATTTAGTTAATTGCATGTGAATTTAGTTAATATGACTTATGTGTGACACTTTTGAAATGTGATAGGTTAATCTATAAGGATCTATTAGTGCATGTAGTCAAAAGGGTGGACTTGCATGTCAATTTCCCCACTTAATTAGTAGTGGCCGGCCATGACAATGAGGGTGGACAAAATGTGATGGGTAAAACATGTCATAAACATGTTGTGTTAATGCTTTATGTTAGAAATGATAAAATAAGGAGCATGGTAATAAAATAATGAAAAAGGAAAATGATGAAGAAAAAAAAAGAAAAAGTTCTCATGTTGTGGAACTTGGCCGAATAGAAGAAAGAAAAAGAAGGGAAAGAGCTTGGAGAAAATCGACTATGGTGGTTCACTAGACTAAGGTATGTTGATGTTGTTCCATGAGATTCATGCATATTTTTAGTTGTTAGCTTGAGTTCTACCTAGCCCATGGTCTAAAAAATCTTTGCTATGAGATGGAGATGATATTCGGCCATGGGTGTTGCCTTCTTGGTTGGTGGTTGATGTTGTGGTGATGAGGCATGAAGATGAGCTAAGTTTCGGCTAAGGTGGACTTGTGTTGATGTCATTTGCATGCTAAGTGTGAAGCTTTGTAGTGATACATGTGATGGTGATTGATGACTCTTGGATTTTCTTTTTAGCATTTTTGAGTTAGACATTAAGTTCTTTGTTTAACCCATGACCAAAATTGAAATGGTATGGTGTCTTGATGCATTCGCCATGGTAGGAAATAGATGAGAATTGGTAGTAAGGTGAAGTGCAAATGTTAGTATTTGATTACTAGTGTATATATGTGTATTAGCTTAGTTTTGAACTTGAAACAAAATGGTATGTAGTCAATCAAGTAACCATAATTGTAGGAAGTATTAAGCATATAATCGGCCTCAACATAGACATGCATATTCGGCCACATGAGGTAGATTGGTGTTGCATGTATTCGGTTAGAGGCAAGCATATTGATACTTTTATCTTGGCTTAGATAATTGGCTAAAAGAGAGTGTGGGGTAATATGTTGAGTTGATTCATGATTTCATATATATGTGACTCTAATGTCTAATGTATATATGGGTTAAGTACCTTGAGTTTCTCTTTTTGATGTTCAAATGATTAAATCAATTTATTTGTTAAATTAAGCTCAAGAGCAAAGGGGAACTAAATCTGATAAAGGGAAGGAAAAAGTGATCGAATAGCCGTCAAAATCGTTCGACAACATCCAAGGTAAGTTTTCGAGTAATGAAACTTAGTTTACGATTTGATTAAGTCATGACGTACAATCATAACTAATATACGGTGATATAATGATTCTACTTGAATTATATGTTGAGTTAATTAGTCAACACGTATGATGGGTAGCCGTATGTGCATAGAGATCATGTCACAAAGCAAACCAAATCATGTTGTTTGCATGTGGCTATTGAGCCGAAAATGGGAATGCTTAATAACTAACTTGTGTTTGAATTATAGTTATGAAAATGAAATAAAGATGTGTCATGATTTACTAATATGTGCATGAATATTCAGATGATAACCGGGCTAAGTCCCGAAGGCATTTGTGCTAGTGACTAATTCCAGGCTAAGTCCCGAAGGCATTTGTGCTAGTGACAAATTCCGGGCTAAGTCCCGAAGGCATTTGTGCGAGTTACTAATTCCGGGCTAAGTCCCAAGGCATTTGTGCGAAGTTACTATATCCTGCTAAGTCCCAAGGCATTTGTGCGAACTACTATATCCAAAGCTAAGTCCCAAGGCATTTGAGCGAGTGGCTATATCCGATTAAAGCCGAAGGTACTTGGTTTGGGAATGAGCAATCTTGCTGTAATAAATTTCAATTAATATGCTCGTAAAATCCCAATGATGAGGTATGTTTCGTATGCATTGGATTAGTTGATTCCTTTTAAATAGTATTCGCCAATCGATTAATGAGCTTCCGGCTTTTGGTTAAGTTGATCTCTTGTATGAGTATAAGGGTTGGTAATGTGAAGTAGGTATGATTTTGAGAATGTGTGTATATGAAATTATCCGTTTAGTCATATGAATGCTATACTTCAATTGTGCCTAATTTCATTGCTCAAAACTTACTAAGCATTAAATGCTTATTCCGTTTCTTTGATTCTCTGTTTTATAGATTTTGGTTCGTCACCATCGGACTCGGGATTTTCAAGTCAAGTCGTCCACACTATCAAAGCCCTTTTGGTACACTTTTGGTTGAACTCTGAAAATGGCATGTATAGGACTACCCTTTTTGTTGTTGGTCATGTACCCTTTGGTTTTGTATAAATTTGGATAGCCATGCGAAAATGGCTTATATATACTTTGAGCATAGCATTATAATCGTTTTGTATGTTGTTCATTGAGAGGTATGGAAATGTTGGTAACGATTAGCCATTGGAATGGTTAATCATGATCATTTTGGTGCTATGTATGACAAGTTCTAGTTGATTCATGGAAACTATGAAATAGGTAAAGTCTACCTTAAAGGCAGATGCTGACAGCAGCAGTGTTGTGAATTTGAAAAATCACTAAAAATAGTACAAATGGAATTAAATAGTGAATAAATTATGTAATCGAACCTTGATGAATCTACTTTCATATGGAAGAAACGAAACTATCATATGAGTCGTATGTTAAGAGATATTTAAGTTTTTGTGGAACAGGGCCAGAGCAATTTCTGGATCCCCTGATCTGACTTTGGAAATTCACTATAAATTAACCAGAGATAATTAGAAGTCATACCCTATATGTACAGAATCCTTTTCGAGTCTAGTTTCTTTAGGAACAAACGGCATAAGTATTGAAGCCCTGTACAGGAAGATATCTAAGTCGTAATGCATGAAGATCAGAGTAGTCGAACCCTGTAACAGGGGAGACTTTAACTAATAAAATGTACTAATTGGCCTGACAAAAATTCTAGAAAAAAATTTGTAGATGGACATATGAGTCTAGTTTCAGGAAAAATTTACGGAACTGGTTTTTGAGTTTTGAAACTCGAGATATGATTTTTAAGGTGACAGTGACGCAGTTAGCCAGCTTGTCTGGAAATTTTAAATGAACTGTGTTTTACAATGAAATAAGCCCATAAACACCTCGTGTTCGACTCCGGCATCGGTCTTGGGTACAGGGTGTTACAATTTTATTTGGATCAGAGCTACGGTTTAGTCGATTCTAGGAGTACCGTAATACGTTTGGGTCTGGTTATACATGCCATTATGCGATTATTTGATAGTGTGGTGATTTCTGACAATTGAAAATGTGTTTATTTATAGTAATGGATCCCGATCCCAACCGAGCGGTAGCTGATGATCTTGAGAGTGTAATCCGAACGATGAAGCTGGACAAGCTTTTTATAGCGTGATGAATGATTGGTTCAACCAATACATTCGAATTAATACGGCTGTTCCACAACCTCCATTCCCGACTAATACCACCCCCGTACCTACAATACCTCCGACAACTGACCAAATAAGGTCAAATAAGCCCCCAGTTGACAGAATCCGAAAACACAGGGCTACCGAATTTAAAGCTACGGACAGCGATGATGCCGAGCAAGCTGAATTTTGTTTGGAAAACACTATTCGGGTACTCGATGAGCTATCTTGCACACCCGATGAGTGCCTAAAGTGTACTATCTCCTTGCTACGTGATTCTGCCTACTATTGGTGGAATACGTTGACTTCTGTTGTGCCCAGAGAGCAAGTAACTTGGGAGTTTTTCCAAACCGAGTTTGGAAAAAGTATATCGATCGAGATTCATGGATCGAAATGGAAGGAATTTCTTGAACTTAAACAAGGTTCCATGTCGATTCGACTATGAATGAAAATTTGTGAGGCTTAGCCAGATGCACGAGAATGCATTTCTTCGAAGTCGTGATGTGTAAACATTTCAAGATGGACCAATGATGATATAAAGTTGTATGTTGGCATTTTAGAAATCCGAGAATTTTTGGTACTTGTCGAGCGAGCTTACAAAGTGAGGAGCTCGATGAAGGAGAAAAGGAAAGGCGATATGGGAGCAAAGGAGTTTCGAAGAGATCTTGGAAAGCCCTTCCAACATCATCGAAGAAATTTAGAGATGACTTAGGCGGTCTAGAGACACTTCGGGTTTTCTAGACGAGATCGCGACCGACCCCTGTGAGTACACGAATCACTTGATGCGCCAGTGTTGGAAACGATCGTCGAGACGTAACGAGTGCCGATTGTGGTAAATGGCATTCGGGGAGTTGTAGATTCCATGACCGCTCCTGTTACAAGTGCGGATCAGCTGACCACTTTATTAAAGATTGCCCGAGATTGTTTGAACAGAACGTAAATCAGAGTGGGAAACCTGGTGCTACTACTGCTCGGGGTAGACCATCTAGAAATACGGGCAATGCTAGTGGTGGTTAGAGAGGATCTAGAGATGCTACAACCAAATCTGAGGCTCGTGCTCCTGCTAGAGCTTACGCTATACGCGCACGCGAGGATGCTTCCTCGCCAGATGTTATTTCCGGTAATTTTACTCTCTTTGATACTAATGTAATTGCTTTGATTGACCCTGGTTCTACTCATTCTTATATATGTGAAACCTTATCATCCAGTAAGACTCTACCTATTGAGTCTACTGAGTTTGTAATTCGGGTGTCAAATCCTGTGGGTCGTTACGTGCTTGTCGACAAAGTGTCCAGGAAATGTCCCCTAGTAATCCGAAGTTCCTGTTTTCCGGCCGATTTGATGCTTTTAACGTTTGACGAATTTGATGTTATCCTTAGTATGGATTGGTTGACCGTACATGATGCAATTGTAAATTGTAAAAGAAAAAGCATCGATTTAAGGTGTGTAGATAACGAGGTAATCCGAGTTGAGTCTACTGACTTGAATAGGTTGCCAGCTGTAATATCATCGATGTTGGCTCAGAAATATGTAAGAAATGGGTGTGAAGCATACCTTGCGTATGTACTTGATGACAAAGAGTTAGAAAAGAAGCTGAATCTGCGCGCTGGTTTGTGAATACCGGATGTTTTTCCGAAGAATTACTGTGTTTACCACCCGTTCGGGAGGTAAAGTTTGGTATTGAGCTTGTACCTGGGACTACACCGATTTCGATAGCTCTGTATCATATGGCACCAACAGAATTAAAGGAATTGAAACCTCAGTTGCAAGAGTTGACGGATAGAGGTTTCCCTCGACCAAGTTTCTCACCTTGGGGTGCACCAGTATTGTTTGTGAAAAGAAGGACGGAACCATGAGGTTGTGCATCGACTATCGTCACCGAATAAGGTGACAATAAAGAATAAATATCCGATACCGCGCATTGACGATTTGTTTGATCAACTAAAGGGAGCCTCAGTGTTTTCAAAGATAGATTTGAGATCGGGTTATTATCGATTCTAATTCGAGATTCGGATATACCCAAAACAGCTTTCAGAACGAGATACGGTCACTACGAGTTCTTAGTGATGCCGTTTGGGCTCACTAATGCCCCTGCGGTATTTATGGATCTGATGAATCGTGTCTTCAGACAGTATCTGGACCGGTTTGTAGTTGTGTTTATTGATGACATCTTGGTCTACTCAAAAGACGAAACCGAGCATGCTGAGCACCTGAGATTAGTGTTGCAGATTTTACGAGATAAGCAATTATATGCTAAGTTCAGTAAGTGTGAGTTCTGGTTAAGAGAGTTGAGCTTCTTGGGTCATGTGGTATCCGTATCGGGTATTCGAGTTGATCCGAGCAAAATTTCAGCTCCGAGAAATATTACTGAGGTTCGGAGCTTTTTGGGACTTGCCGGTTACTATCGACGGTTTGTAAAAGGTTTCTCGATGATAGCCACACCAATGACAAAACTACTTCAGAAAGATGTTAAGTTTGAATGGACAGAAAAGTGTCAGAAAAGTTTCGATCAATTGAAAACTCATTTGACTAAGCTCCAAGATTAGTGCAGCCCGAATCGTGCAAGGAGTTCGTCATTTACAGTGATGCATCCTTACTTGGGTTGGGTTGTGTATTGATGCAAGAAGGTCGAGTTGTAGCTTATGCGTCGAGGCAACTGAAGCCACATGAGAAAAATTATCCAACCCATGATCTCGAACTAGCTGCCATCGTATTCGGTTTGAAAATATGGCGACATTACTTATTTGGTGAGAAGTACCATGTATATTCGGATCACAAAAGTCTCAAATATTTGATGACTCAAAGAGACTTGAATCTGCGACAAAGACGTTGGCTTGAGTTGTTAAAAGATTATGAGCTTGTCATTGACTATCACCCGGGAAAGGCTAATGTTGTTGCGGATGCTTTAAGTCGTAAATCACTATTTGCTTTACGAGCGATGAATGTACACTTGCCTGTTCTATCCGACAACGTGTTAGTAGCAGAATTAAAGGCTAGACCATTGTTGATTCATCAAATTCGTGAAGCTCAGAAAGTCGATGATGAATTGGTTGCAAAACGGGCTGAATGTGTTTCGGATAGGGAGTTAAAGTTTCAAATTGATGACGATGATTGTGTGAGGTTTAGAAGTCGTTTGTGTGTTCCAAGAAATCCAAAACTTATTTCGATGATTCTGAACGAAGCTCATAGTAGCCGAATGTCAATTCACCCGGAGAGCACGAAAATGTACAACGATCTGAGACGTCAATTTTGGTGGCATGGTATGAGACGAGACATTTCTGATTTTGTTTCGAAGTGTTTAATATGCCAACAAGTGAAAGCAGAACATCAAGTGCCTACGGGTTTACTCCAGCCGATCATGATACCTGAATGGAAATGGGATCGAGTCACGATGGATTTTGTGTTTGGGTTGCCATTGTCGACAAGTAAGAAAGATGCGATTTGGGTTGTTGTTGATAGACTGACTAAGTCGGCTCATTTTATTCCTGTACGTATGTATTATTCACTGGATAAACTAGCTGAATTGTATGTTTCTCAGATTGTGAGATTACACGGGGTACCCATTTCTATTGTGTCGGATAGAGATCCGAGATTCACCTCGTGATTTTGGAAGAAATTGAAAGAAGCTTTGGGTACCAAGTTGCATTTTAGCACCGCTTTTCATCCCCAAACCGATGGTCAATCCGAGCGGATAATTCAGATACTCGAGGATATGTTGAGATGCTGCATCTTTGAGTTTAGTGGTTCATGGGAATGGTATCTACCTTTGATTGAGTTCGCTTACAACAATAGTTTTTAGTGAAGCATTAAGATGGCGCCTTACGAGGCTTTGTACGGTTGAAAATGCCGTACACCATTGTTTTGGACCGAGCTCGATGAAACTAAAATTTTCGGAGTTGATTTGATTAAAGATGCCGAGCGCGTAGTAAAAATAATTCGTGAAAGTCCGAAGGCGACATCGATCGTCGAGAAGTCGTGACGCGGATTTGAAACGAAAGGACATTGAGTATCAGGTGGGAGATAAAGTGTTTCTTAAAGTTTCACCTTGGAAAAAGATACTCAGATTTGGGCGTAAGGGCAAATTGAGTCCGAGGTTTATCGGGCCATATGAAATATCTGAACAAATCGGTCCAGTTGCGTATAGATTGATTTTACCCCCTGAACTTGAAAGGATCCACAACGTTTTTGATGTTTCGATGCTTCAACGTTACAGATCTGATCCTTCGCACATAATAAGTCCCTCCGAGGTTGAAATTCAAGCCGATATGAGTTATGAAGAAGAACCAATTCGTATCCTAGCTCGTGAAGTGAAAGAGTTGCGAAACAAAAAGGTTCCTTTAGTAAAAGCGTTATGGCTCAAACACGTGATGGAAGAAGCTACTTGGGAACCCGAGAACTCTATGAAAGAACGACACCCAAACTTATTTACTGGTAAGATTTTCGGGGACGAAAATTTCTTAAGTGGGGGAGAGTTGTGACAACCCTAAAGTGACCCTAGTCGAAAATCGGTTTCGGGATCACTAAACCGAGTCACCAAATTATTTGAATATGATAATTATTGTCTAAAATATGTGAATATGAATGTGTGAAAGTTTTAAGTTTCGATTTAGTTAATTGCATGTGAATTTAGTTAATAGGACTTATGTGTGACACTTTTGAAATGTGATAGGTTAATCTATAAGGATCTATTAGTGCATGTAGTCAAAAGGGTGGACTTGCATGTCAATTTCCCCACTTAATTAGTAGTGGCCGGCCATGACAATGAGGGTGGACAAAATGTGATGGGTAAAACATGTCATAAACATGTTGTGTTAATGCTTTATGTTAGAAATGATAAAATAAGGAGCATGGTAATAAAATAATGAAAAAGGAAAATGATGAAGAAAAAAAAAGAAAAAGTTCTCATGTTGTGGAACTTGGCCGAATAGAAGAAAGAAAAAGAAGGGAAAGAGCTTGGAGAAAATCGACTATGGTGGTTCACTAGACTAAGGTATGTTGATGTTGTTCCATGAGATTCATGCATATTTTTAGTTGTTAGCTTGAGTTCTACCTAGCCCATGGTCTAAATATTTGCTATGAGATGGAGATGATATTCGGCCATGGGTGTTGCCTTCTTGGTTGGTGGTTGACGTTGTCGTGATGAGGCATGAAGATGAGCTAAGTTTCGGCTAAGGTGGACTTGTGTTGATGTCATTTGCGTGCTAAGTGTGAAGCTTTGTAGTGATACATGTGATGGTGATTGATGACGCTTGGATTTTCTTTTTAGCATTTTTGAGTTAGGCATTAAGTTCTTTGTTTAACCCATGACCAAAATTGAAATGGTATGGTGTCTTGATGCATTCGGCCATGGTAGGAAAAATATGAGAATTGGTAGTAAGGTGAAGTGCAAATGTTAGTATTTGATTACTAGTGTATATATGTGTATTAACCGAGTTTTGAACTTGAAACAAAATGGTATGTAGTCAATCAAGTAACCATAATTGTAGGAAGTATTAAGCATATAATCGGCCTCAACATAGACATGCATATTCGGCCACATGAGGTAGATTGGTGTTGCATGTATTCGGTTAGAGGCAAGCATATTGATAATTTTATCTTGGCTTAGATAATTGGCTAAAAGAGAGTGTGGGCTAATATGTTGAGTTGATTCATGATTTCATATATATGTGACTCTAATGTCTAATGTATATATGGGTTAAGTACCTTGAGTTTCTCTTTTTGATGTTCAAATGATTAAATCAATTTATTTGTTAAATTAAGCTCAAGATCAAAGGGGAACTAAATTCGATAAAGGGAAGGAAAAAGTGATCGAATAGCCGTCGAAATCGTTCGACAACATCCGAGGTAAGTTTTCGAGTAATGAAACTTAGTTTACGATTTGATTAAGTCATGACATACAATCATAACTAATATACGGTGATATAATGATTCTACTTGAATTATATGTTGAGTTAATTAGTCTACACGTATGATGGGTAGCCGTATGTGCATAGAGATCATGTCACAAAGCAAACCAAATCATGCTGTTTGCATGTGGCTATTGAGTCGAAAATGGGAATGCTTAATAACTGACTTGTGTTTGAATTATAGTTATGAAAATGAAATAAAGATGTGTCATGATTTACTAATATGTGCATGAATATTCGGATGATAACCGGGCTAAGTCCCGAAGGCATTTGTGCTAGTGACTAATTCCAGGCTAAGTCCCGAAGGCATTTGTGCTAGTGACAAATTTCGGGCTAAGTCCCGAAGGCATTTGTGCGAGTTACTAATTCCGGGCTAAGTCCCAAAGGCATTTGTGCGAGTTACTATATCCGGGCTAAGTCCCGAAGGCATTTGTGCGAACTACTATATCCGGGCTAAGTCCCGAAGGCATTTGAGCGAGTGGCTATATCCGGTTAAAGCCGAAGGTACTTGGTTTGGGAATGAGCAATCTTGCTGTAATAAATTTCAATTAATATGCTCGTAAAATCCCAATGATGAGGTATGTTTCGTGTATGCATTGGATTAGTTGATTCCTTTTAAATAGTATTCGCTCAGTCGATTAATGAGCTTCCGGCTTTTGGTTAAGATGATCTCTTGTATGAGTATAAGGGTTGGTAATGTGAAGTAGGTATGATTTTGAGAATGTGTGTATATGAAATTATCCGTTTAGTCATATGAATGCTATACTTCAATTGTGCCTAATTTCATTGCTCAAAACTTACTAAGCATTAAATGCTTATTCCGTTTCTTTGATTCTCTGTTTTATAGATTTTGGTTCGTCACCATCGGACTCGGGATTGTCGAAGTCAAGTCGTCCACACTATCAAAGCCCTTTTGGTACACTTTTGGTTGAACTCTGAAAATGGCATGTA
Source organism: Gossypium arboreum (assembly GCF_025698485.1). Classification (NCBI taxonomy): domain Eukaryota; kingdom Viridiplantae; phylum Streptophyta; class Magnoliopsida; order Malvales; family Malvaceae; genus Gossypium; species Gossypium arboreum. The sequence goes on from NC_069082.1 coordinate 38,301,850, forward strand.
TAGGACTACCCCTTTTTGTTGTTGGTCATGTACCCTTTGGTTTTGTATAAATTTGGATAGCCATGCGAAAATGGCTTATATATACTTTGAGCATAGCATTATAATCGTTTTGTATGTTGTTCATTGAGAGGTATGGAAATGTTGGCGACGATTAGCCATTGGAATGGTTAATCATGATCATTTTGGTGCTATGTATGACAAGTTCTAGTTGATTCATGGAAACTATGAAATAGGTAAAGTCTACCTTAAAGGCAGATGCTGATAGCAGCAGTGTTGTGAATTTGAAAAATCACTAAAAATAGTACGAATGGAATTAAATAGTGAAGAAATTATGTAATCGAACCTTGATGAATCTACTTTCATATAGAAGAAACGAAACGATCATATGAGTCGTATGTTAAGAGATATTTAAGTTTTCGTGAACAGGGCGAGCGATTTCGGATCCCCGATCGACTTTGAAATTCACTATAAATTAACCACGATAATTAGAAGTCATACCCTATATGTACAGAATACTTTTCGAGTCTAGTTTCTTTAGGAACAAACGGCATAAGTATTGATGTGACAGCCCTAATTTGACCCTAGTCGGAATGTGGTTTCGGGACCACAAAATCGAGTCAAAAATGTATTTAAAATTTATTTGCATAACTTCTATGTGTGATAGTGCATATGTGAAAAATTTGATGTTTTAATTTAGTCTTATGAATGGGAATTTTACTTGAAAGGACTTAGTCGAGAAACCTTGAAAATGGGATAGGCAAATGTGTAGTAGCCAAACATTTTATGTTTTAGTATTATGGGGGACTTGCATGTCAAATAGACCAATTTTGAATGCAAATGGCAAGCCAAGATGCATGTAATCATGGGTTCTATTATTTTTATTTTAATTGGTGGGAATTATATAATATAGAAATAAGCATATTAGGAGAAAAATGTTTTTTTTTATGGGGAGAAGAACATTCGGCCACTTTGTTTTCATGCCTTAGAGCTGAATTTGGTTGAAGGAATTTATGAGAGGAGAGGAAAGAGAGCTTGATCTTCTTCTTTGTTTTTTTTTTGGCTGTTGATTGGAGTGGAGAAGAGTAAAGAATGTTATACTTTAAATGTTATGTAAGGAAGTTATTAAGGACGGTTGAATATATATATTGAAAGATGAGTGGTTTTGTGTATGCATTATTGAGCATGAAAAGTAACATATGAATTGGGTATATTTATCATTGTTAAATGTGCTTAAAAGGGTTCATTTATAATATGGTCCTATGCACATAAAATATGTAATAAGAGAAGATGTACAATTGGTATAGTTTTAAAGTCATTTTATGTGTAATATATAGGGATAAGTGTATATATATATCTTGTATATCGTGTATGTGAAATAAAATGTCGGTAATCCGTATATTATGAATCTATCAATTGTGATCGAAAAGGTGGTTGGAATAATAGTCGATGGATATAAATTATTGGTTAAATTGTTGGTTGTTTTTGTTCATAGTAAATGGATAATAATGGATATGACTTGTGCTTAAAGCTTGATTGGTGTTTTGGTTATGTGTTTGTCTTTCAAATATGGTAATTTTTGGCATGTGAATTGGCACATGGTTTTGTGACTTAAATAAATGTGTAAAGTATTCTTGTTCATAAAGACCATTATCAATGCCGCTTATGATAATAGATATAAAGATTGATATGTGATTTGTTTGGTTTGATGAGTGCATGAATCATGAAATAGGCATAGTTACTCTAGTAATGATGCAGACAGCAGCAGAGTGATGTGAAATTGAAAAATCACTAAAATAGTAGAAATGGAATTAAATAATGAATGAATTGTGTAATCGAAGCTTGATGAGTTTATTTTCATATGGAAGAAACGAAACGACCATATGAGCTATATGTTATGAGGTGTTTAAATTCTTGTGAAACAGGGCCAGACCGATATCTGGATCCCTGTTCTGACTTAGAAAATTCACCATAAATTTTATTGAGATAATTAAAGGTCGTGCTTTATATGTACAGATTTTTCATCGAGTCTAGTTTCATTAGAGATAAACGTCATAGACATTGAATCCCTGTACAGGGAGATATTTAAGTTGTAATGTACAGAGGTCAGAGTAGTCGAACCTTGAAACAGGGAGACTTTAACAAATAAACTGTACTGATTGGCCCAACCAAAATTCTACAAAAATTCTCTCATATAGATATATGAGTCTATATTCAAGGAAAATTAACGAAACTTCATTTGGAGTTTCGTAGCTCCATTCTGAATAATTTAAATACTGTTTCTCGTGAAAAACAGCTTGTAATTGAATTTGTGATTATGTTGTAAACCTTAATAAAACTATTTGAGTTGCTTATAAGCTATCGATTAAATATTGGGAATCAAAGTACCAAATCCAGATTAAAGTGAAGCTATAAGTCGTAAATGACTAGTATACCTAGTCAATTTTGTTATGATGAAATTGATGAATGTGAAAGTGTATATATGTGATAAGGCCGAATGGCCAATGTGATGAATGTGAATGTGTATATATGTGATAAGGCCGAATGGCCGATGTGATGGATGTGAAGGTGTATATATGTGATAAGGCCAAATGGCCAATGTGATGGATGTGAAAGTGTATAAATGTGATAAGTCCCGAAGGGCATTTGTGTCGATATTATATCCAGTTAAAACCCCGCAGCTTTATGCGAGAATATTATCTTGATTAATGTCCGTAGGCTTCGTGCTCGTACTATATCCGAGCTTTAAAGACCCGACGGCTAAATGCTAGGATTCAAGTAAGACTTTGATATTGAGTATCTGAAATAAGTTACCATCAAATAAGTGTTATGTATTTAAGATGTTCAGTACGACACTAACTCATCGGTGGAGTGATTTCGAGGTGGATTATCGTGATCAAAGAGGTAGGTAAATGTGATTAATATTATAACTCCAAATATGAGAATGATCTAATTGGTAATGGTATGCTTGTATAATGAAGTATGTGATGAAATATTCTTATGTATTAGTGCATATTCTGCCCAAAAGCCTTATGATTTGAGTATGGGTTAGATTCAGCTAGATGTGCCAGTACGAGGTAAGGATTATGTTTTGTAAGCTTACGTATATGTGATAAGGAATATGTTTGGTTCTTTATGTGCCTACGGTAATTTAGTACTTGTCATGTTGAAATACTTAAAAATATGGATGTGATTATGAACAAGTGGAAAGGATTATTGAAAGTTGAAAATTGATGAAGAATGTGCTTCGGAAATATTTGACCATCTAGGTCATTATTATTAGAAAGTATATATGTGACAGCCAAGTGATACGTTTATTGATATTATAGTTCGAGATGAAGCTCTAGATTAACTTCATCGAATGGTTGAAATAAATGACCAATGATAGTGAATGAGAACACTTTGTTTTGCTTAAAACTTACTAAGCATTGTAATGCTTACTCTGTTTACTTTGTTTTCTCTGTTTTATAGATCTCATTTCAAGCTACAGGCTCGGGATCGTCAAGAACTAGTCACACTATCACTATCCACTGCTTGTTACTGTTATGTTTTGAATTATCTTATGGCATGTATAGAATAGACCAGTGGCCGAAGAATATTTCGGTTAATGTATATAAGCCATGTGAAAATGGCATCTTTTGAATGTGTACTTATAGAAGTTTAAATTGTATCACTGACTGTCTTTAGTACTTATTTAGATGAATGATCTTTATTTCAAGAAAAGTTCAAAAATTTTACTGTTCTAATATGAGTTTCAAGTCCGGAATGCCCCTTTACCTATTCCGGCGACGGATACGAGATTGGGGTGTTACAATTGAAGCCCTGTACAGGAAGATATCTAAGTCGTAATGCATGAAGGTCAGAGTAGTCGAACCCTATAACAGGGGAGACTTTAACTAATAAAATGTACTAATTGGCCTGACAAAAAATTCTAGAAAAAAATTTGTAGATGGACATATGAGTCTAGTTTCAGGAAAAATTTACGGAACTGGTTTTTGAGTTTTGGAACTCGAGATATGATTTTAAGGTGACAATGACGCAGCTTAGCCAGCTTGTCTGGAAATTTTAAATGAACTGTGTTTTACAATGAAATAAGTCCGTAAACACCTCGTGTTCGACTCCGGCATCGGTCTCGGGTACAGTGTGTTACAGGTTCTTATAATGTTAGTAGTAATACTAGAATGATTCTAATGTTACAAACAATGAGTGGCATCTAGCAATGCATCATTGCTACCTAAGTTACAAGAAGTCATGATTCGACATAACCTTTTGTGATTAACCTTTCATGCATTAATCCTTAAGTCCTTTATCTCTGGAATGGACACAAGTCATGGAATAGTCACACTTGCATATTCCATTCAATGTTTCTTGATACCTTGAGTAGACTATGATACAAAAATAAGTATGACATCTCATATCAACTTATTTGAGCATGGCCATGCATTTCTAGTCTCACTCAATCAAGTGGCCTAAGATATTACTCCCATTATGTAGGAGGGGCTTATCCTATATTGATCAACCATATCTCTCTACATAGATTGTGGTATATCCAACATCAGCCTTTATAAAACAACCAGTTACGGTGTATGTTTGATTGTATTAAAAGATACAACTCACGATGTTAAGATAATGATGATCTCATGTCTCAGGATCATATACATATTAATCACTATGAGTAATGTTGTGACAATTACATAATAATCCAAGAAACATACTCATAGCGGGTCAGTCCAATATGTTGTTCTCTAACACACATATTCATGCATTGATTCTGACACTCCATATCAATGACAACTCTTTTTCATCAATCAACTACATGTTAGTCTTAATGCATTATTGTTGTCCTAGTCAACAAAATTACTTGACTAAGGACCTTTTAAGAATAATCATATTATTCTGAGGACATTATTATAAAATAGTTTATTTATACACACAGAAAAGAAACTGAAATACTAATGGCAACGCTTTATATTAATAAACATGGTAAATCAAGTATGTTATTACAACCATCTCATGATTAATCTTTGGGCATAATCTTACATGAACTATACAGGTGCTCTGGAATGGAGTACCATCCCATAAGTTCAAACTAGCAAGAAGAGTTCATCAAGGATGCCCACTTTCACCCTACCTTTTCATCCTATGTATGGAGTGGCTAGGGCATGGTATCCACATGGACATGGCAGAAGGTAGATGGTCGCTTATTCGGCTAACTAGATCAGGTCCATCTCTCTCTCATCTCTTTTGTACAGATGACTTGATTCTTTTTGGTCAGGAGGAGGAGAAGTAGGCGCGAGTTATTAAGGAAGTTTTAAACACTTTTTGTGGTGTTTCAGGTCATAATGATAATCTACAGAAGTCCAATATGTTTTTTTTTTTCTAAAGGGGTGGATGAGGATAATCAAAGGCATATTAGTGGATTTTTTGGATTCCAGGTGGTGTAGAATCTTGGTTGGTATTTTGGGTTCCCTTATTTCATGAGAAAGTTATGAATAATACTTTGTGCTTTGTCGTTGATAAGGTGTGGAGTAAACTTTATAGTTGGGATGCTCGGCAACTCTCTCTTGCTGGTAGAATTACTCTAGCTCAAGCGGTCTTACTATCAATCTCGAGCTACTTTATGTAATCGATGATGATCCCAAAAGGTTTTTGTGATGAGATTGAAGCTATGGTTAGACAATTCATTTGGGGGTCCACTAGTGGTAATAAAAAAAATTGCTTTGGTGAGTTGGGATTCAATATGCCAACCTAAACCACATGGTGGTCTTGGTATAATGTCTCTTTGTGACTAGAATACTTCTTTCATAATGAAGTTGGGATTCAAATTGGTGACTAATCATTCTTCTTTTTAGGTCAATGTCCTTCGGTGTAAGTATGGGGTTCAAGATAGATTACTAGAGTCTTTATCAAGGGGACAATGTTTTCTCTTGTGGAGATCTCTGTCGAAGATTTGGCTGCTCTTATGGGAGAATTTGCTTTGGTCTGTTCAAGAATGGTGCAATATTAACTACTGGAAGGATTCTTGGGTTCCTAATGTTGGGCCGCTATCTAAAAAGATAGACTACAATTCTAGCTTGGATATGGATCATTCCCTTAATGATTTGGTCACAGAGAATGAGGATTGGAATTTGGACCTCTTCCACCTTTGGTGATCTGAAGATATCATGCAAAAGATTGTAGGGATTTCGCCACCTCAACCAAATTCTGGTATGGATAGAATTTTTTTGGGGGAACTATATCTGGTGCTTTCTCAATTAAAAGTGCTTATAAGAAACTTCTGGAAGATTCATGGAATGTGAAAGAGGATGTTTGGAAGTTATCATGGAATTATCATGGGCCACAAAGGGTTAGAGTGTTCATTTGGCTTGTTATTAAACATCGTTTACTCACTAATGTTGAAAGAATACGAAGAGGATTGGGTTCTGAAACTGCTGTTGATACATGTGGCCATAATTATGAAGATATCCTTCATGTACTTTGGCATTACACAATGGCAAGGGAGATCTAGATGCAACTAATCCTTACAGGTAAACAATCTATTTTTTTTTTTTTGCAGGGTCTCTTCATGAATGGATATAGCTTAATTTACGAAATCAGCAAGCCATAAAGCTAGTGGGTGGAGTCAATTAGCCTTGTCTGTTTGGGATTATCATTTGGCACATATGGAAAAATTAGAATCTACTCACATTTCAAGGTCTTTCTTGGTGTACCGATGAGGTTATGAAAGCCTCCCTATGTTGGGCAAAGCAATATGTTTCGATGTCTAGATTGCAAGACCCTAAACACTCTAGGAAGGATTTTGTTCCTGTTTCTTCAGATGGTTGGGTCTACTTGAACAAAAATGGTTCAGTCAAATATGAAGATATGTTTGTTGTAACTGAAGCGCTTCTGTGAAATCATAAGGAAACTTGGATTGTTGGCTTCACAAGGTATTTTTGAAATAGTGAAGTTTTTTATTCAAAATTATGGGGCATTTTAGATAGGTTGCAAATTGCCCTTGATCATGGCTTTCGAAAAGTTCTCATCTGGACAGATAATCTTGAAGCGGTTAACCTCATTCATGAAGGATTTCGTGAAGGTTCTAATTCTGCTTTAGTTACGAGAATTATTTTGCTGTTGAAGCTTCTGAGTCATTGGAATCTTCAACATATTCCAAGAGAAGAGAATAGAATTGCAGAGAAGAGACAGGGAACCAGGGTTGCGTTTAGTTGATAAGAATTATGTATTGAGTTTTCTTAATGTTTGATTTTTGAGTTGTAATTTATTTTTTCACAAAAGAAAATTTAATTAATTATGTATAAATGGTTGATTTTGCAAGATTGGTATGAAATGTGTAAAAATTTGAATTGGTATTGAAAACAAACTGGTGAGTGAGTTTTTGGGTGGTGTTGTGTTATTTAATTAGATTAATTTCAAGGATGATTTTAAGCATGTGTACTGAAAGTTTTGATCATGATATGTTGGTGTTACAATTGGCAATTGAATATGGGAAATTGATGAATGAAGTGCTTGATTTAATTTGATGCTAAATGGCTATGTTACAAGCTATACGTAATCATTTTATCACATTAAATTGAGCACATTAATGATTGATTTATATGCTATGCTTGACTGAATATATTGGCAACATGCATGGAGGATCCATTGGATATAGTTGGCATGCCATAGGATTTGTGGGTACTCACCTTTATTTGTGACATTGTGAGCATATGGCTCAAGGTGGACTGATTTATTTGGAGTAGATAAAAGAGTGTTAAGCATGATTCTCCATTCAATGGGTTATTTGAAGCGCTTTAAGAGACCATGTGCTTCGGCCCATTCAACTCGGTGGACTCTGTTTGATATTTGTGGGAGTTCGGAGATCCATTTATCTGATGTATGATCACCCGAGTAAGCCATGTGAAATGAATGCAATATATTTATGTGTGATTGTTGTTATATCAATTGATGGTTGAATGCCATGAATAGATGATCTTTGGTATTGGAAATGCCTATATGGAAAATTTAATTGGAATGTTTCATTATTTTGGTTGATAATCGGTGCATTGGTTGTGAATTATGCATGAATTGGATGTTAATTTACTTTTCATTTTTATTAACATTCACAGAGCTTTTTAAAGCTCACACCCTTACATTCGTGGAGATAATCGTCGGGATTGAGGAGTTGAGGAGTCGAGCAAGAGAGTTACAAGAGATTTAGGCTTGGTAGAGATTTTATTACAGGTTTTAGAGACTGTAATTGGGCATTGTGGAACTCCCGAAAATTAGTTGATTTTGGTTGTAATTGGACTTTTGACATTGGACATTTATTTTGGATGGTCTTATAATAACTTTGAGGCATGTTTGAGTTTAATTATTGAATGATTTACTGTGTTTTGTTGGTTGATAACACAGTGTGTGAAGCATGAAATTTTTAATAACAATTGATAAATGAAGCTTCCACGGAGTGGTTTGCTAGCGACTAATACAACCACTTGTTTGATTTATTCGGTGTTTGTTATGCATGAAATTGATTGTCTAATTCTATTTAATTAAGTTTAATTGATGTCCATAATTCAATTGAAGATGTATATATATGTTAATTAATCGTATTTAAATCGATTTTAATTGGTTACTAAAATATGGCAAATCGGGTTTTAAAACAAGTTTTTTGCAAAAATAGGTGCAGTGGTTTTCACACGGTTGTGTGCCTGTCCACATGGGCATGTAAGGTGTTGCACATGGGCGTATGGGTAAGTGGTACGGGCGTGTGTGATCTACCAAAAAGGGTTTTCACAACACGAACACGGGCATTTAATGACACATGGTCTAGGGGACACGGTCGTGTAGGTTTTGGGGGGTTTAACTTTTTGTCTTTTTAAATTAGTATTCTAATTTGTTTAAGTTACGATTTAGTCCTAAATATTTATTAGTCTAATTAGAGCCCTAGATGATAAGGAAACTTGGTAATAATTTAAGATTAGTCTCATAATGGGTAAATTTTGATAGAAAAACATTTAATTTTTAAATTGGAATAGGTCCTGATAGTTGGTATTTATTACAATTTAGTCCCTAATTTTAAAAATTGAATTAGACATAGCAAACAAACTCAAGTTAAGCTGAAATATTTAGGCTTGCATAATTTTAACTAAAAAAAGGTCAGTAAACAGTTAGATCTAAAATTGGGTTAGTTTTACCATATGTGATAAAATGACAAAAATGCCTTTAAGTTAAATTACCTAGGAAAAGTTTAAAATTGGCTCATAATTTGCTTTCGAGTTAATAAATAACTAATAATCAGACAAGATTGAGGTGTTATAAGGTTAGGGTGTGTCTTGGGTGGTCGTTAGCCGGAAAGTCACTTAGGTGGCTAATGTAACGCTTCAAATTCGGTCGGTCCATCCTAATCAAGTTTGGGGTGTCGCATCATTGGACAAAATAATTGGATGAATTGTTTTCGTAAAGAATATACAATAAGAAGTTTTTAACCATGATACTTCTTGTGGACTGACTCTATGATTAAATAATTTTGAATTATCTGGACGATGCTTCTAGACATAATTGTAATTACTAGAGCCTAATTTTATATGCTTGATTGGTCCATCCGCTAGCTCAACAAAAGCATAATCCGACTGCATTTGAATCAAAAGAAAATTCTATGACTTTGGAAATAATTTAAATTGAGTCAATTTATTTAATGTGGAATTAAATTAGATGGTCGTGAGAATTGTTCAACTAGAGAGTTTAATTCAAGAGTTTTCTTGAAAAATTAATTTGGAAAATCTAAGTGATTTTTGGAAAATTAATTTTGATCAAGTAAAATTAAATTAGTCAAATTAATTAAAACTAATATGATATTTTTGGAAATTAATTTTCAAGTTAGACATTTGGCCTAATGGGTAATTGAACTTAAAAATTGGACTTGAGATCATGAATTGGACCTAGAAGCCCAAAAGCCAAAAACTAGTCGAACCGGTCCCAGATGTGAAATCGGGCCGACGGTCCAACTGTGGCTAGACCGGACAGGTCGATTGTCACCGACCTGCATCGAATCGCTCGGGTGCTATAAGGGTGTTGCACCTACATCATCGACATGGCGGTGCCAACAGTTATGACATTTAGCGTCTCGGCGGCGGGACGGTTGATTTTGGTGGTTGAGTAGTGGAAGAGTTACACTCCTACTAGGACTCTACCGAGAATTTGATTTCGATTAACTTTTCCAAAAATAATATTATTTTAATAGTTTAATATTAAATTAAATTTAATACTTATCTTAATAGTATTTTATTAATTTAATATTAAAGTGATTATATTAATATTTAATTTAATTTAATGTTTATATTGTAGATTAACATTCTATTATTTTAATAAAGATTTAATATTAAATTTAATCTAATATTTATCTTGATAAATATTATATTAATTTAATATTAAAGTTATTATCTTAAACATAGTTTAATTCAAGAGAGCATTGGGTCATTATTTAACACACACTTGAATTTAAGAGAAGGTTGTAAAGAAAAAAATTCTCTGAAGAGATTATTTCAGAAAATTTCTAGACATATTTTTCTAATTTACAACTTGACCCAAAATGTTAGAGAAATTATGAAATTACCCCATTGGTAATTTTTTGTGAATTTTTTTTTATTTGAAGCTAGCTCACACTTGGTAGACGGAGCTTGAGGATAGCGAAGAAGACTACTCAATTAAAGCGTTTATCTAGACGAATCAAAATGGTATGTAACGCCCCCGAGCCTGAAACCGTCGTCGGAGTCGAGCTTGAGGGGTTACCGAACATAATTTATCAAATTAAGAACTTCAAATCATTTGTTTCTACATTCACAGCTTTCTAGCTACCCGCGTCACAGTTACAAGAAAAATCATATCTTGAGTTACAAAACTCGAAATAAAGATCCGTAAATTTTCCCTAAATCTAGACTCATATATCTATTTATTAATTGTTTCTAGAATTTTTGGTTGGGCCAATTAGTATAGTTTATTAGTTAAAGTCTCCCCTGTTTCAGGGTTCAACTACTCTGACATCTGTATATTACGAATTAGATATCTCTCTATACAGAATTTCAATAACTACAAGGTTTGTTTCTCTTAAAACTAGACTCAATAAGGAATCTGTACATATAAATAATGACTTCTAATTATTTTTTTACAATTTATTATGAATTTTGAAAGTCAGAACAGAGGATCCAGAAATCACTCTGGCCCTGTTTCACAAGGTTTCAAATATCTCATAAAGTATAATTTATATGCCTGTTTCTTTTATCCATATGAAAATAGACTCATTAAGCTTCAATTTCATAACTTACTCATCATTTAGTTCCATTTATACTATTTTTAGTGATTTTTCAAATTCATGTCATTGCTACAGCAATATTCTGTTTTAAGGCAAGTTTCATCTTTTCATGAGTTGTTATGAACTAGTTAACCTATTAAACTTCCATGATATCAAACATGATCTAAATTTAACCATCACCATGACATCAAACATTTTCTCAACCAATCATGGCTATATCATAAAATTATTTACACAAATTAAGTATATTGCTATACATGCCATACTTAAGTTTTACAAGCCATTTACCCAGATGAAAGTCCTTTGGATAGTGTGATCGAACCTTCGACCCGCCCCGATTCCCGAGCTGGCTTGTTCAAAACTACAGTAAATAAAGAGGAGGGAGTAAGCATAAATGCTTAGTAAGTTCATATGTAAATAACAAGTAACATAACGAGTTCGGACATTCGCATCCATAAGTGAACTCGGACTCAACTCAACGAGTTCGGATGCTCAACCATCCTAGTGACATGTCACTTGTATCCTAATCTATTCCTAAGGTTCAAACGGGATTTTCCTCGAACACACATCCTTGCCATCTTCCGTAAAATACCAAAACCAATACTCGATAGTACTTTATATTTAACAATTAATACACATAATTTGCATTTTATTCGAAAATCACCACAAAGCATATATTTCATAATAACAATCAGCATATCATATAATTAACATCAATAACTTAAAAATAACAATTATGCTACATTATTTACACATGAACTTACCTCGGAACCAAAAATATAAAGATTTTGCAATTTAGTCCATAATCTTTTCTTTTCCTCGATCGCGACTTGAATCTCGTTTCTCTTGATCTATAATGCCAAATTAATCTTATTTAATACATACATTCATCAAAACAGCATTTAATACAAACTTTGGAAAAATTACACTTTTGCCCCTAAACTTTTGCATAATTACACTTTTGCCCCTAGGCTCGGAAATTAAACTTTATCCCTTATTATTATGTTTCATAACATGCTGATCATTTTTCCCTTCTATGGCAACATCAAATTCTTACTCTAACATATACTTGTGACTATTAGGTATTTTTGCCGATTAAGCCCTTTTACTCGTTTTCACTCAAAACCGAGTAGCACGAGTTGTCTAACAGAATTTAAAACCCCATATTCTATCATAAAACATCAAAATTCACAAATTTCACCTATGGGTATTTTTCCAAATATAAACCCTAGGTTGAATTATTGCTAACATAAGCTTAATCGAGCTACCGGGATTCCAAAAACGTAAAGAACATTAAAAACGGGGCTTGGAATCACTTACTATGGAGCTTGGAAGCTTGAAACAAACCCTAACTATGGAGAACCCTTGAAATTTCGGCCTAATGGAGAAGATGGACAAAAATTGGCTTTTAATTTTGTTTTTAATTCATTTTAATAACTAAATGACCAAAATGCCCTTACTACTAAACTTTCCAAAAATTCCTTCCATGTCCTAATTTTGTCCATGAACTTAAAATTGGTCAAATTGATATTTAAGATCTCCTAACTAATATTTCAATGCAATTTCATACTAAAAACTTCTAGAATGCAAAATTTGCAACTTATTCGATTTAGTCCCTACTTTCAATTTAAGCACTTTAGGCATAGAATTTCATCACGAAATTTTCACACAATCATGCAATCATATCATATTCATCAAAATAATTATAAAATAATTATTTCTATCTCGGATTTGTGGTCACGAAACCACCATTCCGATTAAGCCCTAATTTAGGATATTACATGGTACACTTTTGATTGAGTGTTTATTACTTTAGATATCACAGCCAAGTTCTTGTTTTGGAAAAAAATTAAAAAAACTTTGTTTTCCCTAAATTTATTTTCCGCTGCGTTTTCCAAACTCTTTTTTTCCAACATATATATAATACAAATACATGAGTATCTCATATTATTTCTATCTATGGTTTTAATGTATAACACATAAAGATTTACTTCAACATATATCTTCTTGGCCTAAAAATAATATTATGTTTTACAAAATTTTGCATCACAAGGAGGTAAAATATTAACTCTGAAAGAGCTTTTTGCAAATTGATACAATATTAACTCTTCAGGAGCATGCAATCATTTTATTATATAACATTAATGAATGCTTAACTATTTTAAATAATATACACTGTGACAGCCCTAATTTGGCCCTAGTCGGAAAGTGTTTTCGGGACCACAAAACCGAGTCATAAAAGTAATTAACCGTTATAATCTATGCTTACTGTATGTGTACATGCACGTGTGAAAGTTTCATGTTCTAATTTGGTTAATTGTATGTGAAATTATTAAATAGGACTTATGTGAGAAAATTTTGAAATGTGATATTAATTTTAAAATGGTCTATTAATGCATGTAATCAAAAAGGTGGACTTGCATGACAAATTCCCCACTTTAATAGTAGTGGCCGACCATGATAATGATGAGCAATATGTGTTATGTAATAATATTATAAAATGGTAATGGCTTAATTTATGGAATAAAAAAATTAGTAAATTAAAAAGATATTAGAAAAACAAAAGAAAAACAAAAGGCTTGTATCATCTTCTTCCTTAGTAGCCGAATATTAGAGAAAGAAAAGGGAGGAAATAGCATTCGGTCACTTTGAGCTTGAAATAAGGTATGTTAATGTGATTTTTATGTAATTGTTTATGAAATTAAATTGGTAAGTGCTTAGTATAGTTAACCCATGGTTTAAATTCATGAATCATTGAATATATATGCATTTGGCAAGTTGCTAAATTTGTGTTATTTTGATAAGTTTTTGGAAGGTGTTATTTAGATGTTAAAGTAGCTTAAATGATGGTTGAAGAAGTTGAATTCATTGTTGAGAGGTATGAATTGAAGTTGCCGTATGTATATGTATGCATTTTGGAAAGAAAATTTTGTTGTTATTTGAGTTTTATATATATGCACATTCGGTCATGGGGATTTAAGATGAATTTAATTGTTATAGATTGTTTTAAGGTTTGTTAAATTGTTGTGGTCATTGCGAATATATGTTTAGTTAAAGAAAATTTTTAAATTTGTTTAGTTAATTAGTAGGTTAATGGTGTGTGCATAAATTATTTGAAATATAAACTTTGTATGAGTATTAAAAGTTGTATATGAATTTGACCTTGGGAGAAATGTTAGTATAAAAATACTTGAAAGTTAAATAGGTGATTGCTTTAATGACCAAATGTGCCAAAGAATAATGCATGATCTAGTTGACTAATATGTGTTAAGGAACATGAATAAATATATTTTGATGAGCTATACATTCGGTTATAGTATGAAATGCAATGTTAATACTTAGTTGCTAGTATGTATATGTGTGCTAGCCGAATTTGAACTTGAATAATGATTTGAACACGATGTATTGTATTGAGATTATGCTTAAGTGAAATTATAGAATTGTGATGAAATTGATTGGTGATATACATGTTTTAATAATATGAATGCAAAGAGTTGTGAAAGAGTAAATTGTAGTTAATCTGCTTGGGACAGCAGCTGTAACGTGAATTTGGAAAATCACCATAAATTGTGGGAGTGGAGTTAGAAGATGAATAAATTATGTAATTAAATTTTAATGAGTCTAGTTTCTAATGAAATCAACGTGAACATATTTTGACTTCTGTACAATTAGAAATTTGATTCGTAGTAAAGGGTGGTCAGACTAGTCAAGCAGTGAAACAGGGGAAACTTTAAGAAAAATCTGGTATTGATTGGCCAAACTAAAAATTCTGAAAATTTTATGGATAAAATATATATGAGTCTATTTTCAGGTAAATTTTACGGAAATTGATTTGGAGTTTCGTAGCTCCGATTATAAATAATTTAGTGACTGTTGCTCAGGAAGACAGCTTATTGTGAATTTGTGATTATGAGGTAATCGTTGATAAAAATTTGTTAAGGAGTTGCTTAATGTTTTCTTATAAACTTACTATGATCTATGTGTGTGAAAGTCGAATATATATATTATATTTCTGAAGAAATGCTTGAATAGTCGAATAATGACTAGTTTAAAATTTTTGAATTTAAGCTCAAGAGCAAAGAGGGTCAAGTTGGATAGGGAAAAGAGAAAGTAATCGAGTAGCCTTTCGGTAACCGTTCAAGTATATCCGAAGTAAGTTTTGAATAGTCACATTTGGTACGTAATTGATAATGTCTTGATATCTGTATGATAACTGTACTGCGATCTATTGATTCTATTTGAATATAGTTGAGTGAAAAATAATTTATGTTTAAGGCTTAAAGCCGAATAAACATTTGAAGTTAAGCTTGGAAAGTAAATGGACATATATTCTTATGTATGTTATTGAGCCAAAAGTTATATGAATGGTGCCCATGTTATGCTATTATTCGAATGGAATAAATGAACTATGATTATGAGATGTTATGTGAATTGAATTTTCTTGCGAATAAGTATGCATGACATTCAGTGATGTATATCCGGACTTAGGGTCCGCAGGCTATGTGCTGGAATTATATGCGGACTTAAGGTCCGCAGGCTACGTGCTAGAAATATGTCCGGGCTAAAGTCCCGCAGGCTTCGAGCTAGTATTATACCGGGTTTAAATTCCCGCAGGCTTGTGCTGGTAATTGGTTTCAAGTCCTAAGACCTAACAGGCTTAATGCCAGTAAGTTAAGTAAGATTACGATATTGAATGTTCGCAGTAAACCATCATTGAGTAAGTACTATACATTTAAAATGTTTAGGTACGTATTACTTACTCATCGGTGAATTGATTTCGAAGTGAATCATTAGCATCAAAGAAGAATATATATATATATATATATGATTGATGGTTATATTTGTGAATATGAGAATGATTTAATCGGTCATGGTATATTTGTATATGAATTATATGTTAAAAATTTCTTTATGTACTCATGTACATTCAGTCAATGATTTTTGTGAATTATTAGTATTAAAGAATGATACTTAAGTGTTAATGAATGTTTTGATTTTCGATAAGTCTTTAATTGTTTGTGATGCTTAAAACTTACTAAGCTTTGAAAGCTTACTCTGTTCTTTATTTCTCTGTTTTATAGATTGCTGATTTTGGCCACCGACTCGGGGATCGTCAGTAGTTCATCACACTATCGATCGTTTTGGTATAGTTATATTTTGGACTCGATATGGCATGTAAAGGTTAGGCTGATGATAACTATGTTTTGAAATTATAAATATTTTGGCCATACGAAAATGGCGTATAACTTAAATATCAGTATGTATTTCAGCTCGATCTCTGTTTATGTTTATTGACACTGTGAATGAGATAATTAAATGTTTAGTTCAATAATACCTCTTAGCCTTAATCCGGCGTTCGGATTCAGGTTAGCGGTGTTGCATTTTATTGGTATCAGAGCTACGGTTTAGTCGATTCTAAGACTAACGTAGCGTGTATGAGTCTAGCTATACATGCCATATAGTGTTAAATGATAGTGTGACGATTTCTGACAGTTAAAAATGTGTTTTCGTATAGTAATGGATCCCGATCCCAATCGAGCAGTAGCTGATGATGTTGAGAGTGTAGCGCCTGCTCCCGCACATGGGACAGCATCGATAGACTCTCAACCTATTGCAAGCGATCAGAATGACGAGGCTAGACAGGCTTTTTATAGTGTGATGAATGATTGGTTCAACCAATACATTCGAACTAATACGGTTGTTCCACAACCCTCACTCCCAAATAATACGCCCCCTGCACCTACAATACCTCCGGTAAGTGATTAGACGAGGTTAAATAAGCCTCCGGTTGACAGAATCAGAAAGCACGGGGCTAATGAATTTAAAGCTACAGATAGTGATGATGCCAAGCAAGCTAAATTTTGGTTGGACAACACTATTCTGGTACTTGATGAACTATCTTGCACACCCAATGAATGCCTGAAATGTGCTATATCCTTGCTACGTGATTCTACTTACTATTGGTGGAACACCTTGGTTTCTGTTATACCCAGAGAACGGGTGACGTGGGAGTTCTTCCAAACTAAATTCCGAAAAAAATATATCAGTCAGAGGTTCATTGATCAGAAACGAAAAGAATTTCTTGAGCTTAAACAGGGTTCCATGTCAGTTACTGATTATGAACGGAAGTTTGTCAGACTCAGTAGATATGCTCGGGAATGTGTATCGTCTTAGACTATTATGTGTAAACGTTTTGAAGAAGGGCTGAATGAAGATATAAAGATGTTTGTTGGCATTCTTGAAATACGAGAGTTCGTAGTACTTATCGAGCGAGCTTGCAAAGCCTAAGAACTTAGTAAAGAAAAAAGGAACGCTGATGTCGAAGTTGGAGAATTTCATAAAAGATCTTCAGGAAAGTCTTTTCAGCAATCATCGAAGAAATTTCGAGATGATTCTGGCCGATCAAAGAATATTTCAGGTTTTTCCAGACGAGACCACGATCGACCCCCTGTGAGTACACGAGCCACTTCAGTTGCCAGTGTTAGAAATGATCGTCGGGACAGGACAGAGTGCAAGTATTGTGGTAAATGGCATTCGGGGAGTTGTAGATTTCATGACCGCTCCTATTATAAATGCGGGTCAGCCAACCATTTTATTAAAGACTGCCCGAGGTTATCCGAGCAAAATGTGAACCAGAGTGGGAAACCGAGTATTACAGCACGAGGTAGACCACCTAGGAATTCAGGGAATGCTAGTGGCGGTCAGAGAGGGTCTAGAGATGCTGCAACCAGATCCAAGGCTCGTGCCCCTACTAGAGCTTATGCTATACGCGCACGCGAGGATGCTTCTTCGACTGATGTTATTACGGGTACTTCTACTCTCTTTGATACTGATGTGATTGCTTTGATTGACCCTGGTTATACTCATTCATATGTATGTGCGACTTTAGTATCCAGTAAGTGTAACACCCTGTACCCGAGTCCGTTACCGGAGTCGAACACATGGTGCACACAGACTTAACTTAATTATTTTCACAGTCCATAAAAAAAAAATTTCTAGACAATTTCCAGACAAGCTGGTTACTGCATCACTGTCGCCTTAAAAATCATATCTTGAGTTTCAAAGCTGGAAAATCAGTTTTGTAATTTTTAGATGAAATTAGACTCATATTTCCATCTACATATTTTTTTCTAGAATTTTTGGTTGGGCCAATTAGTACAGTTTATTAGTTAAAGTCTCCCCTGTTACAGGGATCGACTACACTAACCTTCGAGCATTACGACTTGAATATCTCCCTGTACAGGGCTTCAATGCTGATGTCGTTTGTTTCTATAGAAACTAGACTCAAAGAAGAATCTATACATATATGGCATGACTCCTAATTATCTCTTGTTAATTTGTAATGAATTTCCAAAGTCGGAACAGGGGATCCAGAAACTGTTCTAGTCCTGTTTCACGAGAACTTTAATATCTCTTAACATATAACTCATATGACCGTTTCCTTTCTTCCATATGAAAGTATATTCATCAAGGTTAATTTAAATAATTTATTCACTATTTAATTCCATTCCTATAAATTTTAGTGATTTTTCAAATCCACACCACTGCTGCTGTCAGCATCTGTTTTCAAGGTAAACTTTACCTATTTCGTGGTTTCCATGGACCAACTAGAGTTTCGTCATACATAGGTCCACATATAATCGTATTTAGCCATTCCAATGGCTGATCATTTGCCCAACACTTCCATTCCAGCCCATAGTCACATCATGAAACCATACATATATATACATAAACACAAATGGTCTAATGCTATACTCCACTTTTACGAGCCATTTTCGCATGGCTGTACACACATACATCACAAAACGTACTTGAAAAACAACAAAGGGTAGTCCTATACATGCCAATCCAGAGTTCAACTAAAAGAGTACCAAAAGGGCTTTGATAGTGACTTCAACTTCGATGATCCCGAATCCGATAGCTAACGAGCAAAATCTATAAAACAGAGAGCCAAAGCAACGGGGTAAGCATTTTAATCCTTAGTAAGTCTCAAGTAATGAAATCAGCTTTGACTAAAGTATTACATTCACATAGCTAAATGAATCACTTTATTAATACCCATTCTCATAATCATACTTACTTCACACTTCATCAACATATACACACAAGGTATCAACCTATCTAAGAGCCGAAAGTTCGTTAGTCGATTGAACGAATACTGTTTCAAACGAATCGACTTTTCCGATGCACATGCAAACATACCTTATCATTCGGGTTTTTCGAGCGTATTAATTGAATTTATTGCAGCACAAAGCGCTCACCTTCAAACCAAGTTTCTTCGGAATTTAGCCGGATATAATCACAAGCACAATTGCCTTGGTCTTAACCCGGTATAGCAACTCGCACAAATGCCTTCGTCTTAGCCCGATATAACAACTCGCACAAATGCCTTGGTCTTAACCCGGATATAGCAACTCGCACAAATGCCTTCGGGTCTTAACCCGGATATAATCACTAGCATAAATGCCTTCGGGGCTTAGCCCAGGTATCATTGAATTGCTCACGCACACATATATCAATAATCACGACACATCCATATTTCATTTTCGTTACTAAGGCTCAAACACAAAACATTTATCAAACCTTTCCAATTTCGGCTCAATAGCCACACACAAAAAGCATAATTTCAATTGACTTTACAACGTAGTCCCTACGCACATTCGGCTATCCGCCATAATATGACAAATCATTTCAATATAGTTCAAGTAGGATCATTACTCGAAGACTTAGCTCGGACGTGGTCGAGCGATTTCAATGGCTATTCGACCACTTTTTCCTTCCCTTTATCGGATTTGGATCCCCTTTGCTCTTGAGCTTAATTAAATAAATAAATCGATTTAATCATTTGAGCATCGAAAAAAGGAACACAAGGCACTTAGCCCACACTTATACATTAGACATTAAAGTCACATACATGTGAAATCATGCATCAAACTCAACACATTAGTTAGTACTCTCCTTAGCCGAATTTTCTAGGTCGAGATAAAGCCTTCAACATGCTTACTTATGGCCGAACAACACATCAACCTATGTACTCATTCATGTGGCTGATTATGCATGTTGATGTTGAGGCCAATTACATGTTTAATACCACACATGAACGGCATACATTTTACTAACTAATGCATTGCATATTGTAGTTCAATACACATCTATCATTTACTTCATAACCGAAACATCATCATATGTAAATATATACCTTGAGATAGTATATATGTCATACCAATACATCATGTGCAAACATATATACATGTAGGTGCAAAGGCCGAATCTCAAGTTGCTTATATCCAAATATAAACATATATCCAAAGCTCAAATCTTACCTACCATGCAATATGCATAAATCATACTTATGGATATACCATGGCCGAATACACCACAACACCATACCGTTTCAATTTTGGTCATGGTTAAACAAAGAACTTAATGTCTCACTCAAAAATGCTAAAAGAAAATCCAAGAGTCCTCAATCCACCATCACATGTATCATTATTAAGCTTCATATTTAGCATGCAATGGCATTAACACAACATCCACCTTGGCCGAATATCATCCCCATGACATAGCAAAGATTTGAACCATGGGCTAATAAGAACATCAAGCTAGCAACTAAAAACATGCATGAATCTCATGGCACAACATCAAACATACCTTAATCTTGATACAAGTATGGCCAAACCTCTTCCTAATCCTCTTCCAAACCAAACATGAAGCAAGAACTCCCTCCTTCTTCCTTAGAATTTTCGGCCAACAGAGAATGAAAAGGATGGACAAATTTTTTTTCTTTTCTTTTCTTCCACTCACGGCAATGGGGGGAATCACACACCTTCTTTCCTTTTTTTTTTTCTTTCTTTATTACCCATGCTCATTTCTTTATTTATTCCAACATAAACCACTTTCACAACATGTTTCATGCCATGTTTTGCCCATAATCCCTTGTCATGGCCGGCCACTAGCTATTAGGGGGGGAAATTTGACATGCAAGTCCTCCCTTTTGACTACATGCACTATTAGGTCCTTATAGATTAGCCTATCACTTTTCAAAAGTGTCACACAAGTCCCACTAACTGAATTCACATGCAATCGACTAAATCGAAGCTTGAAATTTTCACACATTCATAATTACATATTCTAGACAATAAATATTACGTTCAAACATTTCGATGACTCGGTTTAGCAGTCCCGAAACCACTTCCTGACTAGGGTCAATTTTGGGCTGTCACAGTAAGACTCTACCTGTTGAGTCTACTGAGTTTGTAATTCGAGTGTCAAATCCCTTGGGTCAATATGTGTTAGTAGACAAAGTGTGCAGGAAATGTCCCCTGATAATCCGAGGTTCCTATTTTCCGGCCGATTTGATGCTTCTACCGTTTAATGAATTTGATGTTATTCTCAGTATGGATTGGTTGACTGTCCCTGATGCAGTTGTGAATTGCAAAAGAAATACTATTGATTTGAGATGTACAAATGATGAGATAATCCGAGTTGAGTCTACTGATATGAACGGGTTACCAGCAGTTATATCCTCGATGTTGGCTCAGAAATATGTCAAAAAGGGGTGTGAGGTGTATCTTGCGTACATACTTGATAGTAAAGAATCAGAAAAGAAGCTTGAATCAGTATCAGTGGTTTGCGAGTATCCAGATGTTTTTCCTGAGGAATTGCCAGGGTTACCACCTGTTCGTGAGGTAGAATTCGGCATCGAACTAGTACCTGGTACCACACCAATTTCGATAGCTCCGTATCGTATGGCACCAACGAAATTGAAGGAATTGAAAACCCAGTTGCAAGAATTGGCAGATAGAGGTTTTGATCGATCGAGTTTCTCACCTTGGGGTGCACCAGTATTTTTGTGAAAAAGAAGGACGGAACCATGAGATTGTGCATTGACTATCGTCAGTTGAATAAAGTGACAGTAAAGAATAAATATCCGTTACCGCGTATTGATGATTTGTTTGATCAACTGAAGGGAGCCTCAGTGTTTTCAAAGATAGATTTGAGATCGGGTTATTATCAGTTACAAGTTCGAGACTTAGACATACCTAAAACTGCTTTCAAAACAAGATATGGTCATTACGAGTTCTTAGTGATGCCGTTTGGGCTCACTAATGCCCCTGCGATATTTATGGACTTGATGAATCGGATCTTCAGACCTTATTTAGATCAGTTTGTAGTTGTGTTTATCGACGACATTTTGGTCTATTCGCAAGATGAAAACGAACATGCTGAGCACCTGAGATTAGTGTTGCAGATTTTACGGGATAAACAGTTATTTGCTAAGTTCAGTAAATGTGAGTTCTGGTTAAGAGAAGTTAACTTTTTGGGACATGTAGTATCCGCATCGGGTATTCGAGTTGATCCTAGCAAAATTTCAGCCATACTTGATTGGAAGCCCCCAAGAAATATTACTGAAGTTCGGAGCTTTTTGGGACTTGCTGGATACTATAGACGGTTTGTAAAAGGTTTCTCGATGATAGTTACACCAATGACGAAGCTACTTCAGAAAGATATTAAGTTCGAATGGTCAGAAAAGTGCCAGAAAAGTTTCGACCAACTGAAAATGCTTTTGACGGAAGCTTCAGTGTTAGTGCAGCCTGAATCCGGTAAAGAGTTTGTTATTTACAGTGATGCGTCCTTACAAGGGCTGGGTTGTGTATTGATGCAAGAGGGTCGAGTTGTAGCTTACGTATCGAGGCAATTGAAGCCACATGAGAGAAACTATCTGACTCATGATCTCGAATTAGCTGCCATAGTTTTTGCTTTAAAAATATGGTGACATTATTTGTTCGGTGAAAGATGTCATGTATACTCAGATCATAAAAGCCTCAAATATTTAATGACTCAAAAAGATTTGAATCTGAGATAAAGACGTTGGCTCGAATTGTTGAAAGATTATGATCTTGTTATTGACTATCACCCTGGAAAGGCTAACGTGGTTGCCGATGCTTTGAGTCGCAAGTCATTGTTTGCTTTGAGAGCGATGAATGTTCACTTGTCTGTTTCATCCGATAATGTGTTAGTAGCAGAATTAAAAGTCAAACCATTATTGACTCATCAAATAAGTAAAACTTAGAAAGTCGATGATGAATTGGTGGCTAAACGAGCTGAATGTGTTTCGAATGTGGATTCAGAGTTTCAAATTGATGACAACGATTGTTTGAGGTTTAGAAGTCGATTGTGTGTTCCAAGAAATTCAAAACTTATTTCGATGATTCTGAACAAAGCTCATGATAGCCGAATGTCGATCCATCCTGGTAGCACGAAAATGTACAACGATTTGAAATGTCAGTTTTGGTGGCCTGGTATGAAACGAGACATTTCTGACTTTGTTTCCAAGTGTTTGGTATGTCAACAAGTGAAAGCGGAACATCAAGTGCCTTCAGGATTACTTCAACCGATCATGATACCCGAATGGAAATAGGATCGAGTCACGATGGATTTTGTATCTGGGTTGCCATTGTCGTCAAGCAAGAAAGATGCGATTTGGGTTATTGTTGATAGACTAACAAAGTTGGCTCATTTTATTCCCGTACATACGGATTATTCACTTGAAAAACTAGCCGAGTTGTATGTTTCTCAGATTGTAAGGTTACACGGGGTACCTATTTCTATTGTGTCGGATAGAGATCCGATATTCACATCGCGATTTTGGAAGAAATTGCAAGAAGCATTGGGTACCAAGTTGCATTTTAGCACCGCTTTTCATCCTCAGACTGATGGTCAATCAGAGCGGATAATTCAGATACTCGAGGATATGTTGAGATGTTGCATCCTTGAGTTTAGTGGTTCATGGGAACGGTATTTACCTTCGATTGAATTCGCGTACAACAATAGTTTTCAATCAAGCATTAGGATGGCACCTTATGAGGCTTTGTATGGTCGTAAATGTCGTACACCGTTATTTTGGACCGAGCTTAGTGAAATTAAAATCTTCGGGGTCGATTTGATTAAAGATGCTGAGCAAAAAGTAAAAGTAATCCGTGAAAGTCTGAAGGCAGCTTCGGATCGTCAGAAGTCGTATGCGGATTTAAAACGAAAAGACATTGAATATAAGGTTGGAGACAAAGTATTTCTTAAAGAATCACCTTGGAAAAAGGTGCTCAGATTTTGCCATAAAGGAAAATTGAGTCCGAGGTTCATCGGGCCGTATGAGATATCCGAACGAATTGGGCCAGTCGCATACAGATTGATTTTACCCCCTGAACTTGAAAAGATTCACAACGTTTTTTATGTCTCGATGCTTCGATGTTATAGATCCGATCCATCGCACATAATTAACCCATCAGAGGTTGAAATTCAATCTGATTTGAGTTATGAAGAAGAACCGATTCGTATCCTAGCTAGCGAGGTGAAAGAGTTGCGAAACAAAAAGGCTCCGTTAGTAAAGGTGTTATGGCTCAAACACGGGATCGAAGAAGCTACATGGGAAACCGAGAAATCTATGAAAGAACGATACCCAAATCTATTCACTGGTAAGATTTTCGGGGACGAAAATTCCTTAAGTGGGGGAGAGTTGTGACAGCCCTAATTTGGCCCTAGTCGGAAACTGGTTTCGGGACCACAAAACCGAGTCATAAAAATAATTAACCGTTATAATCTATGCTTACTGTATGTGTACATGCACGCGTGAAAGTTTCATGTTTTAATTTGGTAAATTTTATGTGAAATTATTAAATAGGACTTATGTGAGAAAATTTTGAAATGTGATATTAATTTTAAAATGGTCTATTAATGCATGTAATAAAAAAGGTGGACTTGCATGTCAAATTCCCCACTTTAATAGTAGTGGCCGCCATGATAATGATGATAAGCAATATATGTTATGTAATAATATTATAAAATGGTAATGGCTTAATTTATGGAATAAAAAAATTAGTAAATTAAAAGATATTAGAAAAACAAAAGAAAAACAAAAGGCTTGTATCATCTTCTTCCTTAGTAGCGAATATTAGAGAAAGAAAAGGAGGAAATAGCATTCGGTCACTTTGAGCTTGAAATAAGGTATGTTAATGTGATTTTTATGTAATTGTTTATGAAATTAAATTGGTAAGTGCTTAGTATAGTTAACCCATGGTTTAAATTCATGAATCATTGAATATATATGCATTTGGCAAGTTGCTAAATTTGTGTTATTTTGATAAGTTTTTGGAAGGTGTTATTTAGATGTTAAAGTAGCTTAAATGATGGTTGAAGAAGTTGAATTCATTGTTGAGAGGTATGAATTGAAGTTTCCGTATGTATATATATGCATTTTGGAAAGAAAATTTTGTTGTTATTTGAGTTTTTATATATATGCACATTCGGTCATGGGGATTTAAGACGAATTTAATTGTTATAGATTGTTTTAAGGTTTGTTAAATTGTTGTGGTCATTGCCAAATATATGTTTAGTTAAAGAAAATTTTTAAATTTGTTTAGTTAATTAGTAGGTTAATGGTGTGTGCATAAATTATTTGAAATATAAACTTTGTACGAGTATTAAAAGTCGTATATGAATTTGACCTTGGGAGAAATGTTAGTATAAAAATACTTGAAAGTTAAATAGGTGATTGCTTTAATGACCAAATGTGCCAAAGAATAATGCATGATCTAGTTGACCAATATGTGTTAAGGGAACATGAATAAATATATTTTGATGAGCTATACATTCGGTTATAGTATGAAATGCAATGTTAATACTTAGTTGCTCATATGTATATGTGTGCTAGCCAAATTTGAACTTGAATAATGATTTGAACACGATGTATTGTATTGAGATTATGCTTAAGTGAAATTATAGAATTGTGATGAAATTGATTGGTGATATTCATGTTTTAATAATATGAATGCAAAGAGTTGGGAAAGAGTAAATTGTAGTAAATCTACTTGGGACAGCAGCTGTAACGTGAATTTGGAAAATCACCATAAATTGTGGGAGTGGAGCTAGAAGATGCATAAATTATGTAATTAAATCTTAATGAGTCTAGTTTCTAATAAAATCAACGAGAACATATTTTGACTTTTGTACAATTAGAAATTTGATTCGTAGTAAAGGGTGGTCGACTAGTCAAGCAAAGGAAACAGGGAAACTTTAAGAAAAATCTGGTATTGATTGGCCAAACTAAAAATTCTGAAAATTTTATGGAAAAATATATATGAGTCTATTTTCAGGTAAATTTTATGGCAATTGATTTTCGTAGCTCCGGTTATAAATAATTTAGTGATTGTTGCTCGTGAAGACAACTTATTGTGAATTTGTGATTATGAGGTAATCATTGATAAAAATTTGTTAAGGAGTTGCTTAATGTTTTCTTATAAACTTACTATGATCTATGTGTGTGAAATTGAATATATATATTATATTTCTAAAGAAATGCTTGAATAGTCGAATAATGACTAGTTTAAAATTTTTGAATTTAAGCTCAAGAGCAAAGAGGGTCAAGTTGGATAGGGAAAAGAGAAAGTAATCGAGTAGCCTTTCCAAACTGCTTCAAGTATATCCAAGTAAGTTTTGAATAGTCACATTTAGTACGTAATTGATAATGTCTTGATATGTGTATGATAACCGCATCGCGATCTATTGATTCTATTTGAATATAGTTGAGTGACAAATAATTTATGTTTAAGGCTTAAAGCCGAATAAACATTTGAATTTAAGCTTGGAAAGTAAATGGACATATATTCTTATGTATGTTATTGAGCCAAAAGTTATATGAATGGTGCCCATGTTATGCTATTATTCGAATGGAATAAATGAACTATGATTGTGAGATGTTATGTGAATTGAATTTTCTTGCGAATAAGTATGCATGACATTCAGTGATGTATATCCGGACTTAGGGTCCACAGGCTATGTGCTGGAATTATATCTGGACTTAAGGTCTGCAGCTACGTCTTTGAAATATGTCCTGCTAAAGTCCCGAGCTTGAGCTAGTATTATACGGGTTTAAATTCCCGCAGCTTGTGCTGGTAATTGGTTTCAAGTCCTAAGACCTAATAGGCTTAATGCCGAAAGTTAAGTAAGATTACGATATTGAATGTTCGCGAGAAACCATCGTCGAGTAAGTACTATACATTTAAAATGTTCAGTGCGTGACATTTACTCATTAGTGAATTGATTTCAAGTGAATCATTAGCATCAAAGAAGAATATATATATATATATATATATATATATAAATATGATTGATGGTTATATTTGTGAATATAAGAATGATTTAATCGGTCATGGTATATTTGTATATGAATTATATGTTAAAATTTCTTTATGTACTCATGTACATTCACCAATGATTTTTGTGAATTATTAGTATTAAAGAATGATACTTAAGTGTGAATGAATGTTTCGATTTTCGATAAGTCTTTAATTGCTTGTGATGCTTAAAACTTACTAAGCTTTGAAAGCTTACTCGTTCTTTATTTCTCTGTTTTATAGATTGTTGATTTTGGCCACCGACTCGGGGATCGTCAGCAGTTCATCACACTATCAATCTTTTTGGTATAGTTATATTTTGGACTCGATATGGCATGTATAGGTTAGGCTGATGATAACTATGTTTTGAAATTGTAAATATTTTGGCCATACGAAAATGGCGATAACTTAAATATCGAGATGTATTTCATTTCGATCTCTGCTTATGTTTATTGACACCGTGAATGAGATAATTAAATGTTTAGTTCGGTAATACCTCTTAGCCTTAATCCGGCGTTCGGATTTAGGTTAGCGGTGTTACATACACTCTTTAATTTCTTTTCAACTTGAATGATAAAAAAATTTTATCTTCAAAAACTTCATTTATTCATATAAAACT
This sequence comes from Gossypium arboreum, assembly GCF_025698485.1. Taxonomy (NCBI): domain Eukaryota; kingdom Viridiplantae; phylum Streptophyta; class Magnoliopsida; order Malvales; family Malvaceae; genus Gossypium; species Gossypium arboreum. The sequence goes on from NC_069082.1 coordinate 38,329,925, forward strand.
AAAATGAATAAGTATAAATAAAATATATATTAAACATAACTATGGTTAGATAATATTATATATATACCATAACACAATACAAACTATTATAATGTCAAATTAAAGTAACTTTACAACTATAAAGGTTTAAATTTGTAACACCCCTTACCTCGTCAGAAAAAACATGGTGTACAACATTCAGCCAAGTAGACCACCCAATAGACTGGGGCGTTATTGGCGGATTCAAACCTTTGAACTTAATTGAAACTTTTAGAAAAAAAGTTTTGAAGTTTTCACTTTTTAGAAAAAACTATTATCTTTCTTTCATTTTGTAACGAATTTTTAAAGAAAATCATTAGGAATTATAAAAGAAGAATCTATTGTCCATCCACTGCCCAACTATGGCATATACATAAAAAAGATAAGTTCATATGTGACATCCCAAAATTGACCCTAGTCGGGATGTGGTTTCGGGACCACAAAACTGAGGCATAAAAATAATTTATAATTTATTTTGATGCCTATAATATGTGTTAATTCATGTGTGACATTTTGATGTTTCGATTTAGAGTTATAAATGTGAATTTCACTAGAAAGGGCCTAGTAGTAAACATTGAAAGTATGATGGGGAAATGTGGGATGACTAGTTGATAATGCATGCAAAAATAAGGGATTTGCATGTCAAATTTCCCCCCCTTAACATGAAGTGGCCGCCATGACAAGGAATCATGGGCTAAACATGTCATGAAACATGTTTTGTTGGTGCACTAGGGAGAAACAATAAACAAATGAGTATGGGTAATAAAGAAAGAAAAAAAAAATGTGTGTGTGTGAGTGAAACCCCCCCCTTGCCGTGCATTGTGGAAGAGAAAAGAAAAATTTTGTTCATCCATTTTTCTCTTCTTTGGCCGAAAATACTAAGGAAAAAGGGAGGATTTTTGCTTCATGCTTGGTTTAGAAGAGAACTAGAAGGAGATTTGGCTATACTTGCATCAAGATTAAGGTATGTTTGAGGTTGTGTCATGAGATTCATGCTTGTTTTGGTTGCTAACTTGATGTGCATGTTAGCCATGGTTCAAATCCTTGTTATGCCATGGAAATGGTATTTGGCCAAGGTGGATTTTGTGTTAATGCCATTGCATGTTAAATATGAAGCTTGTTAATGGTGTATGTGATGGGGGATTGATGGCTCTTGGACTTTCTTTTTAGTATTTTTGAGTGAGACATTAAGTTCTTTGCTTAATCATGACCAAAATGATGGTGTTGTGATGTATTCGGTCATGGTATATCCACAAGTATGATTCATGCATGTTGCATGGTAGGTAAGATTTGAGCTTTGAATATGTGTTTGCACATGATGAATTGGTATGACATATATACTATTTCAAGGTATATATTTGCTTGGGATGATGTTTTCGGTTATGTAGTACATGAGAGATGTGTATTGAGCTACAATATGTAATGCGTTAGTTAGTAAAATGCATGCTGTTTTGTGTGGTATTAAGTGCATAATCGGCCTCAACATGGGCATGCATATTCGCCACATGAGGGGAAATTGGTGTGCATGCATTCGGTTAGAGGCAAGCATATTGATGCCTATTCTTGGCTTAGAAAATTCGCTAAGAGGAATACTAACTAAGGTGTTGAGTTCGATTCATGATTTTGTACATATGCGACTTTGATGCCTAATGAGTAGATATTTATATATTGGCTAGGCATCTTGAATTCCTCTTCCGATGCTCAAATGATAAAACCAATTTATTTGTTAAATTTAGCTCAAGAAGCTAGAGGTGGAGAATCAAGCAAAGGCAAAGGAAAGATAATCGAGTAGTCGATTGGAAATCGTTTCATCCAATATAAGGTAAGTCATAAAGCATATATTTGGCATTGATTTAAATGATCATAATATATATATGCAATTGTGTTTAATGAATTGATGTGTAAGTGGAAATGTGTGTGTATGGAATGATGCCATTGTTGAATGTATAAAGGTAGTAAAATGCATAACGTATTGGTCTTGGCACTAAGTGTGCGGGTATAAATGGACACGGTGACAAGATTGGCACTAAGTGTGCGGATTTAAAATTTGTACAGCACTAAGTGTGCGAATTTGATTATATAGCACTATGTGTGCGAGCTGATTATATAGCACTAAGTGTGCGGACTTATTATATGCTTTTGCATCACTATTGGCACTGAGTGTGCGATATTATCGAGTTGATCACGGACAGCGGATCGGGTAAGTACCTCGAGCTCATGATGAATAGAAAATACGTCCATGCTTGGGGTTGAATTGGTAAGCCTTAAATCTATGTGATGATTGAAATTGTATGGTTGTGCTGGAAAATGAGTTAATGTGTAAAAATGCTTGATTATCTTGTTGTGTAGAATATGAAATGTGGATGTATGAATTGGTACGAGATTGGACCGAAAGGTTCGAGGTATTATGGTATGGATTCGATATGGACGAGTACCTAGTTTCATTTGTTGTACATGTAGTAGTAATTTTATCGATGGATTGACGAATGCTTATGACTTACTGAGTTGTAAACTCACTCAGTGTTTTCTTGTCACCCATTTTAGGTCACCGGGACTCGTCTTGTTGTGTGCTCGGAACCGTCGTTGAAGTCATCACACCGGCTGAAATCTTGTGGTATTACTTTTTTTTTGTTGTTGAAGAACATTTGGCATGTATAGGCTATTATATTTTGTCGATTTGTGGGATTGTAAACTTTAAGCCATGTGAAAATGGCCTATGTGGTCGTCGAGTGGGATGCTAGAACCTATAGCCACGAGTCTTAGAAACTCAAATTTTGTTAAGGTGGCCATAATTTGTGTCATGTATGATGGATGATTAAGGCCAAGGAAAAATTCATGAAATTGGCATAGTCTACTGCAGTAACTGTTGCGGACAGCAGCAGTGAGATGAGATTGAAAAATCACTAAAATAGTATAAGTAGAATTAAATAGTGAGTAAATTATGGAACTGATCCTTGATGAATCTATTTTATATGGACGAAACGAAACGACCATATGAGCAGTATACTGGGAGATATTAAAGTTCTCGTGAGACAGGGCCAGAACGATTTCTGGGTCCCCTGTCGTGACTTTGAAAATTTACCATAAATTATCCAGAAAGAATTAGGAGTCATGCCTTATATGTACAGATTCCATTTTGAGTCTAGTTTCATTAGAAACAAACGGCACCAGTATTAAAGCCCTGTACAGAAAGATATTCAAGTTGTAACGCGCGGAGGTCAGAGCAGTCGATCCCTGTAACATGGGTGACTTTAACTAATAAACTGTACCAATTGGCCCAACCAAAATTCTAAAAATAAATCCATGGATGGATATATGAGTCTAAATTCAGGAAAATTTACGAAACCAGTTTCCGAGTTTTGGAACTCGAGATATGATTTTTAAGGCGACGGTGACGCAGTTTTCCAGCCTGTCCAGAAATGCCAAATTGGTCGGTACTTTAAGAGGATTTGTCTCGTTAACCCCTCGTGTCCGACAATCGCGTCGGTCACGAGTTAGGGTGTTAAAATTTTATTGGTATCAGAGCTATGGTTTAGTCGGTTCTAGGACTACCATAGCGTGTGAGTCTAGCTATACATGCCAAATTGATAGTGCTTAATAATGTGATGACTTCGACGGTTGAAATTTTTGTTTTAATTAGCGATGGAACCCGGGGTAGAGAGACCCTTGGCGGATGACGTTGAAAGTGTAGCGGCTGCTCTGCGCAAGGGACACCGCTGTTGAGCCTCGATCATCCGCGAATAATCAAAATGAAGGCGAAACAAGCCTTCTTCACTATGATGAATGAGTGGGTCGCGCAATATGCCCGAACCAACCCTACTGTCCAACCATTCCCGAATTTAAACACTCCACCCCAAGAGCCCGCAATGCCTCCGATTCTCGATCCTGTGAGGCTGAGTAAACCACCGTGGACTTGATTAGGAAGCGTGGGGCGAGGAGTTCAAGGCCATAGTTACTGATGATGCCGAAAAGGCCGAGTTCTGGCTCGATAACACCATTAGAGTGTTAGATGAACTGTCATGCACCCCCGACGAATGTCTTAAGTGTGCTATATCCTTGTTGCGAGACTCAGCTTACTATTGGTGGAGGACTTTAATTTCCATAGTCCCAAATGAACGAGTTACTTGGGATTTCTTCCAATCCAATTTCGAAGAAATACATTAGTCAACGGTTCATCGATCGAAGCGTAAGGAATTCTTGGAACTCAAGCAAGGCCGATGATCAGATCTCGAATCTGAACATGAGTTCGTAAGACTTAGTCGGTATGCTCGGAGTGTGTGGCTGATGAGGTTGCGATGTGCAAAAGATTTGAAGAAGGATTGAATGAAGAGTTAAAGTTACTAGTGGGAATTTTGGAGATAAAGGAGTTCGTGACACTAGTCGAACGAGCACGCAAGGCGGAAGAACTTGGGAAGGAGAAGAAGAAGGCTGAATTTGAAGCAAGAGATTACCGTAAAAGATCGACGAGTAAAGCTCCGTTCTCGGCTACAAAGAGGTTCGGGAGGACACCAAGAAGTCGAGAACGATCATGGAATTTCCATTAGAACCCGACCAGCGACGGACTCGAGCTACTTGAGCTAGTGTGGGCAATAATCGTCAAGAGAGACCAATGCCCCCAATGTGGAAGACGACACCTAGGTGAATGTTGGGGTAAGTCTGCTTAATAGGGCTGTTATGGATGCGGTTCAAGGACCACTTCATTAGGGATTGCACGAGCTAGATGAGAAGAATAAGATGCAAGGTAGATCTAGTGGGGCGACAGCTAGAGGTAGACCCCGAGGGTTTCAGGAGGTAGGGCGGTAATCGAGGGGAGCCACCGATACGGTGTTCGATCCGAGACCCGAGCTCTGCTAGAGCATATGCCATCCGCACGAGAGGAGGCATCCTCCCCGACGTTATCACCGGTACTTTTACTCTCTTTGATACTAGTGTGATTGCATTGATTGACCCCGGCTCTACTCATTCATATGTATGTGAAACTTTAGCATCCAAGAAGACTCTACCGTTGAGTCTCTCGAGTTCGTAATTCGAGTGTCAAACCCTTTGGGTCAATACGTATTGTTGATAAAGTGTGCAAGAGATGCCCCTAATAATTCGAGAATCTGCTTTCCTACCGATCCGATGCTTTTACCATTTAATGAATTCGATGTTATTCTTGGTATGGATTGGTGACCGTACATGATGCAATGGTGGATCGCAAAAGGAAAACCATTGATTTGAGGAGTACAAATAATGAGGTAGTCCGAGTCGAGTCTCTCGATTTAAAAGGAGCGCCAATGATGATATCTTCTATGACCGCTTCGAGGTACGTGAAAAGGGGTGTGAAACATACCTTGCGTATGTGTTTGGAAGTAAAGAGACGGAAAGGAAACTCGAATCGGTACCGGTGGTTTGTGAGTATTCGATGTTTTTCCCGAGGAGTTACCGGATTGCCACCGGTTCGAGAAGTGGAATTCGCATCGGTTGTACCGGTACTACGCCGATTTCAATAGCCCCGTCGTATGGCGTTAACGGAATTAAAGGAATTGAAGGTTCAATTGCAAGAACGGACGGATAGAGGTTTCGCTCGATCGAAGTTTTTCTCCATGGGCGACTTTGTATTGTTTGTGAAGAAGAAGGACGGAACCATGAGGTTGTGCATCGACTATCGTCAACTCAATAAAGTGACGATAAAGAATAAATATCCATTGCCACGAATTGACGATTTGTTTGATCAATTAAAGGAGCCTCGGTGTTTTCAAAGATAGATTTGAGGTCGGGTACTATCGGTTGAGGGTCCGAGAATCGGACATACCCAAAACCGCTTTTAGAACGAGGTATGGTCACTACGAATTCTTGGTGATGCCGTTTGGGCTCACTAATGCCCTCGGTGTTTATGGATTTAATGAATAGAATTTTCAGGCCATACTTGGATCGGTTCGTAGTTGTATTTATCGATGACATTCGGTCTATTCGAGAGATGAAACCGAGCATCTTGAACACCGAGGCTAGTGTTGCAAATCTTACGAGATAAGCGATTATACGCAAAGTTCAAGAAATGTGAATTTTGGTTGAAAGAGGTTAGCTTTTTGGGGCACGTGGTGTCCGTGACGGTGTCGTGGTGGACCCGAACAAAATTCGCCATAGTCGATTGGAAACCACCAAGGAATGTTACCGAAGTTAGGAGCTTTTGGGGCTTGCTTGTTATTACCGACGATTTGTAAAAGGTTTCTCGACAATAGCCACGCCAATGACAAAGCTACTCCAAAAGGATGTTAAGTTTGAATGGACGGAGAAATGTCGAAAAGTTTCGATCAATCAAAGCTTATTTGATGAAGCCCCAATTCTAGTGCAACCCGAATCGGGCAAAGAGTTTGTCATTTATAGTGACGCATCCCTACTTGGGTTGGGTTGCGTATTGATGCAAGAAGGGCGAGTTGTGGCCTATCGTCGAGGCAACTAAAGCCACATGAGAAAAATTATCCGACCCATGATCTCGAATTGGTCGCCATCGATTCGCCTTAAAGATATGGCGACATTACTTATTTGGTGAGAAGTGCCATGTGTATTCGGATCACAAAAGTCTCAAATATTTGATGACCCAAAGAGACTTGAACTGCGACAAAGGCGATGGCTCGAGTTGTTAAAGGATTATGAGCTCGTCATTGATTATCACCCGGAAGGGCTAATGTGGTTGCGGATGCCTTAAGCGAAATCACTATTTGCTTTATGAAGCGATGAATGTACACTTGTCTATTCTACCCGACAATGTGTTAGTAGCCGAATTGAAGGCCAAACCATTGTTGGCTCATCAAATTCGGGAAGCTCAGAAAGTTGATGAGGAGTTGCTTGCAAAACGGGCTGAGTGTGTTCGAACAAGGAATCGAGTTTCAAATTGATGATGACGATTGTTTGAGGTTCGAAGTCGTCTGTGTGTTCCAAAGAATTGAACTTATTTCGATAATTCTAAATGAAGCCCATTGTAGTCGAATGTCAATCCACCCGGGTAGTACTAAAATGTACAATGACCTGAAACGCCAATTTTGGTGGCCCGGTATGAAACGAGACATTTCTGAATTTGTTTCAAGGTGTCGATATGTCAACAAGTGAAAGCGGAACATCAAGTGCCATCGGGATTACTTCACCGATCATGATACCCGAATGGAAATGGGATCGAGTCACAATGGACTTTGTATCCGGACCGCCATTGTCGTGAGTAAGAAGGATGCGATTTGGGTCGTTGTCGATAGACTAACTAAGTCGGCTCACTTTATCCCCGTCGTCGGATTTTTCAATGGACAAATTAGCGGAATTGTACGCTTCTCGATTGTGAGATTACACGGGTGCCTATTTCTATCGTGTCGGATAGAGACCCAAGATTTACGTCGCGATTTTGGAAGAAATTGCAAGATGCTTTGGGTACCAAGTGCATTTTAGCACCGCTTTTCATCCCCAAACCGATGGTCAATCCGAACGGATAATTCAAATACTCGAGGATATGTTGAGATGTTGCATCCTTGAGTTTAGTGGTTCATGGGAACGGTATTTACCTTTGATTGAATTCGCCACAACAATAGCTTTCAATCAAGCATTAAGATGGCGCCTTACGAGGCTTTATACGGTCGTAAATGCCGTACCCCATTATTCTGGTGAACTTAGTGAAGGTAAATTCTTCGAGGTTGATTTGGTTAAGGATGCCGAGCAAAAGTTCGAGTAATTCGTGAAAGTTTGAAAGTCGCCGGATCGCCAAAAGTCGTATGCGGATTTGAAAAGAAAAGATATTGAATATCGGGTTGGAGACAAGGTCTTTCTCAAAGTTTCACCTTGGAAGAAGGTGCTTAGATTTGGTCGTAAGGGCAAATTGAGTCCGAGGTTTATCGGGCCATATGAAGTATCCGAACGAGTTGGGCGATCGCATATCGATTAATTTTGCCCCGAGCTCGAAAGGATTCACAACGTTTTTCATGTCTCGATGCTTGACGATACAGTCGATCCATCACACGTAATTGCTCCATCCGAGATTGAGATTCACCTAATTTGAGCTATGAAGAGGAACCGGTTCGCATTATGATGCGTGAAGTAAAGGAGTTACGCAATAAGAAAATCCCGTTAGTGAAGGTGTTATGGCATAAACACGAATTGAAGAAGCCACTTGGGAACTTGAGGACTCTATGAAAGAGCGATACCCGAGCCTATTTACCGGTAAGATTTTCGGGGACGAAAATTTCTTAAGTGGGGGAGAGTTGTGACATCCCAAAATTGACCCTAGTCGGGATGTGGTTTCGGGACCACAAAACCGAGGCATAAAAATAATTTATAATTTATTTTGATGCCTATAATATGTGTTAATTCATGTGTGACATTTTGATGTTTCGATTTAGAGTTATAAATGTGAATTTCACTAGAAAGGGCCTAGTAGTAAACATTGAAAGTATGATGGGGAAATGTGGGATGACTAGTTGATAATGCATGCAAAAATAAGGGATTTGCATGTCAAATTTCCCCTTAACATGAAGTGGCCGCCATGACAAGGAATCATGGGCTAAACATGTCATGAAACATGTTTTGTTGGTGCACTAGGGAGAAACAATAAACAAATGAGTATGGGTAATAAAGAAAGAAAAAAAAATGTGTGTGTGTGAGTGAAACCCCCCCCCCTTGCCGTGCATTGTGGAAGAGAAAAGAAAAATTTTGTTCATCCATTTTTCTCTTCTTTGGCCGAAAATACTAAGGAAAAAGGGAGGATTTTTGCTTCATGCTTGGTTTAGAAGAGAACTAGAAGGAGATTTGGCTATACTTGCATCAAGATTAAGGTATGTTTGAGGTTGTGTCATGAGATTCATGCTTGTTTTGGTTGCTAACTTGATGTGCATGTTAGCCATGGTTCAAATCCTTGTTATGCCATGGAAATGGTATTTGGCCAAGGTGGATTTTGTGTTAATGCCATTGCATGTTAAATATGAAGCTTGTTAATGGTGTATGTGATGGGGGATTGATGGCTCTTGGACTTTCTTTTTAGTATTTTGAGTGAGACATTAAGTTCTTTGCTTAATCATGACCAAAATGATGGTGTTGTGATGTATTCGGTCATGGTATATCCATAAGTATGATTCATGCATGTTGCATGGTAGGTAAGATTTGAGCTTTGAATATGTGTTTGCACATGATGAATTGGTATGACATATATACTATTTCAAGGTATATATTTGCTTGGGATGATGTTTTCGGTTATGTAGTACATGAGAGATGTGTATTGAGCTACAATATGTAATCGTTAGTTAGTAAAATGCATGCTGTTTTGTGTGGTATTAAGTGCATAATCGGCCTCAACATGGGCATGCATATTCGCCACATGAGGGGAAATTGGTGTGCATGCATTCGGTTAGAGGCAAGCATATTGATGCCTATTCTTGGCTTAGAAAATTGGCTAAGAGGAATACTAACTAAGGTGTTGAGTTCGATTCATGATTTTGTACATATCGACTTTGATGCCTAATGAGTAGATATTTATATATTGGCTAGGCATCTTGAATTCCTCTTCCGATGCTCAAATGATAAAACCAATTTATTTGTTAAATTTAGCTCAAGAAGCTAGAGGTGGAGAATCAAGCAAAGGCAAAGGAAAGATAATCGAGTAGTCGATTGGAAATCGTTTCATCCAATATAAGGTAAGTCATAAAGCATATATTTGGCATTGATTTAAATGATCATAATATATATATGCAATTGTGTTTAATGAATTGATGTGTAAGTGGAAATGTGTGTATGGAATGATGCCATTGTTGAATGTATAAAGGTAGTAAAATGCATAACGTATTGGTCTTGGCACTAAGTGTGCGGGTATAAATGGACACGGTGACAAGATTGGCACTAAGTGTCGGATTTAAAATTTGTACAGCACTAAGTGTGCGAATTTGATTATATAGCACTATGTGTGCGAGCTGATTATATAGCACTAAGTGTGCGGACTTATTATATGCTTTTGCATCACTATTGGCACTGAGTGTGCGATATTATCGAGTTGATCACGGACAGCGGATCGGGTAAGTACCTCGAGCTCATGATGAATAGAAAATACGTCCATGCTTGGGGTTGAATTGGTAAGCCTTAAATCTATGTGATGATTGAAATTGTATGGTTGTGCTGGAAAATGAGTTAATGTGTAAAAATGCTTGATTATCTTGTTGTGTAGAATATGAAATGTGGATGTATGAATTGGTACGAGATTGGACCGAAAGGTTCGAGGTATTATGGTATGGATTCGATATGGACGAGTACCTAGTTTCATTTGTTGTACATGTAGTAGTAATTTTATCGAGTGGATTGACGAATGCTTATGACTTACTGAGTTGTAAACTCACTCAGTGTTTTCTTGTCACCCATTTTAGGTCACCGGGACTCGTCTTTGTTGTGTGCTCGGAACCGTCGTTGAAGTCATCACACCGGCTGAAATCTTGTGGTATTACTTTTTTTTTGTTGTTGAAGAACATTTGGCATGTATAGGCTATTATATTTTGTCGATTTGTGGGATTGTAAACTTTAAGCCATGTGAAAATGGCCTATGTGGTCGTCGAGTGGGATGCTAGAACCTATAGCCACGAGTCTTAGAAACTCAAATTTTGTTAAGGTGGCCATAATTTGTGTCATGTATGATGGATGATTAAGGCCAAGGAAAAATTCATGAAATTGGCATAGTCTACTGCAGTAACTGTTGCGGACAGCAGCAGTGAGATGAGATTGAAAAATCACTAAAAATAGTATAAGTAGAATTAAATAGTGAGTAAATTATGGAACTGATCCTTGATGAATCTATTTTATATGGACGAAACGAAACGACCATATGAGCAGTATACTGGGAGATATTAAAGTTCTCGTGAGACAGGGCCAGAACGATTTCTGGGTCCCCTGTCGTGACTTTGAAAATTTACCATAAATTATCCAGAAAGAATTAGGAGTCATGCCTTATATGTACAGATTCCATTTTGAGTCTAGTTTCATTAGAAACAAACGGCACCAGTATTAAAGCCCTGTACAGAAAGATATTCAAGTTGTAACGCGCGGAGGTCAGAGCAGTCGATCCCTGTAACATGGGTGACTTTAACTAATAAACTGTACCAATTGGCCCAACCAAAATTCTAAAAATAAATCCATGGATGGATATATGAGTCTAAATTCAGGGAAAATTTACGAAACCAGTTTCCGAGTTTTGGAACTCGAGATATGATTTTTAAGGCGACGGTGACGCAGTTTTCCAGCCTGTCCAGAAATGCCAAATTGGTCGGTACTTTAAGAGGATTTGTCTCGTTAACCCCTCGTGTCCGACACCGGCGTCGGTCACGAGTTAGGGGTGTTACATCATAAACAACAAATCACAAAAGTTAGGCATACACATTTAGAGTAGAGAGGTATTTCCATTTAAAACAGAAATGGAATAGTACTAACAACAAAGTTAATTACATAAGTCAAATACAAAATATATATATACGTCATCCGCCAAATAGTCATGCATGATACAAAAAAAAAAAAAAAAAGTGGCTCACTCAAAAATGTTGCTTTAGTGTAGTCCCCTTCAACTGATTCTTCTTCTACTATCAAAATGTCTATTAAGGAAAAGTACCAACATAAGTTCAATTGAACCTAGTGAGTTCTAAACTAGAGACAAATAATTTACAGGAATATTGATAATCAATGAGCACCAACACTCATAGTAAAAGAAAGACTTTTTCGTAAGACTCTGACATACGGACACAATACGCCAATTTGTCATTCAACGTTTTTGGCGACAACAATTTGCCAATTTGAACATAACACATATAGTACCTAGGCAGACACATTCTGCTAACTTATACATATCTCACACATTCATGCATGATTACCAATAACCCATCCTTGCGCCAGCCTTAGACCCATATTTTAGAAAAAAAATTCACAAATTAGCCATATTCATTTTCATATTCGTATTCCACCATAAATTCTCATAATATCTTTGTTCAGCTAAACATGTGTTCTTCCACAAGGCCAGGTTGTGATCTTCCATCTGGTTTGCAATATAGTTGTAATATCCCTAAATCGAGTCTAGTAGTTTCAGGTATATTTTTCGGGTTCCAAGTGTGAAACTAGGAATTTATGTCGTTCCTAGTAATTTTTAATTCAATTTAGGAGGCTAATTTCATTTAAAATCAATTATACAATAATATGAAGAAATAAAATTATTTTTGAAAAATTAATTTTAAAGTAATTAAATAATTATAAGTGAAAATAATTAATTTGGGTCAAAAAGAATTTTAAAATATTTTTTATTGGGGTTAATTAAAGTTAAATTTAAATATTAATTAAATTAGGTTTAATTGTAAAACAATGGAAAAGTTAGAGTTTTTTCTTGGTAAATAAACCTTAAAATTCAGACTTTTGGAGGGAAATGATCAATTGGTAAAGTAAGGAAAATGTGAGAGTGTAACATCCCAAAATAGGGCCTAAATGGAATAGTGGTTGCAAAACCATGAATCCAAGGTCAAAAAAATTTATTCCGATTAAGTTTTATGGTTCATTCATTTATTGAATAATTGTGTGAAAATTTCATGAAGAAATTTTATGTTTAAGTGCCTAATTTGATAATTAGGACTAAATTGTAAAATTAGCAAAATGTGTGTTCTAGATAATAAAGGGGATTTAATTGAAATGGGTTCTTAAAATGAAGGTCCTTATTTACTAATTATACCATTATATTTAAGTTTGGACAAAAATGGGCAAGAATAGGACAAATTTGAAAGAAAAGCCTTTAAGGGCATTTTGGTCATTTAGTAATTAAAAGAATTAAAAATGGAAAATAAAGCCAAAATTGGTCCATCTTCTTCATGGAGGCTGAATATAGCATGGGGGAAGCCATGGCTAGGGTTTTCGAGCTTTCCAAGCTCAATAGTAAGTCCGTTCTAACCTCGTTTTCAATGTTCTTTACGTTTTTAGAGTCTCGGTAACTTGATTTAGCTTATTCTAGCAATAATTCATGCTAGGGTTCATATTTGGAAAACTACCCATAGGTTAAATGTGTTTATTTTGATGTTTTATGGTAGAATATAAAGCTTGAAATTATGTTAAACAACTTTTGCTAAGCTATTTTAAGTGAAAATGAGTAAAACGACATAATCGGTAAAAATACCTAATGTTCATAAGTACATGATAGAGTGGGAATTTAATGTTGCCATAGAAGAGAAAAATGTTCACCGTGTCATAATACATAAGAAAAATGGATAAATTTTAATTTCCGAGCCTAGGGGCAAAATCGTAATTCTACAAAGGTTTAGGGGCAAAATTGTATTTTTCCAAAGTTTGAGTTAGGGAATGTTTTGAATAGTAAATTAATTAAATAAGTTAAATATGATGTTTTATAACCCAAAAAGTGAGATTTGGACCTAGAACGGGAGAAAGATTGAAAATCGGGAAAGTTGGTAAAATGGTCGTTTTGGTATTGAGGTAAGTTCATATGTTTAATAAGAATTTAATTATGCACATTTGAATGATAAATTGATATTTTGGATATAAATACTTTAGTATTGAGTTTCAGATATAATGATTAATGTTCGATAATAATTCGATATTGGAAAGAGAACTTGTATAATTTATATGTAAGACCATATTTTGTATTATGGCTTTGTATAATAACAAGTATTGACTAGCATTTTTTTATAAGAATAAGTTAAGTTGATGAGATGTTGAGATTGATAATGTAAGTATGTAAGTTGAGTAGCAGTTTATTATTATACAATTATTGTTATTAGTATTGTTATTATTAAGTTATGCGACTAACCTTGAGAATTGAGAAAGTATGTTTCAGCTATGACTTGACAAGGCATTGATATCTCAAAGTCCATGGTTGTACCATGGCAATTAAGGAAGAATTGATGGAAAATTCCATGTTCATAACATGGCATTTAAGGAGGAATTGATGGTTAATGATACCATATAAGACCATGTCAAGACATGGCATTGGTAAGGCAAGGATCCCGTGTAAGACCATGTCAAGACATGGCATCGTCATTGGTTAAGGACTCCATGTAAGACCACATCAAGATGTGGCGTTGGCACTAAGACAAGGATACCATGTAAGACCATGTTTGGAACATGGCATTTGGTAAGATAAGGATATCGTGTAAGACCATGCCAAGGCATGGCATTGATAAGTTCTATAAGGCAAGGAAATCATGTAAGACCATGTCAAGACATGGCATTGATGAGTTACTATAAGGAAAAGGTCCCATGTAAGACCATGCCAATGCATGGCATTGGTGAGTTCATAAGGCAAGGATACCATGTAAGACCATGTCAAGACATGGCATTGATAAGTTACTATAAGGAAACGGTCCCATGTAAGACCATGCCAAGGCATGGTATTTGTGAGTTCATAAGGCAAGGATACCATGTAAGACCATGTCAAGACATGGGAGTGGTAAGTTCAAAAAAGAAAAGCTTCCCTAGTAATCCAAATAGTAAGTCAAAGAAACGACAAGGTGAGAACATGAAGAAAGAGTACAGATATGCATTTAAGGCTTATTAATATTGAGATTGTAAGTAATTGAGATTATCAAGTATTAAGTAAGTGATGATTTTTCAGTTATGCTTGTGACACTTTATGACATGATTGGTGATATGCCTATATTATGAAAGAGTACTCATGTGTTAAGTGAGATGTTGCAGGTATGTGAGCAAACTATTAAGTCTGGTGTCTTTTGTATTCTGAGCCTTTGGTAAGGTTACCGATAAGTAAGATGGGAAAATAAGAACTAAACATTATTTAAGCAAATTATGACATCATAGTAGTAAGCTAAATTGATTGCTAATGCTTATTATTTTTCATGTGAACTTAAGCTTTATAAGCTTACTTCTTTCACTTTCCTAAGTTTCAATGTACTTAAAAGCAAGCTCGGGTTGGAGGTCGTTGGAGATCACTTCACACTATCGACTATCAAGTTACCAAATGGGTATCTTCGTTTACAAACGTTCTAGTTTATGGCATGTATAGGGACTTAGCCATTTTTTGTGTATGTCTTTATGATATGGATAAAGAATAGTATGTAAATATTTGATAATGATTAGCTATTGAAATGGCTAATGAAGAACATGTTTTGGTGTTATGTATGCCTAAATGATAGTTAATACAAAGAAATCATGAAAAAGTGAAATTAGCATTAAAACAGTATTGAACAGCAGCAGTGATGTGATCTTGAAAAATCACCGAGAATAGTAGAAATGAAATTAGGTGATGAGTGAGATATAGAATTAAAGTGTATTGAGTCTATTTTCATATGAAAGAAATAGAGTAAGCAAAAGAAGTGTAAATTCAAAGATATTTGAATTTTAGTGAGATAGGGTCAGAGTGATTTTTGAATCCCCTATTTTGAATTTATAAATTCACTAAAAATTTTACAAAAAGAATTTATATTTCTAGATTCCTTAGTCAATCTACTTTCAAGATACATAAATGGCATGGTTATTTGAATTCTATACAAGGAGAAAATTGATCTGTAGTGAGGAGAGGTTAGAGTAGTCGAATAGTGCAACAGGGGAAACTTCAACTAATAAACTATACTAATTGACAAGACCAAAAATTCTGGAAAACAATTAGTAAGAAGATATATGAGTCTAGTTTCAGGGAAAATTCACGAATTTAAATTTTGAGTTTTGTGACTCGAGTTATGATTTATTTAGTGACTATGACGCAGGTGGGCATTTTTATAAGGAATAATGAAATAAATTGTTTTAATTTGTCTATGTATTTGGAAAATTTTTAATGTTCCCGGTTTGGTCCCGAACCATTTCAATTGCATGTTTTAGGGTCTCGAGGCCCCTTTTTAGGGACATATTGAATGAATGTAAATGAATTAATTTTAAAAGCAAATTTTATGCCCCGAATTAGTAAGTTAACTCAGGTAACGCCTTGTGCTTGACTCCGGCGACAGTCTCGGTTAAGGGGTCCCCAATTTTTAAATTCTGGTGGGTTGTTTCAGTTTTAAACACAATGCATCTAACCTACTTTTCACACCATTTACATCAGATTAGAGAGCTATAAATTCCATTTTCTTTGTATGGTTTTAAATATCTACCATCAAAGAATAGATCCAACTAATTTCCTTCTCAAAATACTCTCTTATTCACCTGAAACTATTCTCAAAAGTAGCAAAAAATATTATGAAATTTCTCAACCTTTTTAAATCAAGATTTTCAATCAATGAATTTAGAGCGAATCAAAGGTAACCTTCAATCCTAAACTTATTTTTATGAAGATTAGAAACATTTTTACATGATTTGAGAGTCAATTAAAGGATTTTTTATCAATATCATCTTCTTCAAAAGCTTTAAGTGCTTTAATGGTGGATCTTCAATTTTGAGACGAAATCCACAAAGCAATGGATGTTCCAACTCAAAATGAATCTATTAAAAGGTTTTTGGTCTTAATTACCATGATTAAACATGATTTGTGACATAATTTGAAGAAATTTGAGTTCCATCATCTTCATGAATTGATTTTTCAGATTTTTGTGAAATTGATTTAAATGTGGAATTGATGCTTAATATGTGTATATTGTAACAGCCCAATTTTGGGCTTAGTAGGAACAGTAGTTTCGGGACCAAAAATTCGAAGTCAAGAAACTATTTTTATTATTATTTTTTTTTATAGCATGTTTATAATAGTGCATGAAAAAATTGGTGAGGTAATTTTAGCGTTTGTGAGCTTAATTTCGGAAAAGGACTAAATCACATACGGGGTAAAAGTTCTATTTTACTTGATAGATGTACCACATAGCTAGAAAACCATAATTAGAGGTCTTTAAAGAGTAATTAGACCCTTTAGAGAGGCATGACCGGCCATAGGAGATAAGGGAGGTCAAATTGTCAAATATTAGGTAAGTTGGTAGCTAAATTGATTAAAATTGAAATAAAGAAAAGGGAAGATGATATCACCTTCTCATCTTGTTCACCATCACTGAAATATTTAGCAAAAGGAAGGGTTTTGAAGCTTTAAAATTTCAGCTGGGTTATCCTCTTGCAAGTAAGTGATTAAGATGCTTATTTTTGATAATTTTTGTACTTTTGGGACCCTTGTAGCATGAGCTAGCTAATGGGGGGACTAATTTGCAAAATGGTTGAGAGTCTAGGGTTTTGCCATGAGAATACTCATGTTGTTTACTGAATTTTTATGGAAGAAAATGAATCTTAGTTGTTAAATAAACAACTTTTGTAAAAGAACTTCTCATGAAAACCCTAATAGGACCATTTTTGTAAAGTTTGTAAAATGGATAGTAATGTTGTGAAACAATGGGAATTTTGTGTCACTACAAGAGTAAAAAGGGTTCGGTTAGGCTTAAGATTTGAAGAAATTTGATAAAAATCGATTTTCGAGCCTAGGGGTAAAATAGTCATTTTTGTGAAAGTCTAAGGGCAAAATTATCATTTTGCCAAAAATGTGAATTTATGATTGCTTAAATTTATTTAGAGGTTAAATGAGTAAATTTTATTATTTTAGATCAGGAAACACGAAAACCAAACTTAGACCGAGGGAAGGCCAAGTAAGTAGAGTAAATCGTATAGTCACCTATATTTTGTAATCCGAGGTAAGTTGTATGTTAATAATGCAACTATATTGTTATGATGTGTAATTGAATTGATATTGTATAATTTTTTTTTGATCGTGAATATGAGTATGCAGGTTGATAAATTAATGTAATAAAGACTCCAGGTTGAACATTTGGAATAGATTTGGATATTCATGCCATGACATTAGGTGATATGTGTTCTAGTGTAAGACATGTCTGGGACATGCATCGACATTGAGACTAGAGCTAGTGTAAGACATGTCAGGGACATGCATCAGCCTCGAGATATACAAGCTAGTGTAAGACATGTCTGGGACATGGCATCAGCTTGTTGAGTGTCAGTGTAAGACCTATTTGGGACATGGTATCAACACTAATAGATGAGAGCCATTGTAATACTAGTTTGGGACACGGCATCAGCCTCGATGTATGAAAGTTAGTGTAAGACCTGTTTGGGACATGGCATCAACATTGATGTGCTAGCCAGTGCAAGACCATGTCTAGGACATGGAGTCGATAGTTTTTCCCATGTTTGGGGCTACTGGATATCCTGTAGCATTCCAAATGGTACAACGAAAAATTTATGGTTTATATCGAAATGAGAGAACTTATGACCATGTGGTAAGTGGTACAAGTACCTAAATGAGAATTATGACATTCGAGCTTCATTTACGTTGTATGTTTAGTAAAAGAGGAAAGTGAGTAAGTTATGCATATGACTACCCGTGTATTTTACACAAATTATGAGATATGAATTCAAACCAATGTTGTATGATTGGTGAGAAATAAGTATGAGCAAGTAGTGTTTATGAATCCTTACTTTCATGAGCAAATCGAGATATGTTGGAGTATGATCCCTTATGGTAGCAAATAGTTACTCATTATTGCATGCGACTTACTAAGCTTTACGCTTACCCCTCTTTCTTTCCATTTTCTTATAGTGCAGCCAAAGTAGCTCATGGATCATCGCCTACGTCGGAGAAGCCAGTCACACTATCATTTGAAGCACTTGGTATAGTTAGTTCTTTTATTTTGATTATGGCATGTATAGAATCTTTGGATTTGGTTTTAGTGTCGCATTGTTTTGGGCCAAATGTGTTGCCTTACTTTAATCTTTGACTCCTTTTGTATAAGGCCATGAAAAATGGCTAAAATTGAAAGTTGTTATATGAATACAAGAAGGTCTTTCGTGAATGAGAAATTGTTGGTATGGTTGAACATGTGAATTTCAATGTCTGGATAGCAAAATGCAAGAAATGGTTGCTTAAGCATATGTGAAATGGGTAGAGACCTTAGTTATGGTTGCTCAATCGAGAAATCATGCATGCTAGACTTCGGTATGATGGTTGGTATTATATTTTGTTTCAAGGTGGCAAAGGTCTTGGTAGATAGCCTTATATCATCCACACAGGTAGACACAAGGGCGTGTGCCTAGGCCGTGTGTGACACAGGGTCAGCCCCATGGGCGTGTTGTTCGACCGTGTGTCCCCAATTTGCAAGTTAGTGTGCATAGTAGTAAACACATGGGTAGAGACACGGCCACGGCCTCTGGCCACGGGTGTGTGTCTTGGTCGTGTGCCCCTAATTTGTTACTGACATCAAAAATAGAATGTCAAGGTTTTTAGGCATGGGCGTGTCATGGCCGTGTGAGGGACACGGGCTATGGACACAGGCGTGCGTTAGGCTGTGTGAAAACCCTTGTAGGTTCGAATTTGGAATTTAATTCACACGGACTCGGGGCATGGGCGTGTCCCTTTATGCTTAGGCAGTATGAACCACACGGGCCTTCAACACAGCCAAGTCAAAAGGGCCACATGGGCGTGTTGCCTTTCCACATGAGCGTGTGTCCCTGATTCAAGTGATATTTTTTTCAAAGTTTTCAAAAATGTTTAGATTAATCCTGGGATATTTTCAAATGTGATTTGGGCCCCGTAGGCTCATATTAAGAACTTTTAGATTAAAAGAGAAAAGTTTTAAATTTGATCTAGTTTTTCTCGATAATGATTGTATGCATGCATGTAAGTCAGGTAATGGCTCGTGCCCAGTCCCGACCTCGGACTCGGGTAAGGGGTGTTACATATATGGTCTAGTATTGATGTTTGAAAGTGATTAGGAGGGCTAGAGAGATCAATTTTGTGAGGAATCGAGTTTTCAACTTGATGTTACAGATCTGGTAATGTATCTTTGTGAATAAATTTTTATTAGTATAGTTAATTAATATTTGTGTTTATTATGGCATTGGAAAGGTGGTAATGTGCAATTTACCTCTGTTGAAGCTCTGAATCTTGAAAAGGACCGAGATAACCAGAATTGAAGTTTAAAATTGCTTAGTTGATCAGTTGTTGTGATAGAATAAAATTGTGTGGTAAGTGTTTCTAAAGGTGATTTGGTAAATTGACCCTCAATTATGTTTAATTAGTACCTTAATTAATGATTAAACTTAATTATTTATGGATAAATGGTTGATTTTGCAAGATTGGTATTAATTGTGCAGAAAATTGAATTGGTATTGAAAAAAATGGTGAGTGAGTTTTTGGGTGGTGTTGTGCTATTTAATTAGATTAATTTTAAGGATGATTTTAAGCATGTGTACTGAAATTTTTTATCATGATATGTTGGTGTTACAATTGGTAACTGAATATGGGAAATTGATGAATGGATTGCTTGATTTAATTGGATGCTAAATGACTATGTTTCAAGTTATACATAATTATTTTGTCACATTAAATTGAGCACATTAATGACTAATTTATATGATATGCTTGACTGAATATATTGGCAACATGCATGGTGGATCCATTGGATATAGTTGGCATGCCATAGGATTTGTTGGTACTACCTTTATTTGTGACATTGTGAGCATATGGCTCTAGGTGGACTGATTTTTTTGGAGTAGATAAGGAAGTGTTGAGCTTGATTCTCCACTTAATGGATCATTTAAGGCGCTCGAAGGGAGCGTGTGTTTCGGCCCGCTCAACTCGGTGGATTGTATTTGATATTTGTTGGAGTTTGGAGATCCGTTTATCCGATGTATGATCACCAGATTAAGCCATGACTAATGATTGCCAATGTATTTATGTGTGATTGTTGTTATATCAATTGATGATTGAATGCCATGAATAAATGATTTGTGGTATTGAAAATGCTTATGGAAAATTCAAATGACATGTTGTATTATTTTGGTTGATAATTACTGATCGATTGGTTGTGAATTAAGCATGAATTGGATGTTAATTTACTTTTTCATTTTTATCAACATTCACTGAGCATTTTAAAGCTCACATCCTCACATTCGTGTAGATAATCGTTAGGATTGAGGAGCGAGGAGCCAAGCAAGAGAGTTCCAAGAGATTTAGGCTTGGTAGAGATTTTATTACGCATTTTAGAGACTGAAATCGGGCATTGTGGAACTTCCGGGAATTAGTTGATTTTGGTTGTAATTGGACTTTGGACATTGGACATTGGACATTTATTTTGGATGATTTTATAATAAAATTGAGGCATTTTTTAGTTTAATTATTGAGTGATTTACGATGTTTTGTTGCTTGATAACACGGTGATTGATAACACGGTGTGTGAAGCATGAAATTTTTATTAACAATTGATTAAATAAAGCGTCCACAGAGTGGTTTGCTAAAGACTAAGGTACGCCACTTGTTTGATTTATTCAGTGTTTGCTATGCATGAAATTGATTGCTTAATTCTATTTAATTAAGGCTTAATTGATGTCCATAAATTCCATTGAAGGTATATGTATATATATGTTACTTAATCATACTTAAATCAGGATTTATTAGTTACTAAAATATGCAAAATTGGGTTTTAAAACGAGTTTTTCACAAAAATAGGTGCAGTGGTTTTCATACAGTCATGTGCTTATCCACATGGGTGTGTGAAGGGTTGCACATGGGCGTGCGGGTAAGTGACACAGGCATGTGAAAACTAGAGCTATTACACACAGGTGTGTGGGATTTCCACACAGGCATGTGCGATCTACCAAAAAATTTTTTCACGACACAACCACGAGTATTTAATGACACACAGTCTAGGGGACATGGCCGTTTGGGTTTTGGGGGGGTTTGAGTTTTTATCTTTTTCAATTGGTATTCTAATTTGTTTAAGTTACGATTTAATCCTAAAAATTTATTAGTCTAATTAGAGCCTTAGATGATAAGGAAACTTGGTAATAATTTAAGATTAGTCTCATAATGGGTAAAGTTTGATAGAAACACACTTAATTTGTAAATTGGGATAGGTCCTAATAGTTGGTGTTTATTACAATTTAGTCTTTAATTGTAAAAATTGAATTAGACATAGCAAATGAACTCAATTTAAGCTGAAATTCTTAGGCATGCATAATTTTGACTAAAAGAAGGTCGATAAATGTTTAGATCTAAAATTAGGTTAGTTTTATCATAGGTGGTAAAATGACAAAAATGCCTTTAAGTTAAATTACCTAGGAAAAGTTTAAAATTGCCTCATAATTTGCGTTCACGTTAATAAATAACTAATAATCAGACAAGATTTAGGTGTTATAAGGTCGGGGTGTGTCTTGAGTGGTCATTAGCCAGAGAGTCACTTAGGTGGCGAATGTAAATCTTCGAATTCATGTCGGTCTGTCTCAGTTAAGTTTAGGTGCCACAATAGCTGTCCTACCGGAGGCATCACAAAGAAATCTCCTTTCCATATTTTTGCATATCACAAATTGTTTTGTACTAGGCTCACGCAACAAGGAGGGTGTTTTTATATTGACCAAGGGTCATACTCACACATACAACACTGGTTTATTACACACACTTCTAAACACAACACATTAACCCATTTATAGTAGAGACAACTTCTAACTTAATGGAAGTAAAAAGGAACTCTCCAACAAACTCCATAATAGAATCTACTCTACTAGTCTTTTGCCTCAATTGCTCAGACCTTCACTAGCTTCTTAAGCTAAATAAGAAACAATTATAACCATCATGTCATTTATCTACTAAAATTTAACATGCATGCATGAATTCCATGCAACCCATAATCAGGAAGTCTCCTACCTTTCGAACTAGTTCAAAAAAATCTATACATGCACTAATTCAAAAACATAAATCCACCTCCATAACAACCTAAAGGTTTTCCAAAAATTACCAGTAAGCTGGTATTTGACATTGTAGTCTTGACTAGTTACTAGAAACCTTCCTCGTCTTCTCTAACAAAAACAAAGAACTTATGAGGTTGCTCACAACGTGCTAGCATGAATGAAAAAGAAACTAATTTTCCTACCTATCATCTTGACTTTTATAGACAATCCTTTCTACCAAACATAACT
The DNA here is from genome assembly GCF_025698485.1 of Gossypium arboreum. Lineage (NCBI taxonomy): Eukaryota > Viridiplantae > Streptophyta > Magnoliopsida > Malvales > Malvaceae > Gossypium > Gossypium arboreum. The sequence goes on from NC_069082.1 coordinate 38,352,824, forward strand.
ATTACCATTGATCAACCTAGTAAGTTGTGAAACGTTGCTTGCACACTAAAATAAGCTAACTAAACAAGTCATTCAACTACCTAAACACACCAAGCTGTCGTCTACAGTAATCTAGTTCAATTCCTATTAGGCCTCAACTAAACTTTAACGATACTCATTGAGCCATCATTTTCACACTAAAACACAGAAAGTAAGTCTATCGATCCGCGAATTAACAAGTTTGCCCAAAGTATTTGGGGTTGGCGGATCATCTCACAAAAGAGTCTGCCAAACCTTAGAGTTCATCAAATGGCGAATTCCAACGAGGTGTTCCTCATTTAGGCGTACTGTTGAATGAACACAATATGCCACCTAATCATTTAATATTCAAATCACCAATCTATCCCTTTTCTACCATTGGCTTAATCGACTATACACCAAACAATATATCAATATGGTCTACGCCAGGCGAGATATTACTTTTTAAAAATAAACGACCACCATGATAACAATTATTATACGTCTCTAACCACATCCTCAATTATAGTGACAACCACAATCCCTATATTTTGATTTTTCATAATTATTATGTATTGTTACATTCTCTTTAAGGAATAAAACTTTTTTTCACTAGAAGGCATGATATCGTTTTAAAATACTTTTTAAAGCCTTTTTCACAATATTGTTATTGTAGGAGCATATAAGATATTTCAATCATAACAAGCTTTAGGGAGTATTATTATTTTTTAATGGTCAAATCACTCTTTCAAACTATTACGCAATTCAAAAGTCAAGAGGATTTTTCATAATTAGATATTCCACTTTTAATCTATCATGTAGATGATGTTGGGCAAAAACAATGGTTTTTTGCTTTGTCTATATAAAAAGTCAAATTCGTTTATACTCGCAAACCATGTGTGGCTCTATTAGAAATAATCTAATAGACAATGTAGTGCATTTGGCTATGGTCACCAAATAAAATAATTTTTTTTAAAATAACTACTATTTTTTAATCATATCAATGTCATATGTTATGAAAGATATGCATATTTATGCAAAAATATCCAAATTGTTTATACATCAATCTTATTCAAAGTCTTAGGTCATAAATAAGCATACCATGAAATATATAAAACATAAGTTCATACTTAAATACGAAAAAATGAGCATCATTTTTATTTTTTTATTAAAAAAATTGAAAGCTCAAAAACTTTCAAACACACATAGAAATCACAAACCTTAGGAGTGTTGCTTCATCAAGGACGTTGTATGTCTAGATTACTTGTTCTCCAATGGAATATTGAATACTGTTAAGCAAGCTCTTGCAGATAACGTGTTATTAAATAACAATAATGAAAATAATACGAGAATAGCATATGAAAATAAAAAGGATTTCTATTGTCTTTCTCTACTTTTTATCCTTATTAATATATTAGGGAGATTAGACTTCTTATTTTTAATACATAAATAGATTAGAAAAGTAGTTAAAAGGAGATGAAAGGTGAAAGGTTGATTATAATGGATATCCACTTAATAGTATTCATAATACTTTTTAATTTTTAAAGAGACATTTTATTATTGAATGAATTTTAAATTTATATTTAATTATAAATTATTATATAATAAAATTAATTTAAGATATATTTATAATAATTAATTTCTACAATTAATTAAATAAATTATTTATAAAATTAAAAGCCTCCTGTAAAAGAACAAATAATACTAGTAAATTTTAAAATTTTAAATAAATTTTGTGAAAAATAAATGTTTACAGTATCAAATAATACTGATAAGTTTTCTTTTTAAAAAATAAAAAAGTTTAATGAAATTTAAAAATAAAAATAAAAATAAAAAAGCTAAACGTGAAAGGGACAGGGAGGGAGGCACCGATATGGGGGCAGAGGATTTCTATTCGGGTAACACAATCAGAAACCATATATATCACCACCAAAGAATATACCATATCAACTTCTCTCTTTGCAATTCAGATATTACCACCAAAGAATTACAAAAAAATTGTCAAACGTCCCCAGATACTGCGACCGAGTGCTACAGATATAGCCACCAAATACTCCACAAAAATGCTGCAATTTTGGTTATTGCCATTAGATTGTTTAATTAGTTAAAACAAAAGTTTAGAATAATGTTGAGGGTAATCTTGACTCTCGATTTATTTATTGAAAAGAGATTGGATTTTTTATAAAAATAAAAACTGAATAATATTGATGGTAATTTTGATGTCAATCTATTTTTGGTAACAAGATTCGACATTGATAAAAATGACAATTGAAAATATCTCAACAACAATTTCAATGACTGATCTATTTTTCGAAAGTATTTTAATTTTAGTGAAAATAACAATTGAAATGAAATCGACTCAAACTAGAGACTTTACTCATTTTTAGAAAATGGTTTCCACTTGAACAATAAGAAGACTTCAATAATAATAATGGTAAGGCTTGATCATTTTTTAAAAACAAGATTCTAAATCACAATTAAAATGATCTGGATGACAATATGAAAAATCAACTATTTTTTAGAAAGTGAATTTAAGTTTTAAAAATTAAAACCAGCTTAAAATATTCGATTATTTTTGAAAAAACAATATATGCTTTTACAATTGAAATGACTTCAATAGCAATACTCGTGCGTTCTCCTTCTATAATGTTTTATAGATTTCATAATTTAATTAATCAGACAAAGAGAAATACCGGATAAAAGTAAGCCAAAACTTCATGTTTTGCCGAACGAAAATATAAAAAGAATTAAAACCTGTCGGCATGCGTGTATCTCTTTCATCTTTATTATCTACAATATACAGGTAAAAATTTAATTTTGATCCGTTCATTATTACTTAATTGTGATACTTAATCATTATGCTTAAAATTAAAACGATTTTTTATTTGTATTTTAATTGTTTCAAATAGTTGAAGATACTCCCATTCCATAATCATCTCCCATTCAAATAATATTTATTTCAAAATAATCTAAAATGTTCTAAAGAACATCTACACCGTTAATTTTTGTTAAAAATAACCAATGTTTCACTATAATAGGAAAATTGCACGCAATTCAAACACGAAAACAAAAAGAAAATTGAAATTTGAATTTGAACTTTTATATTTTTATTTTAGAAATTTAATTTTTTCAACTTTCGACATTCAATTCACACTATTAATTTTTTTAATTTAAGGATCATTACAACATTATGATTTTTAATTATTTGACTATTTAATGAATATTTTTAATTTTAAAATGTCACACCAATAAATTTAACAAAAATATTTATTAATAATTGAATATGAACTTTAAAATCTAAAAGTAAAGAAATTAAATTTCTAAAATTAAAGTGTAATGATTAAATTTTAAATTTTAAAAATAAAAAACTTATAACATATTTTAATTAATAAAATATCTAAAGTCCATTGTTTCATTCCATGGGCGGCACCGAGGAACTGGCACCGCTCAATGCCTCTAAAAATGGTTAAATTATAAATTAATGAAATTTCCTTCAATCTATTCTTCGGTTTGCTAAAGTAATTTAGAATTAATAAGCCTTGGAGCATATAATCTTGTTCCCAAAACATCAAATCCCCACACTATATACCATCATATGGTTGAAATGTACAGTATCGATCATCATTACAAGGAATTGTTTCTCATCCGCATTCTATTAAAAAATAATACTATATTGTACAATTTTTAGAAATAAACAGCCCAGAATTTTAAGCAATCATCTTGAAGTGAATGAAAACAACATGAAATCCCACACTATATATATCTCATATGGTTGCATAATACAAAAACTTGATCAACATTACAAGGGCCTGTACCCACATTTTATTGGCAATAATACTATATTTTTAGCATCATGTGGTGAATGAAACAATTGAATCCCATATTGTGGCTTGAGCGTAATAAGTGGTAAAGGTGAATGATCATGGGGGGAGAGGGTGAAAGTGTAGCGTTGCAGAATAATGGAGAGAGCTATTTTTGTTTCAGCGATTGCAAATATCATTCCAATGCAAGATCGAGGTCCCAATCCAAAGGGAAAAATGCGACCACATTGTAGTTAGTAGCTTTGGTAATCCTTTAGTAAATCTCTCCGGTTTGAAAAGATGAACACTGCCTTCCCATAAGTCAAGGTCATGATGAACTGCCATGTTGAACTCTAAATCAATAGGCAAGACAAATTTTCCAAATTGGAGTTCTCTTCCTACTTTTCTTATCGTGCCAATTGCAGGAGGATGGAGTTGTAGAGTTTCATTGATAATCATTGTAATCTGTTTGAGAAAAAATATTGAAGGAATCAAACTACAATAATTAACCGTTCAATTGTAATGGTCAGGATTTGTATAGTTTGCTTATAGTTTTTTGTTTGTCAATCCCTTCAAAATCTTGGTTTCTATTACCAAAGACCTCAATCACTTCTCTTCTTATTTTGTCTTGCCAATCTGTGTGTATTGCTAAAAGCAGAATTGTCCATGCGAGCAAGGAATTCGTTGTTTCTTACCTAGCAAAGTAGAAAGTTTTGCACTAATCTACCAAATCTTGTATGGAAAGTTGTAAACTCGAAATTTTATAGGATTTTTCTATATTTTTTATCACTTTTTTATTTAATTATTATATTTATCTTAAGTAATTATTATTGAAATAAGTGATTTTTTCTTAATTAATAATTTTAGACATGAAATTAAAAAGTATGTGAAATTATGCTTAATTACGTATTTTTCAGACATATTTTATATTAATTCATGTTAATTTATTAATGTGTGTATTTTTCACTATATGGGTAGGCTATGGAGACATGATGTAAATAAATAAAAGGTGGCAATGCAAAATTTATCCATGTGGACGGCAAGACCTTGCAATTTGGGCATAAGGATTCAGTACTTGACCCAGAAAAGCGAGACCATGCAATTTGGGCTAGGATAATTATATTTAATTGATGAGATTTATTTAATTCGTGTTACCATGTCTTGTGCCTCAGTCGATTATATTTTCAATTAATATCATGCTGCATTTCTGTAATACCCCTAACCCGTATCCGTCGCCGGAACAGGGTTACGAAGCATTACCAAAAATATACAAATCAAGTAAATAGATATTTCATTTTATACAGTATTCATGTCAGAAATCAAACATAAAGTCCCTTATATGATTCCTCAAGGTCCAAAACATGCAATAGAAACGAGTCGGGATTAAACCGGGTATTCAGAGAATTTTTCGCAAAATCTCAAAATTTTTCCTAGTTGCAGAGGTCATACGCCTGTGTGGTCAGGCCGTGTGGTTTACACGGCCAAGGGACACGCCCGTGTCTTAGGCCATGTAACTCTTTGACTTGGGTCACACGGCGAAGCCACACGTCCGTGTGCTAGGCCGTGTATAAATACCTGGGCATTCTGTTTTGAAGTTCTAAAGATGCAGGGGACACACGACTAGGTCACACACCCATGTGCTAGGCCGTATGTCAGACACGGCTGAGACACACGCCCGTGTCTCTGCCCATGTGGACGAAAATAGGCTATTTTCCAAGCCATATTTCTCACCCCATTTCATCATCATCCTACACCAACACTTTAACACATTCATAAGCTATTATAGGTCATTTAACCCAACTCAAAATCAAGTCATATACATGATATAATACCTCATATAATCAAGTATACACACTTACTTAAATTACCAAATTCACATATATGCATATCTTATTAACTATGATAACTTAATTCAATCATCAATATGCCAATATAATTTCTATCAATCAACCATTTCAAACACATACCAAACATATCCATCACAAGTCATTCCAATGGCTAGTTACACTTAAAGCATTTATATGCTGATATTGGCCAATTATCCTATACATGCCATTATAACCATTATTTATTTACCATACATATACCGAAATGAGCTGATGGATAGTGTGAGTGAACTCCACCAAGCTTCCAATCCAATAAGCCTCTGAATTACTATAGAACATGGGAAAATAAAACAGAGTAAGCATGAAATGCTTAGTAAGTTCGTATAACATGGTAATTAACTTACCACACATTTAAATTCAATATAAACATACAAGGCACATTCAATCAACTTGACCACGAGCCCTAACACATATCCTCATCACCCTTGTTAGTCATATATTTCATATAAATATCAAGAAACATGTATGGGCTCAACAATAATTAGATTTTCACGTACATGTACTTTTCACATCATGTATTCATATAAAATATACAAATCATATCCTTGTATTTCAAGTAGATTTTCATAATAATTCATCTTGAGTTCAGATTATTTCATGTCGGAACTTTGCCCATTAAATCATTTGAAATGTCAGTGTCTCACAAGTAATACACTCAAGGTGTACAAATTTATAATCATGGATGAACATATTCATCAAACAAATTCCATGTTCATATAGCATTATCTCATATTTCTATATATCATGTATTATCATTTTAACGTATTTCAGGTAGATACGTGTAATATTTCATTTTGTGTTCATATCTTCTCATGTTAGAATTTTACCCGTTGAATTTTATTTGAAATATCGATGGATACCTAGGCAGTACACTCGAAGTGTACAAATTAGTAATTCATCATATTTGGGAGTGCTCATTAAAGCACATAATCGAGAAATCCTTTCTTGAGCCATATAACAGGAAGCTCACAAAGAGCCTATCAGGAAGCTTATCCAAGCTATAAAATAGAAAGCTCATAAGAGCCCTAATCAGGAAGCTCACAAAGAACTTTTAATCAGGAAACTCACAAAGAGCCTTTAATTAGGAGCTCCAGATAGCCATATATCGGAAAGTTCAAGCGAGCCATGTCAGGACGCTCACAAAGAGCTGCATTGGTGTCCGCATATATGCAGGATCACAACCAATCATATAACAGGACGCTCACTAAGAGTAGTGGTAGTCCACAACATTTGCAAAATCACTACCTATCAGGATGCTCGCAAGAACCTTATAACAAGAAGCCCGAGAGGGCTTATAATGGGATGCTCTTTCGAGCTGTGGTGTGTCCGTAACACATGCAGAACCACAACCAATCAGGAAATCTTGTATCCATCGAATTTCCATTATTAAAATGAGATTTAATATTTATCAGGCTTTTTCGGATATGTAACCAATTTCATATATTTGGTATTTATACAATTCACATACACAACATTTAATTCAAGCATATAAATATACACAACTTAGTTACATGAACTTACCTCGATAAATGTTCGTGTACGTAAAATCTACTAATCCAACATTTTCTCTTTTCCTCATTCTAACTCTGAATTTAGTCTATCCCGAATCTATATGAATGCATTTAACATTTATTCATGTTCATTTCAATTCAATTCACATCATAGGAAAAATTACCGTTTTGCCCCTAAACTTTTAATTAATGACGATTTCATCTCTAGGCTCGAAAAATGAAATTCATGCAATTTAATCCTTATTCCAAGCCTAGCTGAATTTTACATGTAAATTTTGCAGCCCATGTATTTCATAAAATTTAGAATTTTCCATGAAATTTACATCTTTTAATTTAGTCCCTAAATTATAATCTCATCAAAATTCCCTTTACAAAAGTTGTTTATCTATCAACAACCTTTCATTTTCTACCATAAAAATTCATAATTCATCTATGTTCATCCATGTCAAAACTCTAGTACCTTGATAACTGTAACGCCCCCATGCCCGAGACCATCACCGAAGTCGAGCTTGAGGGGTTACCGAACATAATTTATCAATTTAAGAACTTCAAATCATTTGTTTCTACATTCACAGCTTTCTAGCTACTCGCGTCACAGTTACAAGAAAAATCATATCTCGAGTTACGAAACTCGAAATCAAGATCCGTAAATTTTCCCTGAATCTAGACTCATATATCTATTTACTAATTGTTTTCTAGAATTTTTTATTGGGCCAATTAGTACATTTTATTAATTAAAGTATCCCCTATTTTAGGGTTCAACTGCTCTGACCTCTGTGTATTACGAATCAGATATATCTCTATACAAAATTTCAATGACTATGAGATTTGTTTCTATTAAAACTAGACTCAATAAGTAATCTGTACATATAAATAAAAACTTCTAATTATTTTATTAAAATTTACTATGAATTTTTAAAGTCAGAACAGGGATCCAGAAATCACTCTGCCCTGTTTAAAAAAGTTAAATATCTCATAAAATATAATTTATATTCCTTTTTGTTCAATCCATATGAAAATAGACTCATTAAGATTCAATTTCATAACTTACTCATCATTTAGTTCTATTTATACTATTTTTAGTGAGTTTTCAAATTCATATCATTGCTGTAGCAATATTCTGTTTTAAGGCAAGTTTCATCTTTCCATGAATTTTTATGAACTAGATAACCTGTTAAACTTCCATGATATCAAAGATGATCTAAATTAGCCATCACCATGACTTATCAATATCAAACATTTTCTCAACCAAACATGGCCATATCATAAAATTATTTACACAAAATAGGTATATTGCTATACATGCCATACTTAAGTAGTTGTACAAGCCATTTACCAAGATAAAAGTCCTTTGGATAGTGTGATCGAACTTTCGACTGTCCCGATTCTGAGCCGGCTTGTTCAAAACTACAGTGAATGAAAAGGAAGGAGTAAGCATAAATGCTTAGTAAGTTCATATGTAAATAACAAGTAACATAACAATACAAATATACCAAACAACTTTAGCATGGTACCACCAAAACATATATCACATCTTTAAACATCATTCATCATCTTACCACCTTATCGTTGTTGTATCTATTTTCAACCCGAGGGTTAAGAACATACCTGTCCAAAGTGTCCATTTCACAACACTTACCCAAAACGTCACTTATATCTTAAGTGCTCTTCCATTAAACTAGAAATTTCACCCGTTGAACACATCGGAATATAACTCGGATACATGGATAATTTTCACATAAGTGCCACATATGTAATCAAGAAATCATGTAACCCGCCCCTAAGTGAACTCGGACTCAACTCAACGAGCTCAAGCGTTCGCATCCATAAATGAACTCGGACTCAACTCAACGAGTTTGGATGCCTAGTTACATCTCACGAACTCGGACTCAACTCAACGAGTTCGGACATTTACATCCATAAGTGAACTCGGACTCAACTCAACGAGTTTGGATGCTCAACCATCCTAGTGACATGTCACTTGTATCCTAATCTATTCCTAAGGTTCAAACAGGCTTTTTCCCTCGATCTCACATTTGCCGTCTTCCATGGAATATTGGAACCGATACTCGGTAGCAATTCATATTTATCAAGTAGTAAACATAATTTGCATATTACTCAACATTAACGACAAAGCATAATATTTCACGATTAAAAATCAGCATATCATATAATTAACATTAATAACTTAAAAATAACATTTATGCTACATTATTTACACATGAACTTACCTTGGTACCAACATATAAAGATTTTGCAATTTAGTCCACAATCTTTTCTTTTCCTCGATCACTACTTGAATCTCGTTTTTCTTGATCTCTAATACCAAATTAATCTTATTTAATGCATACATTTATCAAAACAGCATTCAATACGAGCTTTAAAAAAATTACACTTTTGCCCCTAAACTTTTGCATAATTACACTTTTGCCCTTAGGCTCGGGAATTAAACTTTATTCCTTATTCTTATGTTTTATAACATGCTGATCACTTTTCCCTTCTATGGCAACATCAAATTCTCTCTCTAACATATACTTGTGACTATTAGGTATTTTTGCCGATTAAGCCCTTTTACTCGTTTTCACTAAAACCGAGTAGCACAAGTTGTCTAACATAATTTAAAACCCCATATTCTATCATAAAACATCGAAATACACAAATTTCACCTATGGGTATTTTTCCAAATATAAACCCTAGGTTGAATTATTGCTAGCATAAGCTTAATCGAGCTTTGGATTCCAAAACGTAAAGAACATTAAAAGCGGGCTTGGAATCACTTACTATGGAGCTTGGAAGCTTGAAACAAACCCTAGCTATGGAGAACCCTTGAAATTTCAGCCTAATGAAGAAGATGGACAAAATTGGCTTTTAATTTTGTTTTTAATTCATTTTAATAACTAAATGACCAAAATACCCTTACTACTAAACTTTCCAAAAATTCCTTCCATGTCCTAATTTTGTCCATGAACTTAAAATTGGTCAAATTGCTATTTAAGACCTCCTCATTAATATTCCAAAACAATTTCATACTAAAACTTCTAGAATGCAAGTTTTGCAACTTATTCGATTTAGTCCCTACTTTCAATTTAAGCACTTTAGGCATAGAATTTCATCACGAAATTTTCACACAATCATGCAATCATATCATAAACATCAAAATCATTGTAAAATAATTATTTCTATCTCGGATTTGTGGTCACGAAACCACTATTCCGATTAAGCCCTAATTTAGGATATTACAACTCTCCCCCCCTTTTAAGGATTTTTGTCCTCGAAAATCTTACCGGTAAACAGGTTTGGGTATTGGTTTCTCATAGTTTCTTCAGGTTCCCATGTAGTCTCTTCTACCCCATGCTTTTGCCACAACACTTTTACAAGTGCAACACTTTTATTTCTTAGTTGTTTGACTTCTCGAGCTAAAATCTTAATCGGTTCTTCTTCATAAGTCATATCCGGTCGCAGTTCAATTTCTGTTGGTGAAATTATATGTGAAGGATTCGAACGATACCGACGTAATATAGATACGTGAAACACATCATGAATCTTCTCTAATTCGGGTGGTAACGCTAGCCGATATGCTATCGGTCCAACTTTTTCAATTATTTCATACGGTCCAATAAAACGCGGACTTAACTTGCCCTTTCGTCCAAATCTAAGGACTTTCTTCCATGGAGACACTTTCAAAAATACCTTATCACCAACTTGAAACTCTATTTCCTTTCATTTCAAATCCGCATAAGATTTCCGTCTATCTGAAGCAGCTTTCAAACAATCTCGAATCACTTTCACCTTTTCTTCGGTTTCTTTTATTAAATCAACTCCATAAATCTGATTTTTCTTGAGTTCAGTCCATTACAATGGCGTCCGAAATTTACGACCATATAATGCTTCATAAGGTGCCATCTTCAAACTTGTCTGATAACTATTATTATAAGCAAATTCTACCAACGGTAAATACTTTTCCCAACTACCTTGAAATTCCAATACACAACATCTGAGCATGTCTTCAAGAATCTGAATTACTCTATCTAATTGTCCATCAGTTTGTGGATGAAAGGCAGTGCTAAAATTTAACTTTGTACCTAATGCTTCTTGCAACTTTTTCCAAAACCGTGAGGTAAACCTCGGATCTCTATCCGAAATGATTGACAAAGGTATCCCATGAAGTCTAACAATCTCTGGATATACAATTCAGCCAACTTATTAAGAGAATAATCATGACGTCTTAGGAATAAAATGAGCCGATTTAGTCGATCATCAACTATTGCCCAGATGGCATTTTTCTTCCACGGAGTTAACGGCAACCCCGATATAAAATCCATAGTAATCCGATCCCATTTCCATTCAAGAACCATAATAGGTGGAGTAATCTCAAGGTACTTGGTGTTCAACTTTCACTTGTTGGCAAACTAAGCACTTTGATACAAACTCGAAATATCTCTTTTCATTCCACTCCACCAAGACATTTTCTTCAAGTCATTATACATCTTCGTCGCCGGATGAACCGCTAAACAACCATTATGTGCTTCATGCAAAATCTTTTGAATCAACTCATCATTTTTCGATACACAAATCGATTTTAAACATCAAACAACCATCGAACCGATTCAAATCGATCCGTGTCGACTTCACCTTTTTTTCTTTTGGCTAGCAAATCTTGATCATTTTTTGAGCTTCAAAATCTCTTGTAAAAACATTGGTCTTACTCTTAACTCTGCTAGAATCGAACCGTCATCTGAAATTTCAACTGAGTGTTCATTACTCTCAAAGCAAACAACAACTTTCTGCTTAAAGCATCGACAGCCACATTCGCTTTTCCTGGATGATAATCGATAACAAGCTCGTAATCTTTCAATAACTCCAACCATCTTCGCTGTCTCAAATTCAAGTCTTTTTGTGACATCAAGTATTTAAGACTTTTGTGATCGGTATATACTCGGCACTTTTCACCATACAAATAATGTCGCCAAATCTTCAAAGCAAATACCACCGCACCAATTCCAAATCGTGAGTAGGATAATTCTTCTCATGAGATTTTAAGCATCTCAAGCATAAGCCACCACTTTTCCTTCTTGCATGAGTACACACCCAAACCATTTAGAGAAGCATCACTATACACCACAAATTCTTGACTGATTCGGGTTGTATCAACACCGCTACTTGATTAATAACTTTTCAATTTTTGAAACTCTGTTGACATTCTTCCGTCCATTCAAATTTAACATCCTTTCGAGTAGTCTAGTCATAGGAGCAGCAATTATAGAAAATCCATTTACTGAACCACCGATAATACCCAGCTAGCCCCAAGAAACTTCTAACTTCGCCGTTTTTTCGGTGGTTTCCAATCAACAATGGCTGAAATTTTACTAGGATCAACCTATATACCATCACCTGAAACAATATGACCGAAAAATCCAACTTCCCGGAGCCAAAATTCACTTTTACTAAACTTAGCATACAGCTGCTTATCTCTAAAAGTTTGCAAAACTATCCTCAAATGCTCAGCATGCTTTGTCTCATCTTTTGAATAAATTAAAATATCATCTATAAACACCATAACAAATCTATCCAAGTATGGCCGAAATATGCGATTCATTAAATCCATAAACACAGCAGGAGCATTTGTCAACCCGAATGGCATAACTAAAAATTTATAATGACCGTACCTTGTTCTAAAAGAAGTTTTAGGCACATCTGACTCTTTTACTCGCAGCTGATAATACCCAGATTTCAAGTCAATCTTTGAAAACCATGTCGCTCCTTTTAGCTAATCAAACAAATCATCAATTCTCGGCAACGGATACTTGTTTTTGATTGTCACCTTGTTTAACTACCGATAATCAACACATAATCTCATAGAACCATCATTCTTTTTCACAAATAACACGGGAGCACCTCAAGGTGAAAAACTCGGTCTCACAAAGCCTTTATCAGTCAACTCTTGCAACTGCGACTTTAATTCTTTCAACTCTGTTGGTGCCATTCTATATGGAGCAATCGAGATCAGAGCTGTTCCCGGTATTAAATCAATACCAAATTCTACTTCCCCGATCAAGGCAAACCCGCAATTCTTCCGAAATACGTCGCAAATTCACACACAACCGGCACTGATTCAACTTTCTTTTCAACTTCTTTTGTATTAATTACATAGCCAAATAAGCTTCATAACCCTTTCTCAAATATCTCTGAGCCGACATCGAAGAAATCATACTAGATAATGCCTCTGATTTGTCTGGCTCAACCCGCAGAATTTCACCACTTTCACACTTTAATTCTATAACCTTTTCTTTGCAATTTATTATAGCATCATGCAATGTCAACCAATCCATACCCAAAATAACATCAAATTCATCAAACGGCAACAATATCAAGTCGGCCGGAAAGTAATGACCCCGAATCATTAAAGGGCATTTCTTGCTTACTTTATCAACTATCATGCATTTGCCTAACGGGTTCGACACTCTAATCATAAATTCTGTGTTCTCAACAGGTATATTCATACTAGACACCAGTTTAATGCATACGTATGAATGAGTAGAACCAGGATCAATCAAAGCAATAAGATTAATATCATAAAGAGAAAATGTACCGGTAATCACATCGGGTGAGGAAGCATCTTCACGCGCTTTAATAGCATAAGTTCTAGCCGGAGCTCTTCCCTCAGATCTAACTGCTGCATCTCTGGCTACATTCTTACTGCTTGTTTCACTTCCAGCTTTTCTCGGATACCTTCCCTCGAGTTTGCACCACTAGCTTTTACACTCAAATTTTTCTTTCTCGGCTCTCTCTGGCGTCTCTAATAAAATGATCCGGAGAACCACATCGAAAACATTCATTTGCTCTTGCGGACCAAAATGATTTCGCCACACACGCACTCGGGTTTAACAAATCTCGAGTTCCCTACATCGGCTGCAGTATATTCGAGATTTAGTACCCACATTCGCTTCTTAAAATTTCCATATGATTGCCCAATTGAAACTTGGGAGCGAGGATTCATATTTCTTGACTTTCCGGTTCTTTGTGAAGGTGCCTTACTCGTTGGCCTTTTCTTCCAATTTCGTGTCTCACCTCTACCTTCCTCTTCTCTTTAAGTAGTTCTTTAGCCTTACAAGCTCGATCAACTAGGACTACCATTTCTTTCAGTTCAAGGATCCCGACAAATACTTTAATGTCTTCGTTGAGCCCGTCTTCAAATCGTCGGCACATCTTGGCTTCAGAGGAACATATTCCACAGCATACTTACTCAATCGAACAAACTCTCTTTCATATTCGAGATCTGTCATATTACCTTGCTTCACTCAAGAAACTCTTTACATTTCGATCAATAAATCTTTCACTAATATATTTCTTCCAAACTCTTCTTGAAAGAATTCCCGTGTTACCCTCTCTTTCGGTACCACCAAATCAAAGTCTTCCACCAATTATAGGCTGAATCTCTCAACAAAGATGTAGCACATTTCAAACATTCTTCGTGTACAAGATAATTCATCAAATACTTGGATAGAATTTTCAAGCGAACTCGCTTTCTACATCATCATCAATATTTGCTCTAAATTCTTCAGCCCTTGTTTACGAATTCTATCAACGGGGGTTCTGTGAAATTTTATCATATCCACTCCTTGAGGCATTGGAGGCATAGGTTGAGGAATTAGGGGAGGTGGGGGAGGTCGTACATTTGGGTTCGTACGAACGAACTCAGTGTACCATGCACTCATCATTTGGAGAAAGGTTTCCCGATCCTTTTCTCCTCCTCCCCGACCAACAGTGAGAGGTGGGTTTTCGATCGTGCCCCTTCAGCCAGAGCTGGCGCACTACTCTTTACTTCATCTGCCATAGCTGGATCGGGATCTATTTACTATATAAAAATCATTTAAAAAGGTCAGAAGTCATCACACTATCACAATTCATACATATGGCATGTATAGCAAAATCCGTACATACAACACGTAGTCCGAGAACCGACTAAACCTGCTTTGATACCACTAAATGTAACGCCCCACATGAGACCATCACCGAGTCGAGCTTGAGGGTTCTTGAACATAATTTATCAATTTAAGAACTTCAAATCATTTGTTTCTACATTCACAGCTTTCTAGCTACTCACGTCACGATTACAAGAAAAATCATATCTCGAGTTATGAAATTCGAAATCAAGATCTGTAAATTTTCCTTGAATCTAGACTCATATATATATTTACTAATTTTTTTCTAGAATTTTTTATTGTGCCAATTAGTACAGTTTATTAATTAAAGTATCCCTATTTCAGGGTTTGACTACTCGACCTCTGTATATTTCGAATAAGATATATCTCTATAAAAATTTCAATGACTATGAGGTTTGTTTCTATTAAAACTAGACTACATAAGGAATCTTTAAATATAAGTAAAAAATTATAATTATTTTAGTAAAATTTATTATGAATTTTAAAATCGAACAGGGGATCCAGAAATCACTCGGGCCCTATTTCTTAAAAGTTTAAATATCTCATAAAATATAATTTATATTCCTTTTTTGTTCAATCCATATGAAAATAGACTCATTAAGCTTCAATTTCATAACTTACTCATCATTTATTTCTATTTATAATATTTTTAGTGATTTTTTCAAATTCATGTCATTGCTGTAGTAATATTCTATTTTAAGGCAAGTTTCATCTTTCCATGAATTTTTATGAACTAGATAACCTGTTAAACTTCCATGATATCAAACATGATCTAAATTAGCCATCACCATGACTTATCAATATCAAACATTTTCTCAACCAAACATGGCCATATCATAAAATTATTTACACAAAATAGGTATATTGCTATACATGCCATACTTAAGTAGTTGTACAAGCCATTTACCAAGATAAAAGTCCTTTGGATAGTGTGCTCGAACTTTCAACCTGTCCTGATTCCTGAGCCGGCTTGTTCAAAACTACAGTGAGTGAAAAGGAAGGAGTAAGCATAAATGCTTAGTAAGTTCATATGTAAATAACAAGTAACATAACAATACAAATATACCAAACAACTTTAGCATGGTACCACCAAAACATATATCACATCTTTAAACATCATTCATCATCTTACCACCTTATCGTTGTTGTATCTATTTTCAACCCGAGGGTTAAGAACATACCTGTCCAAAGTGTCCATTTCACAACACTTACCCAAAACGTCACTTATATCTTAAGTGCTCTTCCATTAAACTAGAAATTTCACCCGTTGAACACATCGAATATAACTTCGGATACATGGATAATTTGCACATAAGTGCCACATATGTAATCAAGAAATCATGTAACCCGCCCCTAAGTGAACTCGGACTCAACTCAACGAGCTCGGGCGTTCGCATCCATAAATGAACTCAGACTCAACTCAACGAGTTCGGATGCCTAGTAACATCTCACGAACTCGGACTCAACTCAAAGAGTTCGGACATTTGCATCCATAAGTGAACTCGGACTCAACTCAACGAGTTCGGATGCTCAACCATCCTAGTGACATGTCACTTGTATCCTAATCTATTCCTAAGGTTCAAACAGGCTTTTTCCCTTGATCTCACATTTGCCGTCTTCCATGGAATATCGGAACCGATACTCGGTAGCAATTCATATTTATCAAGTAGTAAACATAATTTGCATATTACTCAACATTAACCACAAAGCATAATATTTCACGATTAAAAATCAGCATATCATATAATTAACATTAATAACTTAAAAATAACATTTATGCTACATTATTTACACATGAACTTACCTTGGTACCAAAATATAAAGATTTTGCAATTTAGTCCACAATCTTTTCTTTTCCTCGATCACGACTTGAATCTCGTTTTCTTGATCTATAATACCAAATTAATCTTATTTAATACATACATTTATCAAAACAGCATTTAATCTGAGCTTTAAAAAATTACACTTTTGCCCTAAACTTTTGCATAATTACACTTTTGCCCTAGGCTCGGAATTAAAATTTATTCCTTATTCTTATGTTTTATAACATTCTGATCACTTTTCCTTCTATGGCAACATCAAATTCTCTCTAACATATACTTGTGACTATTAGGTATTTTTGTCGATTAAGCCCTTTTACTAGTTTTCACTAAAAACCGAGTAGCACAAGTTGTCTAACATAATTTAAAACCCCATATTCTATCATAAAACATCGAAATACACAAATTTCACCTATGGGTATTTTTCCAAATATAAACCCTAGGTTGAATTATTGCTAGCATAAGCTTAATCGAGCTTTCGGGATTCCAAAAACGTAAAGAACATTAAAAACGGGGCTTGGAATCACTTACTATGGAGCTTGGAAGCTTGAAACAAACCCTAGCTATGGAGAACCCTTGAAATTTCGGCCTAATGAAGAAGATGGACAAAAATTGGCTTTTAATTTTGTTTTTAATTCATTTTAATAGCTAAATGACCAAAATATCCTTACTACTAAACTTTCCAAAAATTCCTTCCATGTCCTAATTTTGTCCATGAACTTAAAATTGGTCAAATTGCTATTTAAGACCTCCTCATTAATATTCCAAAACAATTTCATACTAAAAACTTCTAGAATGCAAGTTTTACAACTTATTCGATTTAGTCCCTACTTTCAATTTAAGCACTTTAGGCATAGAATTTCATCACGAAATTTTCACACAATCATGCAATCATATCATAAACATCAAAATCATTGTAAAATAATTATTTCTATCTCGGATTTGTGGTCACGAAACCACTATTCCGATTAAGCGCTAATTCAGGATATTACAATAACTTTGCAAATTAATCCCCGAGATAGCTAAATTAAGCTATTACAATCTCAGAAATATAAAAATTATTAAAAACAGACAAGAATACTTACCTAATCAAGCAAAATAAGTTGGCTTGAGCTTAGGTTTCCATGGCTAGGGTTTTCATGCTTTTAATTTGGGAAAGATGATATAAATGATGATATTTTTATTTTTTTATCATTTATCATTTTTTTATTATTTCACTTTCCAATTTCATCCTTTTCTTTATTTTATTTTTCATGGATATATCATCATCCTTAACCAGTAAGCATTTTTAATGGTCTATTTGCCATATAAGGACCTCAAATTTTGAATTCCATAGCTATTTAATCTTTTTAGCTATTAGAACTCAACCTTTGTACTTTGTGCAATTTGGTCCTTTATCAAATTAAACATGTAATCGGTAAAATTTCTTTACGAAATTTTTATACGACATTACAATCATACTACAAACTACAAAATAATATAAAAATAATTTTTTATTCCGAAATTAAATTTGTGGTCCCAAAACCATTGTTCCAATTTTACCGAAAACTGGATGTTACAACTCTCTCCACTTAAGAACTTTCGTACTCGAAAATCTTACTAGTAAAGAGGTTTAGATATTGCTTTCTCATATTTTCCTTCGGTTCCCAAGTAGTTTCTTCTATATCGTGTCATTGCTAGAAAACTTTTATAAAAGCTACCATTTTATTTCTAAGTTCTTTCACTTCAAGTGCCAGAGTTTTGATTAGTTTTTCATCATAAGTCATGTCAGATTGAATTTTAATATTTATTGGAGAAATAACATGTGATGAATCTGATTGATACTGTCGTAACATAACATATGAAAAACATTAAGAATTCTGTCAAATTCTGGCGGTAATACTAATCGATACGCAACAGGTCTGATCTTTTCAATAATTTCATACTGCCCAATATATCGATGACTCAATTTGCCTTTATGACCAAACCAGAAAATTTTCTTCCAAGGCAAAACTTTCAAGAATACTTTTTCATTAATTTGAAACTATATTTCTTTTCATTTTAAATCCACATAGAATTTCTGACAATCAGATACTGCTTTTAAACTGTCTCAGATCACTTTCACCTTTCTTCAGTTTTGCGAATTAGATCAACTCCATGTATCTTTTCTCACTGTGTTCAGTCTAATACAATGGAGTTCTACATTTACAACCATACAGAGCCTCGTATGGTGCCATTTTATACTTAACTGATAACTGTTATTGTATGCGAATTTGACTAACGACTATTATTTCTTTTCCAATTTCCTTCGAATTCTAAAATATAACACCGAAGTATATCTTCAAAAATCTGAATCACACATTCAGATTGACCATCCTTCTGATGAAATGTGGTACTAAAATGTAACCGCGTACCCAGAGCTTCTTGTAATTTATTCCAAAATCCGAATATGAAACGTGGATCTCTATCAGAAATAATATAAACTGGCACACCATATAATCTGAAAATCTCAGAAACATATAATTCAAATAATCTATTAAGTGAGAAATCCATTCATAATAGGAATAAATATGCAGACTTCGTCAAACGATCGACAATTACTCAATAACATTTTTTTTTCAGATACAAGAGTAATCCCGATACAAAATCTATATTAACTTTATCCCATTTCCATTTCAGTATCGTCACTCATCGTATATGATCTGAGCGTGTCGATTACTGATGTTCAGCTTTAGCTTACTGACATATCAAAAATTTAAATACAATTTCAAAAATCCCACATTTCATTCCGGACTACCAATACATCTATTTTAAATCGTTATGCATTTTATTATTCCCCAGTTGAGTAGACATAGTACAACTGTGAGCATTTCTGTAAAATTTTCTATACAAGCTCTGAATCTTTCGGTATACAAGCTATACCTTAAAGAAACAGACAATAATGGCGTCCTATTTGAAATTCTGAATCAGAAGTTAATTCACACTGTACTCATTTGACTTACAACTCATTACCACTTTTCTGAGCATCATAGATCTATTGTATAAACATCAGCTTAACTTTAAGCTCAGCTAAAATTGAGCCATTATCAAACAATTACAATCGGTGTCCATGGCTCCCAAGGCAAACAAAGACTTTCTACTTAGAGTATCTGCAACTAAATTCACTTTTCCCTAGTGATATTCAATTGTCAAATCATAATCTTTCAATAGTTCAAGTCATCTACGCTATCTCAAATTCAAATCTTTTTGCGACATCAAATAATTTAAACTTTTATGATCAATAAACATATGATATTTTCACCAAACAAATAATTTCGCTAAATTTTCAGTGCAAATACAATAGTTGTAAAATCTAAATCATGTATCGGATAATTCTTTTTATACGGTTTTTAACTATTTGGAAGTATAAGCTATTACTTTACCTTACTGCATCAAAACAAAGTCTAACCCATTCAATGATGTATCACTGTAAATCACAAATTCCTTACCCGATTCAGGTTGAATCAGAACTGGTGTTTCAGTCAACAGAGCTTTCATCTGGTCAAAACTTTACTGACATTTATCAGACCATTCAAATCTTGCATCTTTCTATAATAACTGTATCATTGATGTGGCTATCATAGAAAACCCTTTCATGAAAATTGAAAAGAAATTATATGATAAAGCTATTTCAATTATTAACACAGAGGCTTTGAATTATTCCGAAGCCACAATCATCAGATAGATTAAAAACCATAGTGCCATAATAGGACCGATGTTTTAACAGTATAGATGGAACAATAACTCAACATCAATAGTACTCTCCAAATAGAAGAGGAAAACCAAAAGTAGTGCCAATAACAACCAGTGCAGTAATACAACTTCTATAATCTGAGATCCATGTTACTGAACTCCCATGATCGAGTTAGGATTTATAACAGTAATAAATATAATTACCTCAGGCCAATCAATATCTTTGACAGATAAACCATGCTTGCTAGATAAGATTGGATCATAAGAATAACAAGAAAAATAAGATAATGAAATCCAAAATGTGAAGCTATACTGAATTTCTGAGAATAAAAAACCACATTGAATAATAAAAGGACCAATGATATTTCAAAAAAAAAATCCAGAAGAGTAATATTGTACAAATGTTGTGATAGAGACAATATAAATTGCATATTTGCAATTCTGAACTTCAACCGGTAGAAAATAGTATCATATGAATCTTATCATCAAGTCTTCTCTCAAACATAATTTATTAGAAAACCAAAGAAAAATAGAGCAATACCGCTCATGAATCAACCAGACTTACAATAATTTCGTGTATTGTTATAATTAGCCAGCCTTTCTATATGATAAGTATCACATCTAAACATGAACAATTACATATGCCTCTGGGAATAACAGAACATATAGAATACCCAGAGGAGATTGTTGTAAAATTATAACAACCCATTTTTGGTCAAATTAGAACAGTGGTTTCGGGACCACAAATCTGAATTCAAAATTATTGTTTTATTATTATTTTAATGTTTATAGTATGATAGAATAATTGTGTGAAAAATTCGTTAAGAAATTTTATCATTTGATTGCTTTTTGATAAAAATGACTAAATCGCGTAAAGTGTAAAAGTGTTGTTCTATTAGCTAAAGGTGTCAAATAGCTATAGAACCTTAAAGTAAGGGTCCTTAAGTAGTAATTAGACCATTAAAAGAGTAAATGGAAAATATTGGTCATTAAATGGATGATTTAAATGGTTTATCATTAAGGTTATTTTTGTAATTTAGTTATTAAAGTTTAATTTAATAAAGCAAAACAAATTTGTTTCTCCATTCAACTTGTTCAACTATTTGCAAAAGAGAAAGAATTCTAGGGTTCTGTCACTTTGAGACTAAATTGGTAAGTGCTTTTAACTCGATTTTTAATGATTTCTATGTTTTTTAGATCGTTGTAACTAAATATAGCTAACCCATGGGCTATTTTGCAAAACTATTAAAGATTTTGAAGGATTCCATTGATGAATACATGTGTGTTTTGATGTTTGATGATAGATGATGAATGTTTTTTGTGAGATATACAAGTTTTGTTAAGCAATTTTTAGTGAAAATGCAAATTAAGGATTAAATTATGAAATGTGGAAATTTAGTGGTTAAAATGTGAAATAAATGAAAAATATGGGTTGCTAAGGACCTAATTAAATTTTGGATAGGCTTAGGTTATGGTGAAATTGAATGAATTTTGTTTTACAAGCCTAGGGACCAAATTGTAAAAGTTGTGAAATTCTAGGGTAAAAGTGTAAATGTGCTTAAATGTGTGTTTTGGATTAAATTGAATAGAGAGATTATTAAATAAGTTAATTTTGAATAGATTTAGATCGAGAAAAGTGAAATTCGAATCTAGATTGGGGGAAAACTAAAGTTATCGACTAATCGACCTATTTTGTCGTTTTCACATCCGAGGTAAGTTCGTATATTACAAGTTTTAATATAAATGTATTTCATATTCTTTATATTTCATAAATTGTGAATATGAGACTATGGATATGACCGATATTGATTCGACGATGATTCGACATTCGAAATCCCGGTTGAACTTTAGGAATAGTTTAGGATACTAGTGACATGTCATTAGAGGATACATGAATTTGGATTCAGGCCATGATATTAGCACTTCGGGTGCGAGTTATACCAATTTGGCTTCGGGCCATGAATATCGGCTGATTTTTCTTTGGTCCATGATATTAGTATTTTGGATGTAAGTTACCTTGATTTAGCTTTAGGCCATGGTATAGGTGTGCGAGAATCTTGAGTATCCAACTTCTATTCTGAATGGTTCATTGGGTAAATGAAAGACATGATTGAGTATGAAAATGATTTGAGATGGTACAGGTATGAACGTGACATGTACAATCTTTGGTTCGAATAAACTTGTGAAGAATGTGATTGATATCATAATTGTGTATACTAAAGGTTTGTTAGCTAATATATGCTAAATGTTGATATATTCAAATTGTTGTATTATAATCTTGAGATTGAATTAAGTTTATTGTATACGAGCTTACTAAGCTTTATAGCTTACTTTGTTTAATTTCCCATCTTTTATAGTGTTATCAAGCTAGCTTTGATTAGGGGATCATTGGAGATCGCTTCATACTATCCACCTATCACTTGGTACCTATGAACTTTTGTATTTAAAGCATATGGCATCTATAGGGACTTGGTCTTTTTGGTATATTTATTTTGGCCATTTGGATTGGCATGTAAATATTAGGTTTGGTTTATATATATAGCTATATGAGTTGGTTTATAATGGTGATTTTGATGATGTATATATAAGTGTGCAAATAGCCTTTGTTTGACTTTAGTAACTGCCTTATAAAAGCTAGTTATGATGGTATTTGATGCTTGTTGAAAATGGATATGGTGAATATCAAATGGTTGATGAATTGGTAATTAGTAGGTTTATGAGTTTAGGTAATTTGATGCATGTTTGAAAATGACCATATTGATGAATGAAAAGGGTAAAACTTGGTATGTATTTGAATTGCATATTGTGGTATGGTGAGTCTTGTATTTGTTGGTATTGCAATGGAATAAATGATGCTTGGTTGAAGTTGATTGAATGCTTATTTATGCCTTGTATTGGTATCAATTGGCTTGATGTAGGTGTGTGCCAATTTAGGGTGGTAAAATGGCTTGGTAAATAGCCTATTTTTGTCTACACTGGCAGAGACACGGGCGTGTGTCTCAACCATGTGTGACACACGGTCATGTTACGCAGTCGTGTGTCCCCTGGTGTTGAAGTTAAAATCAAGTCAGTATGCTCCGCACGGCCTCACACACGGGCGTGTGACTTGACCATGTGGCAGAAGTTAATATATCCTACAAGTTCGGCACAACCTAGCACACGGCCTAGTATAGGGGCGTGTATGGCCATTTTTAGGGCACACAGGCTGGCCACATGGGCATGCACGTGTATTGGTCATGTGACCCAAGTCAAAGAGTTACACGGGGTCAGACACAGGCTGGGACACGGCCATTTGCTCCCATTTCAAATGTCCACATGGCCTGTGACATGGGCGTGTCTATTAGCCATGTGAGAGACATGGCTGGACCACATGGGCTTGTGTCCCCTGTTTTGAGAAAATTTTCTTAAATGTTCTATGAGTTTTCAAAGTTGTCGGTTTAGTCCTAAACCACTTTTAAGCATGTTTTGGGGCCTAGTAGGCTTTTTATAGGGACATTGTGCTTGAGTTTGAATAATGTTTGCATGAAATGTGATATTATATGTGAATTGATCGTTTAAATGTTTTATAAATCCGATACTACTCCACAACCCTATTTTGGCGTTGAATACGGGTGAGGGGTGTTACAAAAATACTCAACTATAATAGCTGCTTTCAGATATCTTTGCAATTTCAACATTATTCCACTAACTACTACAGTCATCAATGATCCACATTATTCCAATCACTGAAGAAATCAATTCAGCAGAAATTTCGGTTAACCCGTTCTTTAAATACCATACCATACCTGAATAAATCGACTACTCATGAATAACTTCTTCCTTAATAACAATATTGTATATCCTGAATAATTTTTAGAATAATTTGATATCTCTTCTAAAATCGTCTTTACTTGATAACCCATTCTCAGTTCTAACCACATTATTATCCATTTAACTACTGAACTCTTCGGTTTCACACTTGTGAACTTAATATAAATCTTGTGAATTTCATCATATAAACTGGTGAGGGGGTGGAGGTTGTAAAGCCTCAAAATTTGACTTTCATATATACACACGTATAAGATGACATTTATCGTTAACATGTTCATTACGAAC
Source organism: Gossypium arboreum (assembly GCF_025698485.1). NCBI lineage: Eukaryota > Viridiplantae > Streptophyta > Magnoliopsida > Malvales > Malvaceae > Gossypium > Gossypium arboreum. Next base: position 38,377,587 of record NC_069082.1, read on the forward strand.
ATTTATTCATACCTTTATGAGTCTCTACTCATCATAAACAACCTTTTAATCAAATACTTGAGTATCGATTTCAACATTATCGAAATTAGCTCTGTTGGAAAGCATCTCTGTTTATTAGTAAAACAATTCTCATCAGAGTCGGGAGATATCACACTATCACAGGTTATATAATGGCATGTATTTCTAGACTTCACATATGCTACGTTCAGTCTGAGAATCGACTAAATCGTAGCTCTAATACCAATAAATGTAGCACCCTTAACTCGTATCTGTCACCAGAATAAAGTTACGAAGCATTACCAAAATATATAATCAAGTACACAGATATTTCATTTTATACAATATTCATGTCAGAAATCAAACACAAAGTCCCTTATATGAACCCTCAAGGTACAAAACATGCATTAGAAACGAGTTGGGACTAAACCGGGTACTCAGAGATTTTTTTGCAAAATCTCAAAATTTTTCTAGGTCCAGGGGTCACATGCCCATGTGGTCAGGTAGTGTGGTTCACACGACCAATGGTGCAACAACCCATTTTTCAGTGAAATTGGAATAGTGGTTTCGGGACCACAAATCTGACTCAAAAATATAATTTATTTTTATTTTATTATATGGTCCGTAATATGGTAGATATGTCATGTGAAAATTCTGATACGAAAATTTTATTGCATTAGTGCTTAATTATGAGAAGGACAAAATCGCATAAAATGCGAAAGTTGAATTCTAGTAGCTATAAGGGTTAAATAGATATGGAATTCAAATCTAGAGGTCTTTATATGATAATTAAACCATTAAGAAAAGTATGTGGATTTTTCTTGGTGACTCATCCATGGAAATATAGAAAAAAGGCCAAGGACTAAATTGGAAATAGTAAAATACTTAATTAATTAAAAAGATGATAAAAGAAATCATCTTATTTTATGTCATCTTCAACCTAAAACACACGGAAACCCAAAGAGAGAGAAAAGAAACTTTCAAGGTCTAATTGGGTAAGTTCTCTTGTCCCATTTTTAGTAATTTTGGTATTTTTGGAACCAGGATAGCTTAATCTCTCTATTTGAGGGATTAATTTGAAAAGTTATCAAGTATGAAAAATGGGTCATGGATGTATATGCTGAAAATTAGAAATTTATGGTAGAAAATGAAAGATTATTGATAGATAAACAACTTTTACAAAGTAATTTCTGATGAAAACATGATTTAGGGACTAAAATGAAAAGTTGTAAAATTTGATGAAAAATTCTAAAATTTTATGAGTACATGTGCTGGAAATTTTGTAATGGGTCTTTGATTAGGCTTGTAATAGGGAGTAATTTGCACAAGTTTCATTTTCTGGGCCTAGGGACAAAATCGAAATTTATGGAAAAGTTAGGGGCAAAATGGTAATTTTACCTAGAAGGTAAATTGAGTCCATTTAAATATGAAATGTGTTAAATTGATAGTTAAATTCATTTATATAGATTCAAGCAACACTAGTTCGAGGTTAGATCGAGGAAAAGAAAAGGTTTCAGATTAGTAGACTTTTTATGCAAACAAGTGTCGAGGTAAGTTCGTGTAACTTAATCCGACATGTAAATATGTTTAATTGAATGTTGTGTTTGTATGTAATGTGATTTATGTTGATGTGCTTTACTTGTATGCTATGATGGAAAATTGATACATGCTTGAAATGGTGATAAAGGGTTAAGTCCCGATTGAATACTGAATTCCGATGATTATATGCACTTTCCCGAAATTAATAAGGTCTTGTATTTGTTGCGGACGGGATTTAGCCCGGACAAGTAATCCCATTGACCTTGTTATATAAAGGATTTAGCCCGGATGGGTAGTCCCGATGTAATACCTCTTGAGCATATGTTATGATTAGGGTTTAGCCTGGACTGGTAATCCTAATCGAGCTCCTCTGAGCTTACGTTCAATAAAGGATTTAGCCGGGATTGGTAATCTTGTTATACGATATGTGGCTTGAGAGGGTGTTTCTTATTTAAGTGCCCTAATTGGTACCCTTGAATAAGAAATTGAAGGATTATTGAATCGTACACTTCCAGTGTACTACTTAAGCATCCATCGGAATTCAATGATTCAACAGTCATATAACTCTAGACATGACATGAGAATCATGAGATGAAATGCTAATGTCTTGAAGATGTATAGCACGATGAGCTCATCTATTCTTTCTTGATGTATATGTAAACTTTGTGACTAACATGTTTGATTGAATGCATGTCTTTAGGCAATTTAGCCAAATGGATGGGAAACTTGATATTGTGTGCTTAAATTTAATAAACAGGACTGGTAAGTTTAGTTTCCATTATACGAACTTACTAAGCATGTAATGCTTACTCCATTTATTTTTCCCCTATTTTATAGTGCTCGAAAGCTCGTGAAGGTTGGAAGATCATTGGAGCATCGTCACACTATCAACTAGTCATTTTGAGTATGATTAGTAAAAATCATTTTGGTATAATGGCATGTATAGGACAACTTGGCCAATAGTGGCTTGAAATGTTATTTTGTAACCTAGTCGTTGGAATTGTAACACCTCTTAGCCCTATCCAACGCCGGAACAAGGTACTAGGCATTATCGAACTTATTAAGATGCCATTAGGGATGACTCCCTATCGGTTAGTTTTTGGAAAGGCATGTCATTTGCCACTCGAAGTGGAGAATAAAGCTCACTAGGCTTTAAAGCAATTGAATTTTATTCTTAAGCAAGTTAGTGAGAGAAGGATTTTACAACTCAATGAGTTGGAGGAGTTAAGGTTATTTTCATATGAGAATGCCATGTTGTGTAAGGAAAAATATAAGAAATGGCATGATAGTCGTATTCAATCTTGTGAGGTCAAAGAAGGTCAGAAAGTGTTGTTGCATAATTTGAGGTTAAGGTTATTTCCTGGAAAGCTCAAATCTCGATAGAAAGGACCTTATACCATCTACAAAGTTTATCCATATGGATCTGTAGAATTGTACAACAATCATGGAGGTACGTTTAAAGTTAATGGTCAACGTCTCAAGCAATATTGGGATGGTGAAGTTGAGTGAATTAAAACCTCGTTCAAATTAAAAGTCCCTTAATCTTTCATAAACCTACTTTTGAATAGAAAGTTAAAAATTATTTTCTTCAATTAGTACATTTAATTAATTCTGTCTAAGGAGATTAGAACTTAAGCAGGACTGTTGTGACCCTTCTAACTTTCCTGGGAATTAATTTAATGTAATCTTTAAGTAGAAAATTTCTAATTCATTTTAATATTTTCTTAGTTTTATTTTTATTTCTCATTTTATCTTTGTCTTTAATTTTAATCTTTAATCTTTAATTTTAATGTTAGTTTTATTTATTTTAATAAAGAGGGTCAAATTGGCCCAAGTACTAATAAGTTTGTTTATTTTAAACAATCCAATTTTCAAATAAAGTTTGGGTTTTGTTTATTTTTAAGCAGTCCAATTTTCAAATAATGTTTGGGCTCAAGGCCTAAAACAACAAAGAGGAGAAATTTAACCCATGTTGTCATCCATAGGGATCCCTAAAGCCCTAATTTTTGCTACCATGTCCTCCAACCATCTTACTTATCGACCAAGCCACTCAAAATTAGCTAAATTTTAGCTACAAGACTACCTTACCGTCCAAGTCACTTAAATTAGCTAAATTTTAGCTACAAAATTGCTCTAATTCACCATTATATAAACCCTTCTCTGTGACACCCCTCACCCGTATCCAACGTTGGGATAGGGTTTGAGGTGTTACCGGACTTAAACATTCACAATATGCAAAACTGGGCCACAAAATTTCACCAAAAATTAAAACATCTCGAACACATGAATATCGTCCCTTATATAGGTCTTCGAAACCTATAACATACATTGGGGTGGTTCGGGACTAAACCAAGAACTTTGAAAATCTTTGGGCAACTTAACTACTTTTCTTGCTTTGGAGAGTCACACGCCCGTGTGGATTGGGCCGTGTGGTCAATTTCAAGGCTATTTTTCAAGCCAATTGTCACCCTTAATTACCTACATACACTTATAAATTTTCATAGCAATTGACATGGCATATTCGAGTAATTAAATATTCACAATCAAGACACAAGCATGGCATTCTTACAACAACACATAACATATTACCAACCATGCATGGCAAACAAGCATATGCACATCACCAATATCAGACATAACATGAATAGCTAGATTTATAAGTCAAAATCATTAGTTCACTAAAGACCAATATATTTGGCCAAATTATAATAACACATGTTATAAAACTAGGTCCCTATATATGCCACTCACTTGATAATTCTAGCATATGTTTTTATACTGCCAAGGTGTTGGCTTGATAGTGTGATGCTGCCTCCGACGATCTCCAACCCCGAGTTAACCTAACAACACTAAAAGAAATGGAAAGGAGGGGGTAAACTTTACGTTTAATAAGCTCGCATGAAAATAATAAGCAATTTACTAACATGCTTTCCATAGTAAAACTATCCCAATTGTACATTTACACATGTTCTGGTTAAGCTGTTTTCTTGAGTTACAGTCACTAAATCATTTATACCTGGAGCTACGGAACTCCAAATTAAGATCCATAAATTTTTCCAGAACCTAGACTCATATATATTTCCACCAGAAAATATTCAGAATTCTTGGTCCAGCCAATAAGTACAGTTTATTATTTAAAATCTCCCCTATTTTGCTATTTGACAGTTTCGACCACTCTTCACTAAAATTTAATTATCTTTTGCTACAAAATTCAAATGAGGTTATAGTTTCTTTATTCTAAAAATAAATGCAATAAGGAATCCAAATATATAAATTATGTTCCTTAAATATTTGTGTACAATTTTTAATGATTTTTAAAATTCAGAACAGGGGATCACGAAATCAGTCTGAACCAGTCTTACAAAAATATAAATATCTCAAAATAAAGAATTATATTGTTTTCTCTGTTCCTTTTATATGAAAATAGATTCAATAAGATTTAGCACTATATCTTATTCCATTTCTAGTTCAACTTCTACTATTTTTAGTGATTTTTCAAAGTCACTCTCCTGCTGTTGTTTTAAACTGTTTATCCCAAATTTCATTCCTTCACTAAAATTTCTTATTATCAACTTTCAAGATAATACTTATCCATATTCATCTTATCAAAAATTCAATCACATAACTAACTCATAATTCAAAACTCATATATTCATATTCCAGTTTTATCCCACATTTTTTTCACGTTAAATTTCATTTAGCAAACTTGTTTCTCCTGGTGAACACTTTGGAAAGTAACAATATCCTGTGGTTTTAGCACATAGCTCCACACTATTGGGCTAACATGTAATTGTGGCATACACACTTAGCACCACTTTTCAAATTAACATGTATAACCGTAGCATATCCACTTAGCACCACATTACATGTTTAACCGTGGTATATCCACTTAGCACCACATTAATGAATCAATACATGTAACCGTGGTATATTCACTTAGCACCACGTTACATGATTCAATATGTGTAATCGTGGTATATCCACTTAGCACCACGTTACATGTATAACCGTGGTATATCCACTTAGCACCACGTTTTTTTCATTCTGAAGATTCAACCAAGATTTCCTCACTTAATATTAATTTATCTACCACAAATCACTGTTTGTGTCCATTAATTGAACAATACTAAAACTTATTTCATTTGCACTCTCTTCACAAGTCCATTTCATTTCACATGTCAAACATGTACTCATGAGTTTGGAGTACGTATCTTTGCTATCTCTTAGCACAACCACTCATGCAAACAGGACAATCATATGCAAGATCTCATATTCTCGGTAATCACCCATTTCTTTTAAATATCATATTCCATCAAATTTATATTAACATCAAATTCAATACAATTATAACAAATTATATTTCATGTATACCAATAATAACATGAATAATAGGCTTATTAAATCACGCGAACTTACCTCGGATCCCGAAATGGCAATTTATCATCTAGTCTATAACCTTGTATTATCTCGATTTAAGCCAAAATCTCTATTTCCTTGATCTATAATATAAAATTTAGCCTAATAATTAGTCACACTATTCATATGGGTCTAAAAATCATATTTTTACAAATTAGCATTTTGACCCCTAAACTTTTGTGTATTTGCACTTTTTCCCCAAGGTTCGGAAATTAAACTTCTTCCTATTTTCTTATGTTTTATGACAAGCTGATCATTTTCCCTTTCTATAGCAACATCAAATTCTCACTCTAACATGTACTTATGAACACTAGGTATTTTTACCGATTATGTCGTTTTACTCGTTTTCACATAAAATTGCTTAGCAATAGTTGTTTAACACAATTTCAAGCTTCATATTCTACCATTAAACATCAAAATATATGAATATCATTCATGGGTAAATTTTTAAACATAAACCCTAGCTCAAAATAATGGTAGAAATGAGCAGATCATGTTACCGAGATTTCAAAAATACATAGAACATTAAAAAGGGAGCTCGAAATCACTTACTATTAAGCTTGAAAGCTTGGCCAAACCCTAACCATGGCTGCTCTTGGTACACTCTGCTGTAGCAAGAAGAAAGGGACACATTTGGGGTTTAAATTTGTCTTTTAATTAATTTACCCCTAAATGACCAAAATACCCTTTTTACTATTCTTTCAAATTTTACCCAACCAAGGACATTTTTGTCCAAAAAGTCATACAATGGTTTAATTATCATTTAAGGACCTACCATTTAAAATTTCATGATAATTAGACACCTCTAACATGTAAAACTCAACTTTTGCACTTTTTGCAATTTAGTCATTTTTACTAAATTGAGTGCCCAAACGTCGAATTTTTCGAATGAAATTTTCACGAAATCATTCCGTAAAATCGTAGACCATAAAAATATAATAAAAATGAAATTTTCCTCATCAAATTTGTGGTCTCGATACCACTGTTCCGACTAATCCAAAAATTAGGATGTTACATTCTCTACCTTCATAATTTCACAAGCCTTCAAGCTATTAGCTCAAAACCTAGCCACCCATTCTTTTTTCTCTTAGTCGTTGGCCTAAATCTCGAAATTTCTTCCTAAAATATTTTCCTTGTCACAAGCCCCTAATATTTCCGCCACACGGCTTTTGCCAGAGTAGCCTCTACACTGCCGCATCCCTATCATCATCGCAACCTTCACACCGCAAACCCGTCGTTGCCGCAAGTCGATTGCCACCGCAACACCCTGTTCCTATACTTTGCTGATTTTTTTATCCAGTCTTTTTCTAAAATTTTACTTATTTTTTAGTAAAAATGTCTACATCTCGCAAAAGAACTAGATCTTCCAAGACCTCTGCCGAAAATCCTATTGTTATTCAAGACAAAGAAGTGAAAGAGAGGTTTGATTCAATCTTCAAGGATCAACTTATGATGTCCGAAAAAGGTTTCAACTTGGAAAGAAATGATAAGATGGTTGTGCCTTTACCTATTTGAAAGACAATTGATGCCCTCAATTGGAATTATTTTTGTGATACACGATCATTACCTGATTAGGAGTTAGTTTGAGAGTTCTATGCAAATTTGACTAAGCCGGATACTACTGAAGTTCTTGTTCGCAAGAAGAAGGTACCCCTAACTTATAAATCCATTAATGATTTGTTTAACCTACCTGATATTGAAGACGATTAGTACTTTGCATGATGACAAACACTAGTTGGGATTTTCTTCAACAAGTACTTAATGTTGTAACAAATCTGGGATCCCAATAGATTATAAGGAAGTATGGTAGTCATTCTTGCTAAAAGGAATATTTAAAGTCGTTGGCTATGGTATGGTTTTACTTTGTTCGATATAGTTTCATGCCTATCTCACATAGTTCCACCATCTCGATGGAGTGAATACTTTTGTTGTATGCAATTATAATAGAAAGGTCCATCAATATTGGGAAGATTATCCTTAAAGAGATCCATGATTTTTCTAGAAAGAAGATCGGAAGTGCTTACTTCCCATCATTGATCACTTCACTTTGCTTAAGGGACCAAGTTAAGACAAAAGCAAACCTGAAGCGCCCATATGTTCAAGGTTGCAATACAACCCATGATCTTGAAAGGTTAGCAGAGAATTGACAGAACTAGAAACCGATGAGTCATCAAACAAGACTAAAATTGAAGTTAACTTAGTTACTGAAACGAAATATGTAGAATCGAAGGAAGAACCGAATGAGACTGAATCTGTAACACCTCTAACCCGTAACCGTCACCGGAATAGGTTAAGAGGCATTACCAGACTTATAACTCAATTTATGATAATTTATCAAATAACATTACATTTTAGTAAATATCGCTCATTCACATTCATTATATACTTAAGCATACAAAGCCTTAATCATGTATTCGGAACTAAATTGATAACATATAAAAATTTTAGAAACTTATAAAATTTTCATCCATTCAAGTGTCACACGCTCGTGTTAACAGGCCGTGTGTTTCACACGGCTGGTAGACACGCTCGTGTATTAAACCGTGTGAAAATAGGGCACACATACTAACTTGCACCACAAGGCCAGAGACATGCCCATGTGCCTTGGCCGTGGTCAAAACTAACTTGGGTCACACGGCCAACCACATGCCCGTGCGCTAGGACGTGTGTCATTGAGGGGGTATACTGACTTATGTCACACAGTCTATCACATGTCCGTGTGTGAATCCGTGTGACACACATAGCCAATAGACACGCTCGTGTGTCTAAGCCATGTCAAACCTGTAGGGTATACTGACTTAATTTGTAGGGTACCCCAGGGGACACACGGTCGTGTAACTTATCTGTGTGTTGCGTATGGCTGAGACACACACCCGTGTCTCTGTCCATATAGACAAAAATAGGCCATTTGCAAAGCCATATTGCCACCCTAAATATACAAACAATTACAAGCATAATTGACCACATTTATGCAAACCAATTGACAACCAAAATAACCATTTCATTACACAATATTTGCCATATCAAAAAATAGCAAATTCATACCCAAATAGTTATTCATATAATCCATTCATCTATCAAATTCATATCAAAACCTCACTTGCATATTTTTATCCAAACATTACCATACCAAAACATACCATCTTTAGGCACATATATGTAATCAAAACATGATACCAAAATAAGCCAAATCACATGGCTTAACTTATATACAAAATCATTCTCAAATCATGATACCAAAACATAACTACTACTTTCAAACTAGCCTATACATGCCATATTTACATAAATTCACAAGTTCAAAATACCAATCAGAAATTGGATAGTGTGACGTGCAACTCTGACTTGTCCAAAACGAGCGAGCAACGAGCCTCTATAAAGCATAAAAAAAGAAACAGAGTAAGCTTTATAGCTTAGTAAGCCCGTATAATTCAGAATTAAACTTACCATTTACACAAAATCAAGCAATAAATAAAAATGCTAACAATTTAATTTAACCATCACCTATTCACACATAGTCATCACATGTTAGTCATTTAACATAAACATAAACCATCCATTAGTACAATACTCTGTATTATTCCAAAATTCACATATCATACATAACATTAATATCACTTATAACTCATAACTTATCTGTATAAACAGTATTTAAGCCCGTTGAACCTATTAGAACTTCAAAGGATGGCCGAGTGAACAATGTCAGTAATCCATCAATTCATCATTATACATGTCTTTCGAGTCATGGTCGGTAAGCTCCTCCTGAGCTGAAAAATAATAAGCCCTATTGAGCTGAGAACGGTAATGTAACAGTCTGATTTAGACCTTAGTCGGAATAATGGTTTCGGGACCACAAATCTGATTCTGAAAAATATTTTGATATTATTTTTTGTGACCATGATGAACGAATTTGCATCTGTGAAATTTCTGTGATTTAATTTGTCTGTTTCTGTGCTTAATTGTGAAAAAGGACTTAATCGCGTGAAATGCAAAAGTTGCATGCTAATTGTTAAAGTGCCTATTTGGTTTGGCTTATTAAAGGTGAGGTCCTTATGATGAAATAAATCCAAATATATGATAGTGGAAGACATGGTTTGACAATTTCGTAATTAGAAATGATTTTAATGGATGGTTAGGTAATTTACGTATTAAATAATATTAATAAAAAAGACAAAAGCATAAAATAAAGCCATTGTTCATCCATACTTTCCAAAACGGAAAAAAAATAAAAGAAAAAGGGCTTTAGGGATTCGGTTAATGCAAGGCTTGATTAAGGTATGAATTTTTGTCCGTTTTTGACAATTTCTACGTTTCTGTGATCGTTGCTTCGTGTTTTTCAAAGCCCATGTTTGAATTTCTATTTTTGTTAAAGATTACAAGAAATGCCATTGTTGATATTCATGAGTTTTGAAATGTTTTTTTTTTTATGAATTATGAAGGCTTGATAAATGATTTATAAGTTTTGTCTTTGAATTTTGATGAAATGAGCTATTTGGGGCTAATTTGTGAAAATGAGTTTTGAGGGACTAAACTGTGAATTAAATATGTTATTTTGACTTGTATGGAAGCTATGTATATTCAACCAAGCTATAGTCTTGGTAAATTTTTGCATATTTGTGATTTTATGAAAAATGGACTAAATTGTCAAAGTGTGAAAATGTACGGCTAAAATGAAAAGTGCCCTAAATATGTGTTCATGGATTATTTTGAATGAAATGAATGATTGAATAGTTGAATTTGAACTGTATTAGATCAAGAACAAAGAAAATCGGACTTAGATCGAGGGAAGTCCAAAATAGTTGAATAGTCGACTCGTTTCCTCCGAAATCCGTACGAGGTAAGTCAAATTACAATTATGTGTTAAATTGACTAATTTCCACATATATAAACTGTAATCTGTATTGGATGACCTTGAGAACCTGATGAATATCTTTTGAGTAAAGTCTAATAATATGTTAGTATCCAAAAAGCTCTGCATGCTTCTAAAGGAACATTGACATCTATCTGAGATATCGTGTAAGACCGTGTCTCAGACACATGCCTTGATTGAGATTTACGTATAAGACCATGTCTGGGACATTGACATCATATCTAATTTCATGTAAGACCCTGTCTGGGACAGAGGCATCGATATTGAATTACATGTAAGACCACGTCCGGGACATCGGCATTGTACTTGTGTATGAGTATCTATATTGTTTCTGAATCGTCTGATGATAAAGTACGAAATATGAGAATGAGTATATGAAATGTATAACCAATACAGGTACGTTTGTATCGTACTAAATTTCTGAATATGAAATACACTGTCTATGTGAAATATGTATGGAATTTGGAAATGAAGCATGACATATATGCAAACAAAGAAGCATGGTTAAGCTTATGAATTATTTATGAAACGGCTATGAATCTTTGTAACATCTCGAAATAGGGCCTAAATGGAATAGTGGTTGCGAAACCACAAATCTAAGATAGAAAAGTTTATTTCGATTAATTTTTATGATTTACCAAGTGATTAGATGCATGTGTTAGAGTATTGATAAGAAATTTTATAGGTTGCATGTTTAATTTGCCTATTAGGGCTTATTTGCAGAAGTTGCTGTAACAGCCCGATTTAGGGCCTAAACGGAATGATGGTTTTAGAACCACGAATTTGAAGTCAAAAAATTTATTTTGATTAAGTTTTAAGGTTTATTTATTGATTAAAATATTGTGTAAAAATATCGTTAAGTAATTTTACTGATAAAGTGCTTAAGTAGACTTTTGGGACTAAATTGCAAAAGTTGCAAAATATGTGTTCTAATTCATAAGTACTTGATTGAAATGGGGGTTTAAAGAGGATGTCCTTAAATGGTAATTATACCATTATATTTCCTTTGGACAAAAATGGGCATGAATAGGACAAAATTTTAAAGAAAGGCCTTAAGGGCATTTTAGTCATTTGGTAATTAAAAGAAATAAAAAGGGAAAAAAAAGCCAAAATTGACTAATCTTTTTCATGGAGGCCGAAATTAGCATGGGGGAAGCCATGGCTAGGGTTTTCAAGCTTTTCAAGCTCAATAGTAAGTCCGTTCTAGCCCCGTTTTTCAAGTTCTTTACGATTTTGGAATCCCGGTAACTTGATTAAGCTTATTCTAGCAATAATTTAAGCTAGGGTTCATATTTGGAAAAATACCCATGGGTGAAATATGTTTATTTTGATGTTTTATGGTGGAATATGAAGGCTGAAATTATGTTAAACAACTTTTGCTAAGTGGTTTTAAGCAAAAAATGAGTAAAACGGCTTCATCGGTAAAAGTTGTTATTGTTCATAACTATGTGTTAGAGTGAGAATTTGATGTTGCTATAGAAGGGAAAAATGATCAGCATGTCATAAAACATAAAAATAAGGGATGAAGTTTAATTCCCGAGCCTAGGGGCAAAAGTGTAAATATGCAAAAGTTTAGGGGCAAATTTGTAATTTTTCCAAAGTTTGAGTTAAGGACTGTTTTGAATAGTACATTAAATAAATAAGTAAAATATGATGTTCTAGATCCCAGAAAATGAGATTTGAATCTAGAATGGGAGAAAAATTGAAAATCAGGAAAGTTCGTAAAATGGCCGTTTTAGTATCGAGGTAAGTTCATATGTATAATAAGCATTAATTTATGCATGTTTCAATGTAAAATTGATATATTTACTATGATTGTCGAGGTGTTGAAAGTAAGTATAATTATGATGATTTAAATGTTCAATATTAATTCGACATGGAAATGAGAAAGTATGTAAGTTTGTATGTAAATAATACATTATCTTTATTATGTTTTTGTATTTCAGCATATTTTATGTATTGTAGCTCATTTTTGAATCATAATTGACTATTGGAAGTATGGAATCAAGTATTAGAAAGAGAGAGAAATCTTGGTTGAACCTTCGGAAAGATTGGATGATACAGATGGTATGTAGCTAGGTCATATGTATTGTGCTAAGTGCACATCATGTGTACAAGAGAGCTACGAGACATTATGATGTAGCTAGGTCGCATGGGTGATACTATGTGTACACCATGTAGATAAGAGAGCTACGAGATATATGTAGCTAGGTCGCATGCGTGGTTCCAGGTGAAGGACACCATGTAGACAAGAGAGCTACGAGATAAACTGGCTAGGTCACATGGGTGGTACTAAGTGTTCACCATGTGTACAAGAGAGCCAAAATTATGTGTACAATCGAGCTAGGTCACATGAGTGGTGCTAAGTGAAAGCCACTATGTGTACAAGAGAGCTTCGATTTTAAAGGTGGGTTGTGTGCAATACCATCACGTATCTGTTATTATTCCGAAGCGTTCAATTGGGAAATTGATTAAATGAAATTGTGTATGACTTTGTGATGATAATTGTAAGTATATACGTGTGTAACTTATGAGCAATATGCTCGATATGTGATTAGAAATTGGAAAGATTGTTATGGGAAAGTGATGAATACAATTGAAGTGTGAAAGATCAAAATTGACAATAAAACTATTCTGGATAGTTGCAGTGGCGTGAATCTAAAAATTTACCAAACATAGTAGAAATTGAATTAGAGACTGAATGAGATAAAAAATTAGAGCTTAATGAGTCTATTTTCATATAACAGAAACCGATCAAGCAAAGAAATTCTATATTATGAGATATTTAAGTTTTTGAGAGACTGGTTCAGAATGACTACGTGATCCCCTATTCTTACTTGGAAAAATCATTAAAAATTTTAAAAAAATAATTATGGGATATAATTTATATGCTTGGAATCCTTAATGAGTATAGTTTCAAATGAAATAAACAAGAACATCCTTTATATTCTGTACGAGGAGAAAATTTATTCGTAGTGAAGAGTGGTAAGAATATATGTGAATCTAGTTTCAAGGGAAATTAACGGTTTGTAATTTGGAGTTCTGTAGCTCAAGAAAGTATGTGTGTTTGTGATGGTAATATTCCGGGAACATATTGTGACTTTGTTTAAAGTATGATAATGTATTGTTTATTAATATTTATATACTTACTTACTAAGCTATAATGCTTACTCTCTTCCTTTCCTTTTTCCTATAGTGTCGCAGATGTTAGCTCAAGTTGGAGGTCGTTGGAGGTTAAATCACACTATCAAACTATTGATCGATACATAAAGGTTTTAAAGTATTTTAAGTCTTTGGCATGTATGGAGACTCATTTAATTGTTATTAAGTTGCTAGGAATTGGCTTAAAATACTGACCTATGTTATTTGAAGGTCTCTATTGTATAAAGTCATTTAATATAGATAGTCTTGATTATGTTATTAATTAAATGATGCAATTTATGAATATGCATGCTTGCCTATGTGTGTGGTTGAATTAAAGCATGATATGGGCCTTGTAAGCTCTTTTTAAGGGACAACTTGAATGTGTTTGAAAAAGTTTTAAATTAGAGTGAAATTATGAATCAGTTTTTATACGATGATTAGTGATTAAGTCCGTAATGCCTCGTACCCTGTTCCGGCGTCAGACATGGGTAAGGGGTGTTACAATCTTTACTGTTAAATTCTACTTTTATGCTTTAGTAGTTAGACCAATTGTATTTGGCTTACTAAGCTCTTTGTAGCTTACTCTATGTGATTTCTGCCTGTTTTATAGTTATCGTAGCTACTGAAGGCTCGGGGATAATCGAGGGTCATCACCACACTGTTGATCTCATTTTGATACTTTTGAAAGTGTAAATTTTAAAGTATGGCATTTATAGGCTAGAATATCTAAATATGTAAGTTTTGAATTGTATATATGTTAAGCAATGAGAGTTCACTAACAAATGATAAGTTTGTGCATAGTTTTGGTGTATGTTTGTAATGTGCTATGTTCTAATGTGATTTGGCCATTTTGAGCATAGAATTGGTTGAAAATTTTGGTTTGATTGTTGTATATTATTGCTTGTAGGATTAAACCCCAAAAGGGGTGGCAAAATTGGCTTAAACCAAGCCTGCATTGTGCCACATGGTCAAGGGACACGGGCGTGCATATGGTCGTGGGCTTAAGTCAATATCTAACTAAGTACCACACGGCCATGGCATATGGCCATGTCTATTGGCCGTGTAAAAAAGTCAGTATAGGACCTCTTTTTGGCACGGTTAGATCACATGGGCATGTCTAGTGCCCGTGTGTGACACACGGCTTAGTCACAGGAGCGTGTGACTTTAACAGTTTTGAAAGATTTGGTTAAGTTCTGAAAATTCTAAATGTGCTCGGTTTAGTCCAGACCTTTCTTAAATGTATGTTTTAGGTGTCATAGACCTTCTTAATGGATGAATTGTTGATCAATACCTAAGTATCATTGTTATATAATATCTGTGATTCTATATTGTTCTGAAATGTTCTGTCTATCCGGTGATGCTCCTTATCTATTCCGGCAACTGTTAGGGATAGGGGTGTTACATTTTATTGGTATCAGAGCTATGGTTTAGTCGATTCTAGGACTATCATAGCGTATGCGAGTCTTGCTATACATGCCATATATCTAAAACTGTGATAGTGTGATGAATCCTAACATTGAAATATGCTTTTATATAGTAATGGATCCCAATAGAGCCGTAGCTGACAATGTTGAAAGCAATGCGCCTGCCCCCGCGCAAGGGACGGTGCAAGATGATTCACAATCGGCTATGAGTAGCTGTAATAGCGAGGCTAAGCAAGCCTTCTATTAGATGATGAATGATTGGTTCACTCAATATATTAGAATCAATCCGGCTGTACAACAACCTACACCCCCAGTTAATCCTTCTCAAATTCCTGTTATGCCCTCGGTGAGTCCAGTTCAGCTAAGTAGATCACCGGTTGATAAGATTAGAAAGTATGGGGATAAAGAATTTTGAGCTACAACGAATGATGATACTGAAATAGCCAAATTTTGGTTAAAGAATACAGTACGAGTGTTTGATAAAATGTCTCTGAATCTTGAGGAATGTGTTAAATGTGTCGATTCACTTCTGAGAGATACAGTGTATCATTAGTGGAAAACTTTAATATCTGTGGTTTCGAGTGAACTGGTTACTTGGGATTTCTTCCAAGTTGAATTTTGGAAGAAATACATTATCCAGGGATTTATTGATCAGAAACGTAAAGAGTTTCTCGAGCATAAACAAGGTTGTATGTCTGTTACTGAATACGAACGAGAATTTGTGAGATTGAGCCAGTATGCTCAGGAATGTGTATCAAATGAGAAATAATGTGCAAAAGGTTTGAAGATGGACTAAACGAAGATATACGTCTGTTAGTGGGGATTTTGGAGATTAAAGAAATGGTAGTGCTCGTTGAGCGAGCTTGTAAAGCCGAAGAATTAGGTAAAGAGAAAAGAAAAGCTGATTCTAAAGCTAGAGATGCTAGAAAGAGATCTTCGAGTAAATTATTTCAGTCTGGGTCAAAGAAATTCCGAGATGATCATAAACGTTCAAATGCTAATACGGGACATTCGAGCCGAGATCGAGCTAGATCGTATTTGAACTCCAGAGCCCCTGCTACCTCTGTTGCAAGTGTTGGAAATGTCTGATCTGAGAAACCTGAATGTAAACACTGTGGTAAAAGACATCTGGGAAATTGTAGACTGAATGATCGAGCCTGTTTCCGATGTGGATCTTTGGATCATTTTGTAAGAGATTATTCTGAACCTACTGAGAGAGAATGTACCAAATCCAAGATTGAGTAACACCACAACTAGAGGTAGACCTTCCAGAAATTCGAGAAATGCAAGTGGTGGTCAAAGAGCTACTAGGGATACTGCTGTTAGATCTGAGGCCAGAGCACCTGCCAGAGCCTATGCTATCTGAGCTCATGAGGAAGCCTCATCTCCAGACGTGATTACTGGTACTTTTACTCTTTATGATACTTCTGTGATTGCATTGATAGACCCTGGATCAACGCATTCTTATATCTGTATGAATTTAATGCAGAGTAAGACTTTGCCTATAGAGTCTACTGAATTTGTAATTAGAGTATCAAACCCCTTAGGCAAAAGTTTTTGGTTGATAAAGTCTGCAAGAATTGCCCGTTATTGATTCGATATATTTATTTTCCTGCTGATCTGATGCTTTTTACCTTTTGATAAATTTGATATAATTCTAGGAATGGACTGGTTAACTTTGGACAATGCTATTGTGAATTGCAAATGAGAAGTCATTGATCTAAGGTGTAAGAATGATGAGATAATTTGAATTGAGTCTAGTGATCTGAATGGACTACCAGCTGTGATATCTGCAATGATAGCACGGAAATATGTGAAGAAAGGCTGTGAAGCCTACTTAGCTTATGTGTTAGATTCAAAAGTGAATGATAAGAGAGTTGAATCAGTGCCTGTTGTTTGTGAATTCTCTGATGTGTTTCCTGAAGAACTACCTGGTTTACTTCTGATTCGAGAAGTTGAGTTTGGCATTGAATTAGTACCTAGTACTACTCCGATATCGATAGCTCCGTATAGAATGGCTTCGACCGAATTAAAGGAATTGCAATCTCAGTTGCAAGAATTGATCGATCAAGGATTTGCTAGACCGAGCTTTTTAACATTGGGTGCTCTGATTTTATTTGTGAAAAAGAAAGATGTCACAATGAAAATATGTATTGATTACCATCAACTTAATAAAGTGACTGTAAAGAAAAAATACCCCCCGCCTAGAATTGATGATTTTTTCGATCAGTTGAAAGGTGCTACTATGTTTTCTAAGATAGATCTAAGATCGGGTTACTACCAGTTGCTAGTAAAGTATTCTGATATTCTGAAAACTGCTTTTAGAATGAGGTACGGACATTATGAATTTTTAGTTATGCCTTTTGGATTAACGAATGCACCTGCTATTTTTATGGATTCGATGAATAGAATTTTCAGACCGTATTTAGATCAATTGGTGGTTGTATTCATTGATGACATATTGATTTATTCATGAGATGAATCTGAACATGCCGAGCATTTAAGAATAGTGCTACAGACTCTGCAAGATAAATAGTTATATGCAAAGTTTAATAAATGTGAGTTCTGGTTGAGATAAGTTTGTTTTCTGGGTCATATCGTATCAGCCTCCGGTATCCGGGTTGATCCGAGCAAAATTTTAGCTATTCGACCGAAACCTCAGGAATGTATCCAAGTCCGTAGTTTTACGGGACTCGCTGGTTATTGTAGAAGATTTGTAAAAGGTTTCTCGAAGATTGCAACTCCGTTGACAAAGTTGATACAGAAAGATGCGAAGTTTGAATGGTCTAAAAGATGTCAGAACAGTTTTGATCAGTTTAAGACTTTGTTGACTGAAGCTCTGGTATTAGTACAACCTGAATCAGGTAAAGAATTTATAATTTACAGTGATGCTTCGTTGATTAGTCTGGGATGTGTTCTAATGCAAGAAGGAAAAGTTATTACTTATGCTTCGAGACAGTTAAAACCGCATGAAAAGAACTATCCGACACACGATCTTGAGTTAGCTACAATTGTGTTTGCCTTGAAGATCTGGCGTCACTAGTTGTTTGGTGAGAAATGTCATGTATTTTCTGATCATAAAAGTCTGAACTATTTAATGATGCAAAAAGATTTGAATCTATGACAGAGAAGATGGTTAGAACTGTTAAAAGACTACGAACTTGTGATTGATTATCATCCGAGCAAAGCTAATGTTGTTGCTGATGCTCTGAGTAGGAAATCGTTGTTTGCATTGCGTATTATGAATGCTCATTTAGCATTGTCTGATGATACCTTGGTTTGCGCTGAACTGAAAGCAAAACCTTTGTTTATACAACAGATCTGCGAGGCTCAGAAATATGACAATGAATTGATAGCAAAACGAACTCTATATGATTCCGAATTCCGGGTTGATGTTGATGGTTGTTTGTGATTAAAAAATAGACTTTTTCTTTCGAGAAATTTAGAGTTAATTCAGATGATTTTGAGTGAGGCTCACAGTAGTAGATTTTCTGTACATCCGATAAGTACGAAAATGTATAACAATTTGAAACAACTATACTGGTGGCCAAGAATGAAAAGAGATATCTCTAATTTTGTTTCTAAATGTTTAACCTGTCAGCAAGTTAAAGATGAACATCAAGTGCCATCTGGGTTATTACAACCGATTATGATTCCAGAGTGGAAATGGGATCGAGTGACCATGGATTTTGTTTTGGGTTTACCTCTGCCTCTAAGAAAGCAAGATTCAATCTGGGTTGTAGTTGACAGATTGACAAAGCCAGCTCATTTTATTCCAGTACGATCTAATTTTTCACTCGATAAATTGGCTGAGTTATATATTTTTGAAATTGTGAGATTGCATGGTGTGCCCTTTTCGATAGTGTCAAATAGAGACCCGAGATTTACATCGTGATTTTGGAAGAAATTGCAAGATGCTCTGGGTACTAAATTACAGTTTAGCACTACTTTTCATCCGCAAACAGATGGTCAATCTAAACAGATTATTCAGATTCTTGAGGATATGTTGAGATGTTGTATTCTTGAGTTTGAAGGTACGTGGGAACAATATCTACCCTTGATTGAATTTTCTTATAATAATAGTTTTCAATCGAGCATCAAAATGGTACCGTACGAAGCCTTATACGGTAGAAAGTGTAGAACTCTGTTATACTGGTCTGAGCTCAGTGAGAATAAGATTTACGGTATTGATCTAATAAAAGAAACTGAACAGAAGGTCAAAGTAATCCGAGATAGTCTAAAAGCTACCTCTGATCATCAGAAATTTTATGCAGATTTAAAACAAAAAGATATTGAATTTGAGATCAGTGATAAAGTGTTTCTGAAAGTATCTCCGTGGAAGAAACTATTCCGATCTGGTAAAAAGGGGAAGTTGAGTCCGAGGTTCATTGGACCGTATGAAATCATCAAGCGAGTTGGACCGGTTGCTTATAGATTGAGGCTACCACCTGAGCTAGAAAAGATTCATAATGTATTTCATGTATCGATGCTTCGACGGTACAGATCTGATCCGTCTCATGTGATATCCCCTTTTGAGATTGAAATCCAGTCTGACATGACTTATGAAGAAAAGCCGATCCGTATTTTAGCCTGTGAGGTTAAAAAGTTACGAAATCAGAAAATTCCTTTAGTTAAAGTGATGTGGCATTGTCACGGTGTTGAAGAGGCCTCGTGGGAGTCTGAAGATGTTTTGAGACAACAATATCTGAATTTGTTTAATGGTAAGATTTTCGGGGATGAAAATCCCTAAGGGGGGAGAATTGTAACAGTCTGATTTAGACTTTAGTTGGAATAGTGGTTTTGGGACCACAAGTCCGAGTCTAAAAAATATTTTGATATTATTTATTGTGTCTATGATGAATGAATTTGCATCTGTGAAATTTTTGTGATTTAATTTGTCTGTTTCTGTGCTTAATTGTTAAAAAGGACTTAATCGCGTGAAATGCAAAAGTTGCATGCTAATTGTTAAAGTTCCTATTTGGTTTGGCTTATTAAAGGTGAGGTCCTTATGATGAAATAAATCCAAATATATGTTAGTGGAAGACATGGTTTGGCAATTTGGTAATTAGAAATAATTTTAATGGATGGTTAGGTAATTTATGTATTAAATGAATATTAATATAGACAAAAGCATAAAATAAAGCCATTGTTCATCTATACTTGCCAAAATGGAAAGAAAATAAAAGAAAAAGGGCTTTAGGGATTCGGATAATGCAAGGCTTGATTAAGGTATGAATTTTTGTCCGTTTTTTATAATTTCTACGTTTCTGTGATCGTTGCTTCGTGTTCTTCAAAGCCCATGTCTAAATTTATGTTTCTGTTAAAGATTTCATGAAATGCCATTGTTGATATCGTGAGTTTTGAAATGTTTTTTTTTGATGAATTATGAAGGCTTGATAGATGATTTATAAGTTTTGTCTTTGAATTTTGATGAAATGAACTATTTGGGGCTAATTTGTGAAAATGAGTTTTGAGGGACTAAATTGTGAATTAAATATGTTATTTGGACTTGTATGGAAGCCATGTATATTCGACCAAGCTATAGTCTTGGTGAATTTTTGCATATTTGTGATTTTGTGAAAAATGGACTAAATTGCCAAAGTGTGAAAATGTAGGGCTAAAATGAAAAGTGCCCTAAATATGTGTTCATGGATTATTTTGAATGAAATGAATGATTGAATAGTTGAATTTGAACTGTATTAGATCAAGAATAAAGAAAATCAGACATAGATCGAGGGAAGTCCAAAATAGTTGAATAGTCGACTCGTTTCCTCCGAAATCCGTACGAGGTAAGTCAAATTACAATTATGTGTTAACTTAACTAATTTCCACATATATAAACTGTAATCTGTATTGTATGGCCTTGAGAGCTTGATGAATATCTTTTGAGTAAAGTCTGATACTATGTTAGTATCCAAAAAAGCTCTGTATGCTTCTAAAGGAACATTGACATCTATCTGAGATATCGTGTAAGACTGTAACACCCCCTTACCTGAGACCGTCGCCGGAGTCGAGCACGAGGCATTAACAGACTTAAGTTATCACTTAAACAATTTCAAACAATTTACTTTACCTTTCGTAATAAACTGCCCATCTACATCATAGTCGCTAAAGAATTCATATCTTGAGTTACTAAATTTGAAATTCAAATCTGTAAATTTTCCCTAAAACTAGACTCACATATATATTTACTAATTTTTTTTCCAGAATTTTTGGTCGGGCCAATTAGTATAGTTTATTAGTTAAAGTTTCCCCTATTTCAATGTTCGACTGCTCTGACCTCTATTTACTACGAATCAGTTTTCACTCTGTACAGAATTTATATGATTATGTCGCTTATTTCTATTAAAAGTAGACTCAATAATGAATTTAGAAATATAAAGTATGACTCCTAATTATTTTTTTACAATTTTTAGTGAATTTCTAAAGTCAGAACAACGGATTCAGAAATCGCTCTAACCCTGTTCCACCAAAACTCAAATTCCTCATAAAATACAACTCATTTACCTATTTTGTTTCTTTTATATGAAAATAGACTCAATAAACTTAAATTTCATATTTTATTCATCATGTAATTATGTCTTTACTATTTTTAGTGATTTTCCAAACTTACATCATTGCTGTTGTATGATACTATTTTATAGCAAATTTCACCTTTTTATGAATTTCCATGGATTAGATAGCACATTTAGTATACATAGTACCAAATATGATCTTGATTAGCCATTCATTACCAAACATTTCCTTACCACCCTCCATATCATAAGATCATATACACAAAATGATTATAATGCTATACATGCCATACTCAAAATATACAAGCCACTATACCAAAATGGTCCATGGATAGTGTGAGTGAGCCTCTGACCGCTCCAAATTTCCGAGCTGGCTTGTCAAAACTACAAAGAATGGAAAAGAGGGAGTAAGCATAAATGCTTAGTAAGTTCACATGTAAATAGCAAGTAACATAATTATGCAATCCAACATAAAACATCATTTGCATAAATATCACCAAGACATTCATGTTACATTTGCATTTACTATCTTACCACGATTTCATCATACCAAGTTCTCAACCCGAGGGTTTAAGTGCATACCTGAACAAATTTTCTCATTCACCACACTTACCAACATGTCACCTTTGTCTTAAGTATTCTCCTTATTCACTTAAGATTCACCTGTTGAACACATCAGAATATAATTTGGATACATGAATTGCATGCACATAAGTGCCATACCCGCAGCTAGATAAACTCAATAGCCTACGAAAACTATGTAGCCAAGCTACCATGTAACCCGCCCATAAGTGAACTTGGACTCAACTCAACGAGCTCGGGTATTCGTATCCATAAGTGAACTCAGACTCAACGAGTTCGGATGCCTAGTTACATCTCACGAACTCGAACTCAACTCAACGAGCTCGGAACTCAAATATCCTAGTGACATGTCACTTGTATCCTAATCTATTCCCAAGTTTCAAACGGGATTTTCCTCAATCACACATCTTTGCTGCCTTCCACGGAATGTCGGAACCGATACTTGATAGCATTTCATATTTATCAAGTAGCTCACATAATTTGCATATTACTAAATAATAATCCAAAAATCATAATATTTCATGATAATATCATATCATATAAATAATATTAAATTACTTAAAATGACAATTATGTTACTACATTTACACATGAACTTACCTCGGTACAAAATGTTAGAAATCGAGCATATTCTTCGTAAACCTTATTTTTCCCTCGATCACGACTCTAATCTTGTTTCTCTTAATCTAAAATAAAAAATTTAGCTTATTTAATACTCACATTTATTAAAACAGTCCTTGACTCAAACTTTGGAAATTTTACATTTTTACCCCTAAACTTTTACATATTTACACTTTCCCCAAGGCTTAGAAATTAAACTTCATCCTATTTTCTTATGTTTTATGACACGATGATCATTTTTCCCTTCTATGAAAACATCAAATTCTCACTTTAACATGTACTTATGAACATTAGGTATTTTTACCAATTATGTCGTTTTACTCGTTTTCACGTAAAATCGCGTAGCAAAAGTTGTTTAACACAATTTCAAGCTTCATATTCTACCATAAAACATCAAATTAAATACATTTCACCTATGGGTATTTTTCCAAATATAAACCCTAGGTTAAATTATTCCTAGAATAAGCTTAATCAAGTTACCGGGACTCCAAAAACATAAAGAACATTAAAAACGGGGCTAAAATGGACTTACAATCGAGCTTGGAAGCTTGAAAAACCCTAGCTATGTCTTCCTTATGTGAAATTCGGCCAAGGGGTTGAAGATGGACAAAAATTGGCTTTTAATTTTATTTTTAATTCATTTTAATAGCTAAATGACCAAAATGCCATTAATTAAAAACTATGGTCTTTTATCTTCCTTTAGGTATTTTTGTCCAAACTAGTATAATGGTCTAATTACTATCCAAGGACCTCCCCTTTAAAAACCCATTACTCACAAGTACTTAGTACCTTTGTGAACTAGAACACACATTTTACAACTTTTGCAATTTAGACCTAAATATCAAATTGGACCCTATATCGATAAAATTTCTAAACGAAATTTTCACACAATTTTGAAACAATGCCATAGACCTTAATATGATAATAAAATAATTATTTCTATCTCGGATTTATGGTCCCAAAACAACTATTCTAATTAGGCCCTAATTCGGGATATTACAAAGATCGTATCTGGGATACAGGCCTCGATTGAGATTTATGTATAAAACCATGTCTGAGACATTGGCATCGTATCTGATTTCATGTAAGAACTTGTCTAGGACAGAGGCATCGATATTGCATTACATGTAAGACCACGTCCGGGACATCGGCATTGTACTTGTGTATGAGTATCTGCATCGTTTCTGAATCGTCTGATGATAGAGTACCAAATATGAGAATAAGTATATGAAATGTATAACCTATACAGGTACATTTGTATTGTACTAAATTTCTGAATATGAAAGACTCTGTCTCTATGAAATATATATGGAATTTGGAAAAGAAGCATGACATATATGCAAACAAAGCAACATGGTTAAGCTTATGAATTATTTATGAAACGGCTATGAATCTTTACTATTAAATTGTACTTATATGCTTTAGTAGTTAGACCAATTGTATTTGGCTTACTAAGCTCTTTGTAGCTTACTCTATGTGATTTATGTCTGTTTTACAGTTATCGTAGCTACTGAAGGCTCGGGGATAATCGAGGGTTGTCACCACACTATCAATCTCATTTTGGTACTTTTGAAAGTGTAAATTTTAAAGCATGGCATGTATAGGCTAGAATATCTAAGTATGTAAGTTTTGAATTGTATATATGTTAGGCAATGAGAGTTGACTAACAAATGATAAGTTTGTGCATAGTTTTGGTGTATGTTTGTAATGTACTATGTTCTAATGTGATTTGGCCATTTTGAGCATAGAATTGGTTGAAATTTTTGGTATGATTGTTGTATATTATTGCTTGTAGGATTGAACCCAAAAAGGAGTGGCAAAATTGGCTTAAACCAAGCCTGCATTGTGCCACATGGTTAAGGGACACGGGGCGTGTCGTATGGCCACGATCTTAAGTCAATATCTAGCCATGGCTGTGTCTGTTGGCCGTGTGAAAAAGTCAGTATAGGACCTCTTTTTGCACGGTTGGATCACATGGGCGTGTCTGGTGCCCGTGTGTGTCACACGCTTAGTCACTCGGGCGTGTGACTTTAACAGTTTTGAAAGATTTGGTTAAGTTCTAAAAATTCTGAATGTGTTCGGTTTAGTCCAAACCTTTCTTAAATGTATGTTTTAGGTTTCGTAGACCTTCTTAATGGATGAATTGTTGATGAATACCTAAGTATCATTGTTATATAATACCTGTGATTTTATATTGTTCTGAAATGTTCTGTCCATCCAATGATGCTCCTTACCTATTCTAACAATGGTTAGGGATAGGGGTGTTACAGGTAAGCTCTATTGAGTTGAAATGTAAGCTCTTTCGAGCTGAATCGGTAACCTCCAATGAGCTAAATTAGTAAGTTCATATGAGCTGTGGTGAGTCCGCAACAAATACAGGAGCTCGACCAATACGTTAATCCCAGTAACATGTCACTCTTATCCAATGAATTCATATAGTTCAAACAGGGCTCGAAAACGAATACAATATATCTTCAAGGCATTCATATTTCAAGTATTTCAATTATTTACAGTCATTTCAACAAATACAAGTATAGAAAAGTTCGATTCTAATTATACGAACTACCTCATATCCTCGGATAAAATTATCGACTATTCGTCGATCTTCCCTTTTCCCCTATCTAAACTCGATCTCGGCTTATCTTGATCTATATTATATCAAATTAACATATTCAAACTTTCATTCAATTCAATTTAGCCTAAAACATCTATTTTGGCTAATTTACAATTTTACCCCTAGATTTTTTACTACTTTGCAATTTAGTCCTTAACACATAAAAATGCAACATTGCACAATTTGACCATAATCTATGGTAACTGAATTTATATTTACTACTAGCAGCCCATATCTCTCATTATTTCACATTTTTAACCATAAAATTTTACAATTTCACAATTTAATCCCTATTTTGCATTTTTGTCAAAAAATTACTTTACAAAACTAGTTCAACTCTCATCAAGCTTCCATAATCTATCATTAAACATCAAAGAACTCAAATATTCAACAATGGCACATTTCAAAATCATGAACAAATTCAAAAATTAAGGTACAGACTAGTTAGATTAAGCTACAACGAGCCCAAAAATGTAGAAATCATTAAAAATCGAGTCAAAATTGTACCTTAATTGACAAAGGAAGCTTGGTCGAATGAAAACCTAAAATTTCTTCTTTTCTTCTTGCAAAATTTGGCTAAGGAAGATGATGATGGTATAAAATAAATTTTGGTTTTGCTTATTATAACATTTATTAACCATTTACCATTTTAACCTTGAAATTAATTCAAAATTACACCAATTGCCATGCTATCATCCTCCACTAACTATAATTGACTTATTTATCACTTAAGGACCTTTACTTTAATATTCTATAGCTATTTGATAGAATTAAACAATAGAACTCAACTTTTACATGTTATGCGATTCAGTCATTTTTACCGAATTAAGCATTTAAACGATAAAATTTCTTTACGAAACTTTCACGTAATTAATCTATCATGTTGTAAACCTTAGTAAAATAGGAAAATAAATATTTTGACTTCAAATTTGTGGTCCTGAAACCACTATTCTGATTTGACCTAAAAACGGGATGTTACAACTCTCCCCCTCAGGGTTTTTCGTCCCCGAAAATCTTACTAGTGAAAAGGTTAGGGTATTGTTTTCGCATAGCTTCCTCGGGTTTCCACATAGCTTCCTCAATTTCATGTTTAAGCCGAAGAACTTTCACTAGAGCTATACGTTTATTTCTCAACTCTTTAATCTCCCAAGCCAGAATCCTGATCGGTTCTTCGTTATACGATAAATCAGACTGTATCTCAACATCAATGGGAGAAATCACATGTGAAGGATCCGATCTGTATCGACGTAGCATTGAAACATGAAAAACATTATGTATCTTTTCAAGCTCGGACGGTAATGCTAACTGATATGCTACAGGCCCTATTCTTTCGATAATTTCATACTGCCCGCTGAAACGCGGACTTAATTTTCCTTTACGTCCGAAGCGGAGAACTATTTTCCATGGTGACACTTTTAAAAACACTCGATCGCCGAATTGAAATTCAATCTCTCTACATTTCAAATCCACATAGGATTTCTATCGATCTAAAACTACTTTTGGACTATCTCGAATCATTTTCACATTTTCTTCAGTTTCTTTGATTAATTCAACCCCGTGAATCTTTTTCTCACTCAATTTCATCTAGTATAGCGGAGTTTGACACTTACGACCATATAAAGCTTCATACGGTGCCATCTTTATACTCGTTTGGAAACTGTTGTTATAAGAAAATTCAATTAAAGGCAAGTATTTCTCCCAGCTACCTTCAAACTCGAGAATGCAACAACGCAACATATCCTCAAGTATCTATATAATTCTTTTGGACTGATCGTCAGTTTGGGGATGAAAAGCTATACTGAAATTCAATTTCGTTCCAAGAGCTTCTTGTAATTTCTTCCTGAATCTTAACGTAAATCTCGGGTCTCTATAGGAGATAATAGACAGTGGTACACCATGTAATCATATGATTTCAGACAAGTACAATTCAACTAGTCTATCTAGAGAGTAATCTGTACGTACCGGTATGAAATGAGCAGATTTTGTTAGTCGATCAACAACAACCCAGATAGCATCTTTCTTTTTCGAAGTTAGGGGCAATCCTGATATGAAATCCATAGTGACTCTATCCCATTTCCACTCAGGAATCAATGCAGGCTGCAATAAACCAAATGGTACTTGATGTTCAACTTTGAATTGTTGACAAATCAAACATTTGGATACAAACTCTGATATATCCCGTTTCATTCCCGACCACCAATACATCTGTTTTAAATCGTTATAAATCTTGGTACTACCCAGATGAACAGAAAAACAATTACTGTGTGCTTCATGCAAGATTTTCCATATAAGCTCTGTATTTTTTGGTACACAAATTCTATTTCGGAACATTAAACAGTCATCAGTTCTAATATGAAATTCTGAATCAAAATTAGACTCACATTGAATTCATTTAGCTTGTAGTTCATGATCATCTTTCTGAGCTTCACAAATTTGTTGAAAAAATACCGGTTTAGATCTTAATTTAGCTAAAGACCTGTCATCACATATCATCAACTGGGTGTTCATGGCTCGTAATGCAAAAAATAATTTTCGGCTCAAGGCATCAGCAACTACAGTAGCTTTTCCCGGGTGATAATCAATCCCAAAATCATAATCTTTCAATAACTCGAGCCATTTTCATTGTCGCAAATTCTAATCCTTCTATGACATCAGATATTTCAAGCTTTTGTGATCCGTATAAATATGGAATTTCTCACCGTATAAGTAGTGTAGCCAAACCTTTAATGCGAACACAATTGCAACCAACTCTAAATCATGTGTCAAATAGTTCCTTTCATGTGGTTTCAACTGTCGGGAAGTATAAGCAACAACTTTTCCATCCTGCATCAAAACACACCCTAGTCTATTTAATGATGTATCACTATAGATCTCGAACTCTTTACCCTATTTAGGTTGAACCAAAGCTGGTGCCTCTATTAATAGTGCTTTCAACTGTTCAAAACTCTGCTGACACTTTTCTAACCATTCAAACTACACATCTTTTTGTAGCAGTTGAGTCATTGGTATCGTAATCATTGAAAAGCCTTTCAAAAATCTTCGATAATAACCCGCTAAGCCCAAAAAGCTATGGACTTTTGATACATTTCTCAGAGGTTTCCAATCAACAATAGCAGAAATCTTACTCTGATCAACTCTAATACTATCGACTGAAACAATATGTCCCAAAAATCCAACCTCTTTGAGCCAGAACTCACATTTACTGAGCTTTGCAAATAATTGCTTATCACGTAGAGTCTGTAACACAACTCTCAAATGTTTGGTATGCTCAAATCCATCTCGTGAATAGATCAAAATATCGTTAATGAATACAACAAAAAATCTATCTAAATACGGTTTGAATATTCGATTCATCAAGTCCATAAAAATGGCAGGAGCATTAGTTAAGCCAAAAGGCATAACAAGGAATTCATAATGTTCATACCTTATTCTGAACGTAGTTTTTGGCACATCCGACTCTTTTACTCGTAACTGATAGTAACCCGATCTCAGATCAATCTTTGAAAACACTGAACTCCCTTCAACTGATCAAATAAGTCATCAATTCGCGTTAAAGGGTGTTTGTTCTTTACAGCCATTTTATTCAACTGTCTATAATCAATACACATTCTCATAGTACCATCTTTCTTTTTCACGAACAATACCGGTGCACCCCAGGGAGAATAACTCAGTTGTACAAAACCTCTGTCTATCAATTCTTGTAACTGAGCTTTCAACTCTTTCAATTCTGTTGGAGCCATTCTATACGGATCTATTGATATCAGAGTTGTTCCTGGTACTAATTCAATACCAAATTCAACCTCTATGATCGGCAATAAACCTGGTAATTCTTATGGAAATACATCTGTAAACTCACAAACAACAAGTACGGATTCAATCTTCGATTCTGACACTTTTGTATCCAGTACGTATGCAAGGTATGCATCATAGCCCTTTCTCAAATATTTCTGAGCTAATATAGACGATATCAAAGTAGATAATTCACTCAAATCATTAGACTCAATCTGAAGAATCTCACCATTTTGACATTTCAATTCGATACTCGTCTGTCTACAATTCACAACTACATTGTGCATAGTCAACCAGTCCATACCCAGAATCACATCAAACTCATCGAATGGTAGAAGCATCAAATCATCTAAAAAACAATAACTTGGGATCATCAGAGGACAATTCTTACAAATTTTATCAACTAAAACAAACTTGCCTAAGGGGTTCGATACTTTAATTACAAATTCTGTAGACTCGACATGTAAACACTTTTTAAATACTAAATTCATACAAATATGTGAATGGGTTAATCCAAGATCTATCAACGCAACTATATCAGTACCAAAAAGAGAAAAAGTACCAGTAATAATGTCTGGTGATGATGCCTCCTTTCCTGCACATATAGCATAAGTTCAAGCAGGTGCTCGTGCCTCAGATCTCATAGTCGAATCTCTCGTAGCACCTCTGTTTCCACTCATATTTCTAGTATTTTGGGGCGGTCTCCCTCTAGTAGCTGTATTACTAACTTTCACTAGTTGTTATCTTTCAATTGTAAACTTTTGTGGATAGTCCCAGAGATAATGATCAAGAGATCCACATTTGAAACAAGCTCCACTCACCAGTCTACATTCACCACAATGTTGCTTATTGCAGTGTTGACATTCAGGTCCCACATTTCTAACACTTTCCATACTGGCAATAGATGTCACCCAAGGTTTACAACTGAATTGCCTTGCATCTCTGTCTTTAATTGAAATTCCTGTAGAAGCAGTAGAACGAGGATGATAGTCTCTAAATTTCTTTGATGCCGATTGATGCTATTTGCTCGCAAATCTCTTTCTAGATTCTTTAGCCACAGAATCAGCTTGTCTTTTCTCTTTGCAAAGCTCTTCGGTTTTACAAGCTCGATCAAACAGAACAATAAACTTTTTCAACTCCAGAATTCCAACTAACACTCCAATTTCTTCATTCAATCCATCCTCAAATCTTTTACACATTATAGCTTTAGAAGAAACACATTCATGAGCATATTTGCTGAGTCGTACAAACTTTCATCATATTATATAACTGACATACAACCCTGCTTCAATTCAAGGAATTCTTTTCTTTTCTGATCAATGAACCTTTGGCTAATGTATTTCTTTCTAAATTCTACTTGAAAGAAATCCCAAGTGACTCTTTCTGGCGAAACTACGAATATCAAGGTATTCCACCACTGATACACAGTATCTCTCAACAATGATACAACACACTTCATACATTCTTCGGGTGTGCAAGATAATTTGTCGAATACTCGAATAGTGTTCTCAAGCTAAAACTCGGCTCTCTGAGGATCATCATTAATGGTGGCTCTAAACTCTTTAGCTTTATGTTTCCGTATTCTATCAACTGGTGGTTTATTTAATCGCAAAGGATCGATACCTTAAAGAGCTACAGGGATCGATTGGGGAATAGGCGGGATGGCAGTTGCGAAACAACCGGGTTCGTACGAATGTACTATGTGAACCACTCATTTAATATCTGAAAGAAAGCTTCTTTAGCCTCACCCCCTTGACTACTCGTCACAGGTCTAGATTCAAAAGGCCCTATCCCTTGAGTGGAAGCTGGCGCTTTACTTTCTACGTCGTCCGCTACAGCTCGTTCGGGATCCATTACTAGATAAAAACACATTTGAAATGTCAAGAGTCATCACAGTAACACATTAAAAATGTCAAAAGTCATCACACTATCACAGTTTTATATATGACATGTATAGCTAGACTCACATATGCTACGTTAGTCCTAGAATTGACTAAACCGTAACTCTGATAACAACAAATGTAACACCCCTAACCTATAACCATCACCAGAATAGGTTAAGAGGCATTATCGGACTTATAACTCAGTTCAGAATGATAAATTATCAAAATAACATTACATTTTAGTAAATATCACTCATTCACATTCATTATATACTTAAATCAAGATACAAAGCCTTAATCATGTATCTGGGACTAAATCGATAACATATAAAATTTCATAAACTTATAACATTTTTAACCTTTCAAGAGTCACACGCCCATGTGAACAGGCCATGTGTTTCACATGGCTAGTAGACACACCCGTGTCTTAGACCATGTGAAAACAAGGCATACATACTAACTTACACCACACGGCCAGAGGGACGCCCGTGTGCCTTGGTCATGGTCGAAACTGACTTGGGTCACATGGCCAACCACACGCCCGTGCGCTAGGCCGTGTGTCATTTAGGGGGTAGACTGACTTATGTCACATGGTCTATCACACATCTATGTGTGAATTCGTGTGAACATACGGCCAATAGACACGCCCGTGTGTCTAAGCCGTGTCAAACCTGTAAGATATACTGACTTAATTTGTAGGGTACCCAGGGGACGTAAGGCCGTGTAACTTAACCGTGTGCCGTACACGGCTGAGACACACGCCCGTGTCTCTGTCTCTGTGGACAAAACTAGGCCATTTGTAAAGCCATATTGCCACCCTAAATACACAAACAATTACAAGCATAATTTACCACATTTATGCAACCCAATTGACAACCAAAATAACCATTTCATTACACAATATTTGCCATATCAAAACATAGCAAATTCATACCCAAATACTTATTCATCATCATACATAACCCATTCATCTATCAAATTCATATCAATACCTCACTTGCATATTTTTATCCAAACATTACCATACCAAAACATACCATCTTTAAGCACATATATGCAATAAAAAATATACTAAAATAAGCCAAATTACATGGCTTAAATTACATACAAAATCATTCTCAAATCATGATACCAAAACATAACTACTTCTTTCAAACTAGCCTATACATGCCATATTTACATAAATTTACAAGTTCAAAATACCAATCGGAGATTGGATAGTGTGACATGCAACTCCGACTTGTCCGAAACAAGCGAGCAATGAGGCTTTATAAAGCTTAGAAAAAGAAACAGAGTAAGCTTTATAGCTTAGTAAGCCCATATAATTCAGAATTAAACTTACCATTTACACAAAATCAAGCAATAAATAAAAATGGCAACAATTCAATTTAACCATCACCTATTCACACGTAGTCATCACATGTTAGTCATTTAACATAAATATAAACCATCCGTTAGTACAATACTTTGTATTATTCCAAAATTCACATACCATACATAACATTAATATCACTTATAACTCATAACTTATCCGTATAAATAGTATTTAAGCCCGTTGAACCTATTAGAACTTTAAATGATAGTCAAGTGAACTATGTTAGTAATCTATCAATTCATCATCATACATGCTCTTTCAAGTCATGGTCGGTAAGCTCCTCCTAAGTTGATAAACAGTAAGCTCTATTAAGCTGAAAATGGTAAGCTCTACTGAGCTGAACAGTAAGCTCTTTCGAGCTGAATCGGTAAGCTCCAATGAGCTGAAACAGTAAGCTCTTACGAGTTGAATCAGTAAGCTCATACAAGCTATGGTGAGTCCACAAAAATGCAGGAGCTCGACCAATACCGTAATCCTAGTAACATGTCACTCATATCCAATGAAATCATATAGTTCAAACAGGGCTCGGTAACGAATACAATATATCATCAAGGCATTCATATTTCAAGTATTTTAGTTATATACATTCATTTCAACAAATTTAAGTATAGAAAAGTTCGATTCTAATTATAAGAACTTACCTCGTATCCTCGGATAAAATTATCGGCTATTCGTTGATCTTCTCTTTTCCCTGATCTAAACTCGATCTCAACTTATCTTGATTTATATTATATCAAATTAACCTATTCAAACTTTCATTCAATTCAATTTAGCCTAAAACATTCATTTTGGCTAATTTATAATTTTATCCCTAGACTTTTGAGTACTTTGCAATTTAGTCCTTAACACAAAAATGCAAAATTGCACAATTTGACCATAATCTATGGTAACCAAATTTCCTATTTACTACTAGCAGCCCATATCTTTCATTATTTCACACTTTTATCCACAAAATTTTACAATTTCACAATTTAATCCCTATTTTGCATTTTTGTCAAAAATCACTTTACAAAACTAGTTCAACTATCATCATAGTAACGAGCTCAAAAACGTAGAAATCATTAAAAATTGGGTGAAAATCGTACCTTAATTGACATAAGAAGCTTGGCCGAATGAAAACCTAAAATTTCTTCTTTTCTTCTTGCCAAATTTTTCTAAGGAAGATGATGGTAGTATAAAATAAATTTTGGTTTTGTTTATTTAACATTTATTAACCATTTACCATTTTAACCTTAAAATTAATTCAAAATTACACCAATTGCCATGCTATCATCCTCCACTAACTATAATTGACTTATTTATCACTTAAGGACCTTTACTTTAATATTCTATAGCTATTTGATACAATTAAATATAAAACTCAACTTTTAAGAGTTACGCGATTTAGTCCTTTTTACCGAATTAAGCATTTAAACGGTAAAACTTCTTTACGAAACTTTCACGTAATTAATCTATCATGATGTAAAAATTAGTAAAATAATAAAATAAATATTTTTAATTCGTATTTGTGATCCTGAAACCACTTTTTCTATTTGACCTAAAAACTGGCTGTTACAAAATCGATAAAGGAACCGCTTCTCAACCAAGAGATGAGCCAAATGACGATGAGTCGGTTGAACCAAGTATTGGTCTTGAATTGACTATTCCAATACCTATTTCTTCAAACACTGTGAAGAAATTGAAATTATCAACTATGATGGATTTGATGAAGTTTATACATAATCAACAATAAACTTACTGGAAATATTCAAAAGTTAGAGATGATTTTGTAAAAAATACTTTTAAAAATATCTTTAACAATTTTTTTCATGAGTTCCCAGATCATATCTTTGATTCGTGGAAGGAAGATGATAAAGGAAGCAAGGACAAAACATCAAAGGAGCAATACGAGGAGGATAAGTCAAATAAATAAAAAAGGGGGAGTTTTTTTTCTTTAGTTGTTATTTCTTTTTAGGTGTTTATTTTTATTTATTAGTTAGTATTTTGCTTTCGCATAATAAAATAGTAAGCATGAATAAAATAAGTCCAATGCCTCTCCATAGAAAATTAAAGTGATGTGGTAATGGGAATGAGCATTCTAGGATTGGGTTGTGAGAAAGACTTGATACTTAACCAGTTTTTATGACTCACCGCTCTTTTCTTGTAGTCCTACCTGGTGTTTAGTTTTCATTCATTACTTTGTTTTTGCAATGAAGGCATTTTTTCTTTTTTAAAAAGGGGTAAGGTAAATTTAGATGAATTTCAAAGTATGTTTCAATCTTTTTACTTAAGTATGCCAAAATAAATGAATATTCATAAATAATTTTTGTTCATGAGTTTGTTCCAATGCAGGCATGATTTTTTATTTTATCTAAGTTATTTGTATGTTATCCTGAGTGATGGAATGCTTGTATGATCTTAGTCTTATATAGTATTTGCCATGAAATTTTGATTCCTTTAGAAATAGACATGTATGAAGGCTTAAGTCTTTAGAATTGACTTAGTAACTTTCTTAAGATAAAATCCTAGGAGGTATAAGATTCTAATAAGATATAGGCACACTTTCTTTGGATCGTTTGAGCCTTTCAAGCTGACCTTATGAGATTTATCCCTTGAAACTCAATTTTGAGCTTAATGGCCTGTTTATTGCAAAATACCTACATTATAAGCCACGTTAACATCTTTTTGAATTTTATCCTATTCTTTTGCACCTATCTTAACAAAAAAATTTCTTTGTGATTGAAGTTTGAGAAGGATTATGAAAAGATGTACATGCTCTTCACATATTCAAAAAAAAATTGAATAAAGAACAAAGAAAAGTTTGCTCAACTTTCTAAAAAAATAAAGAAGCTTGCTCAAATGCAAAAAAATAAGAGAAAATAAAAGAGTGCTAAAAGTCTCAAAAATAAAAAGCATAGTTTGCTCAAAGTTCGAGAAAAATAAAAGTGGAGCATAAGTTTAAAATAATTTTGGGGGTATTCCGAAGATCCAATTGTATGAAGGTTGTGACACAAAAGGATCCAAGACAAGTTTAGGATTAAGATGTTTTGAGCCTCAAAATCACTTCTTTTTATACCTACCTTTAGCCTAACCCCATTACAACCTAATAAAAGACCTATTGATTAGAGGATTATACCGACTACATTAATGGAGAGGAATTACTGAGTTCAACATATGAAGACACTAATTAAACCTTAGGATTTCTATGTTTAGTTGATAAAGAAAGCATGTTGATTGGTGAATGTTATGTATGACTTAGAAAATGCATACAAACTATGATTCATGTTGACATTATGATGTATTTAGTATAAAGCTAAAAATAATATTTACATTCGAGCTACTTATCAATAAAGAGTATTTTTTAGCATGATTTTATTGATGTATTATTATTGGCGAGGATTGATGCTACTTTATCATTTTGCAAAAAAAATTACCTTTGAAGATATGGAACTCAAGGTCCATATGGACAACTTTTTTGAGGAGGAAAATCTGCAATAGAATGTGTTAGCTTTTCAGAATTCACTAGTTTAGGGTTTACCTCATCAGATTTTTCTATTGTAGGAACTTCAACTATTGGTTGACTTCCCTCCTTTTCAGCAGGCTCATCTTCAACCAAAACCTCTTTAGCTTCCAAAATGTTACCACTTCGTAACTCAACCACTTTTCAATGTTCCTTACACATATTTCTCAAATTTTCTGTATCGCTCGATAAGGCTCCTTACAGTCTACTACAAAGCTTAGTAGCTAACTGACCCATTTGGTTCCCAATTTTTTTTAGAGTTGCTGCTTAACTTTGAATCACTGTGTCATTTTTTTCCATGTATGCTTTCAAAAAATCCTCCAAACTATTTGATGACTCAGCTTGAGGTAGTTTTGGGGCTTGTTGGTTAAACCCTTCGATTTGGTTGGGTCTATTCTGCATTTGATTGTTGTTTGGTCTATTTCCTTGGTTACTCAAGGAAAAGTTCATATGATTCCGCCATGATGGACTGTAAAAGTTGGACTACGGTCCTTGTCCACTTCTGTTTTGATGTTGGTTGCTTACATGATAAATTGATTCAATATTTGAAGGAAAATTCTCAAAAGAATGACTATCCCAATAGTATATGCAAGAAATAACATCATATTGACTTGGTGATTGAGCTACAAAATTGTTCAAACCATTAGTGGTAAACTGTTTTAATATTGAGGAAATAGAAGATGCCTGAGTAGAGAGTGAAGTCATTAAGTCCACTTCATGCACTTTGGCTACTTGTCTTCTTGAAACTGCTCAATTTGTTGGCCATTGGTAATTGTTGCTTGCGATCCTCTCAATGATTTCGTTAGCCTCGTTATAAGACTTAGACAAAATTGCACCATTCGCAGAAGCATCTACCTTTAATCTTGTGTGTGTATTGAGACAGTTATAAAATGTCTCCAATTGGATACAATGAGGGATCCCATGGTGAGGACACTTACAAAGTAATTCCTTGAATCTTTCCCATGCCTCATATAAAGACTCATTATCCAATTGTCGAAAAATGGTTATTTCATTTCACAATTTCACTATCTTACTTGGTGAAAAATACTTAATCAAGAACCTTTCTATTAATTTTTGCCAAGTGGATATTGGTGGCAATGAATTCAACCATGCTCGTGCTCGATCTCGCAACAAGTATGGAAACAATTTTAACCTTAGTGCATCGTTAGTCACACAGCTAACTTAAATGAATCAATCACCTTTATGAATAATCGAAGGTGTAGGTATGGATCTTCTATGGGCATACCACTTAACTGGCCCACCGTTTGGAGCATTTGAAATATTATTAGTTTCAATTCAAATCGGGGTGCCATGATATCCATCCTTGTAATTCTCGGATTTAACTTATTGAAGAGTTGTATAGTGTATTATCATATGGCACCATCCCTAACATTAACAATAAGGATTGGGTTGTGCACTTGATTGTGTCCATTATCTTGTCCATCGTTTTGATTTCCAAGGTCCATCTTGGCTTGTCTTTGAGCAGATCTCTCACATCTTTTTAGTCTAAAAGTCCACTCGATTTTTAGGGTCCACGGGTAATAGATCAATGATTCGATCTATGATAATAAAACACCAAATAAGTAATTCAAAAATAAATAAAAAATAAAAATAATAAATTAGTAATGTTAGAAATTAAATAAAAAATAAAACCCAAATTGTAAAAATAATTTCACAAAGAATTATTAAGGAAACAGTCCCCGGCACCGGCGCCAAAAACTTGTAATGTTGTTTGTGTAAGTGTACATTAACGTTCAAGTAATAAGTAAAATGAGTTATCATCTTCACAGGGGCTGTATATGCTTAACCAATTAGTTGCAAAATTATAATTAACAATTTGATGTAAAAACTCAATAATTTGGATGGTGATGATTAAACTAAGTAAAATTAATTAGATGCAAATATTAATCCCTATGCAATTCTAATCTAGATGCAATTTATCTAAATGTATGAATGAATGGCTTTAGCAAAAAAAAAAATCAACATTAAATGGGCTAGGATAATTATATTAATCAATTCAATTTACTTTATCATGCTTAATAATGTTTGGAAATACTTCCATGGCAAGTCGATCTTTCATGAGTTTGGAAACCAAAATAAGTCCTTTTAGAGTCTTTCACTTAGTTAAATATGCATTTTATTGATCATATTAACTAAGGGTTTCTTAGGATTTATGTAAGGTCACAAGGAAATTTATGTTCGCAATAGTTTAATTACATAAACCTAAAAACTATGCAAGGCAATAGAGCTAACTAAAGATAGCACGAACCTCAACTTAGTCGGGTTTAAGGATCTAAATTGAGCATTTCACTTTCTATTATGTGTCAACTAGCCGTTGTCTGGTTAGGATCGTTTAGCTAATCAGAGTGCACTCAATCACATATGAATGAAATGTATCAGGATATTAATTAAAAACATGATTGACTGAGGCCTAAAGATGTTAAACTTGAATGAAATAAATCTTATTGAATTAACATAATCGTCCTAGCAAATAGGATTTAAAATATCATTTTTATATCAAAAACAATAAACTCAAAGAAAACATGATTAAAATAAATAACAAGAGGAAAGAGTAAACTCTGTTCAGTTTAGCAACCTTTCGGATCTATTCTGACTAATTTAGTTCACTAGCCTTTCGTATATATTCTGATTGATGTGCTCCTCCGTTCTACGTGATGCTTCTTTTCCAAAAAAGTTCCTAAGGTGGTCGGCCAAAGAATGCTTTTAACAAAGCTTTTGTGGCTAAAGGATGGGAAGGAGATGAGAGCTATGCGAGGGAAGGAAAAGGGAAATAGAATGTAGAGAAAATGCTAATCAGAGAAAAGAAATGAATTGTGAGGGATGAGGGATTAAGGGATTGGTGCATGGTATTTATAGGTGAAGGTAAGGGGTGGAGTTAGCTAAAAATATATTCAAAATTCCTACTTTTTGTACAACACATGGCCGGCCATATTTCAAGGAGAAGGGGATGACTAAGTCTCCTCATTTTGAATTCAAACCAAGGCTATTAATCATAAACTAGGCTTCAAACCTTCATCTTAACAAGAACAAGTTCATTCTAGTAATGTGCAATCTTAGGGGTGGATTTGGGTTCCCAACCCAATGGTCCATTCCTTCTGATTCTATTTGTACCCATAATCGACCTCTAGATATGAGGCCGCGAATGACCAATTTAATCAATTAAAGTTGGGTCGCTACCAATTTAACAGAAATGTTTTTCGTTTCTGCCTAGACAACCACAACTCAAATAGATCTAGGTCCACAGATGCTGCTACTAAGGTTGTTTCCCAGGTTACACACCCCTCTTACACGTTGTTTACTTACAATGCTTCTGATGAATTAATCATTGTAATAAAATAGTAGTGGCTTATGAGTCTTTTTAATAAAAATTTTGTTCCTCGTATGGTTGACCCTAACATCTTCCTTGTAGGTTTTGCCTAATTGTCCATTCCATCTTAATCTTTAAGTAGTTTGGACGTGGATGCCATTATGGAGATGGCATAGAAGGTCATCGTTGATGTTGATAAAAGGGTATAGGCATGTAGTAGCAACCATAAGGGCCTAAGGCTGAAAGGGGTTCTGGAAGTACTGAGGAGAGTTACAACAGTCATCTAGTCTGCCATACGTGAGGTAAGAAATGAGTCAACTCCGAGAGGGAGCTTACTCCACCTATCCTCCCTTCTCATCTCGAGACTCAAACTTAGTTTGCCACTCTAAGAAACTTTTCTCCACTTTTATAGAGTTTTCCTAATGAGCCTGCTTCCCACACTATGCTTTCTACACCACTATTTATCCCTATTGGAATAAGGCATCATCCCTCTTCTTCTAGTGGGACATCCAGTTTACTCCCTTAGAGGGACCACTTTACTGCAGGTCAGCCTCCATTCTCCCCTATAGAAATTAGTCAACGATGAAAGAGGGGTCTGTCCTAGGAACGGAAGGAATTTTCTCTTCCTACTTCCTCTAAAGCTTGTAAACCAACTCTCTTGGAGTTGATAGACTCCTATTAGATCGTGATTGAGGAATGCGATTTGCTTGGCTAGGCCTTTTGTGATTGGTGTGGCGAAAGTGAAATAAACGAGCTCAATTAGAGGTAACCCAAGCCTCCCCTAATCAAGAGTTTGCCCAACTTCGCCGTAGGAGGTTACAACTTGCCAAATTTAGAAATTCTTCGAATTTGCCTCCAGTTGGGAGTCTAAGTGCAACTCCTTGAAAATGGAATCTGAAACTAAGGCTTGCCAATTGGGGGACCAAATCAAAGCACATGAGGAACATCACTTAGTGGATTTAAAGAGGATCCAGAAGGAAAACAATGAAGCCCTAGAGTGATATAAAGCAGAGACTATGGCAGGGATCGTGGATTATCTTCCCAAGCTGAGGTCTAATTATATCCTTCCTAACTAGGTTTCTATAGGCCCCTTCGATATGGATCGAGTCGTCTTCAGTTGTCTACGTCAGTACATCAACAAGAATATGGGATTTGATGAAATGAACCCCTCAGGTGCTTAGTAAGAAGAGGTTCAAAAGAGATGGAAGGATTCGAACAATCTCTTCTTCACACATAAGCTTGAGCCAACTGTAGTAGCTTGTTTTTAGTCAAATCGGAACAATGGTTTTGGGACCACAAATACGAGGTCAAAATAATTATTTACTATTATTTTTATGTTTAGAGCATCATAATATGATTGTGTTAAAATTTTGTTAAGAAATTTTATCGTTTGAGTGCTTAATTTGATAAAAAAGACTAAATCGCGTAAAGTGTAAAACTTGAGTTCTACTAGCTAAAGGTGTCTAATAACAATGGGACCTTAAATTAGAGGTCCTTATGTGGTAATTAACCCATTAATTAGATAGTGGATGATATTAGCTTGGCATTATAGAAATTTTGATTAAGTTGTAAGGTTAATTAAGTAAATTAGCAATTAAGGTTAATTAAAATAAAACAAAAGTGATCATCTTCTTCCATTATCTTTTTACAACAAAAAATAGCATGAGAAGAAGCCATATCTAGGGTTCTTCATTCGGCCATTCCTATTTCTTGCGTATGGTTTTTGTCCCGTTTTTAATGATTTCTATGTTTTTGATATCGTTACAACTTAGTCTAGCTAGCCAAGGGACTAATTTGAAATACTGTTAAAGGTTTAGGGTTTTTCCATTAATGAATATGTGTGTATTTAGAAGTTTGATGATAGAAAATAAATGGTTGTTGTTAAATAAACAACATTTGTTAAGTGATTTTTGATA
Source organism: Gossypium arboreum (assembly GCF_025698485.1). Lineage (NCBI taxonomy): Eukaryota > Viridiplantae > Streptophyta > Magnoliopsida > Malvales > Malvaceae > Gossypium > Gossypium arboreum. The sequence continues at coordinate 38,419,099 of NC_069082.1, forward strand.
AAATTGTCAATTAGGGATTTAATTGAGAAATGTGTAAAATTCATGGTGAAATGTGTGAAATAATGAAAATTTTTTGTTGCTAGGGACTTAATTGAAATTCAACTAGTATGGGTATAAGTTGAATTTCATGAATTTGTATTTTTATGAGATAATGACTAAATTGTAAAAATGTTAAAATATTAGGGGAAAAAGTGTAAAGTTGCCTTAAGGTGTATTTTGGACTAAATTGAATTGAATGATAATTAAATAAGTTAATTTTGATTACATTTAGATCAAGAAAAGTGAAATTCAAATTTAGATTAGGGGAAAAATAAGGTTTTGGACTAGTCGATCTGTTTCGTCATTTTAGCGATCGAGGTAAGTTCGTATGTTAATAAGTATTATTATAATTGTGTTTTAAATGCTTCAGTATTGAGTATATTATGTATACGATATTGCAGATATGTTCGATGATGATTAGGCAATGAGAAATCCCGATTGAACCTTAGGAATAGATTAGTGTGACAGCCTAAAATTGACCCTAGTCGGAATGTGGTTTCGGGACCACAAAACCGAGGCATAAAAATAATTAAAAAATTTATTTAGATGCCTATGATATGTGTTAAATTGTGTATGACATTTTGATGTTTCAATTTAGAATTATAAATGTGAATTTCACTAGAAAGGACCTAGTAGTAAACTTTGAAAGTATGATGGGGAAATGTGTGATGACTAGTTGAGCATGCATGCAAAAATAAGGGATTTGCATGTCAAATTTCCCCAAGGATGGTATAGTGGCGGCCATGACAAGGGAATATGGGCAAGGAAGACATGTTATGACATGTTTTGTTAATGCATGATGTGATAAATGATAAAAAATTAAGCATGTAGGAAGAGAAACAAAAAATCAAAATTTGCTCATCCTTCCCCCTTTTGCCGTGAGTGAAAGAGAAGCAAAGAAAAAAAATTTTCACCTATTTTTCTCTTCTTTGGCGAAAATACTAAGGAAGAAGGAAGGATTTTTGCTTCATTTTCTTTGTTTAGAAGAGATCTAGAAGGAATTTGGCTAAACTTGCAACAAGAGTAAGGTATGTATGAGGTTGTGTTGGGAGTTTCATGCATGTTTTGGTTGCTAATTTGATGTGCATGTTAGCTATGGCTCAAATCTTTGTTATGCCATGGAAATGGCATTTGGCCAAAGTTGTTATGGTGATAAAGCCATTGCATGCTAAGTGTGAAGCTTGACGATGATGCATGCAATGATGGATTGTCTACTCTTGAGTAAGATTTTGAGCTTTCTTTTTGTTTTATCATGATTGAAGTTAAAAGGAGCATGATTGTCATATTCGCCATGATGCATTCTTGAGCATGATTCATGCTTCTTGCATGTTAGTTAAAATTTGTGTTTTGGATGGCTATGGACACCTTGAAATTGCCATGCTCATATATGCATATATATGATTGCACATTATGTTTTGGTTATGAACTAAGTGATGAATATATTGGTTTAAAGAAGAAGATGTGGAAGAATGCTTGTGAAATTGCAAGCACAATTCGCCTAGCACACATATAAGTGCTTGATGCTATATTATAAGTTTTAATACAATGTGCAAAGCATTAATTAGTAAATTGCATGCTGTTTTTGTGAGGTATTAAGTGCAAAATTGACCTTAACATGTACATGAATATTCGGCCTTAGGTAGCCTATTGAAGGCCTTAGCATTTCCTTGATGCTCGAATAAATTGTATTGAATTGCTTGATGTAGTATAAAATGTGCATGACCATTGTGTATTCAAGCTAAAGGGTGGCCATATGACCATTTAAACTCCTTGTCATATTCGGCCAAAAGCTAGCACAATGAGGTTTTAATAAATTGAATTTGTTTGAATTAGCTCAAGAGCTTAGAGGGCCACAATTGGACAAGGGGAAGGAGAAAGTGATCGAATAGCCGAAAAAAGCCGTTCGACAACATCCGAGGTAAGTCCTCAAGAAGTGACCCTACTTGAATTATGTGAAATAAAGTATGGATGTGTATTGATTATTGATTATGTATGCATGAGTATTTGAATTCTACCCGGGCTAAGTCCCGAAGGCGAATATGCTTGTGACTATAATTGCGTTTGAGCCTTAGTAACGAAAATGAATTATGTATGTCCAATGATAATTGATGTATGTGTTCATGGGAAATTGAATGATATCCGGGCTAAATCCCGAAGACAATTATGCTGGAAATTTTATCCGGTTAAGACCAAGGCAATTGTGCTAGTGGCTACATCCGGCTAAGACCAAGGCATTCGTGCGAGACATTCTATCCGGCTAAGACCCGAAGGCATTTGTGCACATGGTTATATCCGGTTATGTTCCGAAGAATCTTGGGCTGGAGGTGAGTGTTGGCTGCTGTAATAAATTCAATGAGTACACTCAAAAAGCCCAAAGAATGAGGTACGTTTATATGTGCATTGGAAAGTCGACATGTTTGAGCAACATTCGCTCAATCGACTAATGAATTTCAGTTATTGAATTGATTGATACTTGGTGAAATTATATAATGATGAAGTGTGAAGTAAGAATGTGTATTAATGAAATGATGCATTTGGTTATGTGAATGTATTGCTGTAATTAGAGTTGATTATATTCCTTGAGACTTACTAAGCATAAAATGCTTACCCGTTGCTTTGGCTCTCGCTTTTCTAGATTTCGCTCAAGCAATCGGATTTGGGATCGTTGAAGTCAAGTCATCCACACTATCAAGCCTCCATTTTGGTATAAATTTTGGTTGAACTTGAGATGGCATGTATAGGACTACCCTTGTTTGTTAAATATGTTGTAATGTAAGTATGTACGGCCATGCGAAAATGGCTCAAAAGGGAAGCATGAACTTAGACTAATTGTGGTTTGTATGTATATATTTGGTGTCATGATGTGGCTATGGCTTGAAATGGGAATGTTGGTCATATGATCAGCCATTGGCATGGTTAAAATGATCATATATGAACCTATGTATGGCAAGACTAGTTGATTCATGGAGACTACCAAATAGGTAAGACCTACCTTAAAAACAGATGCTGCCAGCTGCAGTGGCGTGAATGTGAAAAATCACCAAAATTCATAGGAATGGAATTAAATAGTGAATAAGCTATGTAAATGAACCTTGATGAGTCTATTTTCATATGGAAGAAACGAAATGGTCATAGGAGTTACAGGTTAAGAGATATTAAAGCTATTGTGAGACAGGGCCAGAATGGTTTCTGGGTTCCCTGTCGCAACTTTAAAAATTCACTATAAATTATCCAAAAAGAATTAGGAGACATACCTTATATGTACAGATTCCATTTTGAGTATAGTTTCATTAGAAACAAATGACACCAGCATTAAAGCCCTGTACAGAGAGATATTCAAGTTATACCACGCGAAGGTCAGAGCAGTCGATCCCTATAACATGGGTGACTTTAACTAATAAAATGTACCAATTGGCCCGACCAAAAATACTAGAAATAAATCCATGGATGGATATATGAGTCTAAATTCAGGGAAAATTTACGAAACCAGTTTCCGAGTTTTGAAACTCGAGATATGATTTTAAGGCGATAGTGATGCAGTTTTCCAGCCGACCGGAAATGTCAAATTGGTGGGCAAAACATGTGAACTTGGCTTGTTAACCCCTCGGGTCCGACAACGGCGATGGTCTCGGGTTTGGGGTGTTACAATTTTATTGGTATCGAGCCACGGTTTAGTCGATTCTAGGACTACCGTGATGTGTTTGGGGTCTAGCTATACATGCCATTAAATGATGAATCGATAGTGTGATGATTTCGACAATTCGACTTTGTGTTTGTTTGTAGCAATGGATCCCGATCCCAACCGATCGATAGCTGATGATGTGGAGAGTGTGGCGCTGCTCCGCGCAAGGGGGACAGCGCCGCGGACTCTCAACCTATGGCCAGCAATCCTAATGACGAGGCTAGGCAAGCCTTTTATAGTGTGATGAACGAATGGTTTAATCAATACATTCGAACCAACACTACTGTTCCACAACCTCCATTCCCGACAAATGCAACCCCGCACCTACAATACCTCCGTGATGACCAAATAAGGTCAAGTAAGCCCCAATGATAGGATTCAAAACATGGGGCCACTGAATTTAAGGCTACGGATGATGATGATGCCGAAGCGAGCTGAATTTTGGTTAGATAACACTATCCGGGTACTTGATGAGCTATCCTGACACCCGATGAGTGCTTAAAGTGTACCATCTCCTTGCTACGCGAGTCCGCCTACTATTGGTGGAGTACTCGACTTGTGGTGCCTAGAGAGCAAGTGACTTGGGAATTCTTTCAAACCGAGTTCAAAAAAGTATATCGATCGAGATTCATCTACCAAAAGCGGAGGGAATTTCTTGATCTTAAGCAAGGTTCTATGTCCGCTATCCGACTACTGAACGAAAGTTTGTGAGGCTTAGCCGACACGCGAGAATGCATTTCGTCCGGCTATTATGTGTAAATGCTTCGAGGATGGGCTGAATGATGATATAAGGATGTTTGTTGGCATTCTCGAGATACGAGAGTTCGTAGTACTTGTTGAGCGAGCTTGTAAAGCCGAAGAGCTTAGAAAGGAGAAACAAAAAGCTGATGTGGGAACTGGAGAATTCCGAAAGAGGTCCTCGGGAAAGTCTCTTCAACAAGCATTGAAGAGATTTCGAGATGATGCGAGCCGGTCTAGAGGCGTTTTGGGCTTTTCTAGACGAGGACGCGATCGACCCCCTGTGACCACACGAGTCACATCGATCGCCAGTGGTGGAAATGATTGCCGAGAGAGGGCGGAGTGTCCACATTGTGGCAAATGGCATTCGGGGAGCTGTTGGTTTCGTGATCGCTCCTGCTATAAGTGTGGATCGGCCGACCACTTTATGAAGGATTGCCCGAGGATGCTTGAATGAATGTGAGTCGAGTGGAAACCCGGGTGCTACCACCGCCGAGGTAGGCCACCTAGAAATATGGGCAATGTCGTGGCGGTCGAGAGGATCTAGAGATGCTACCATCGATCCGAGGCTCGTGCTCTGCAAGGACTTATGCCATACGCGCGCGTGAGGATCTTGCCTCTCCGGATGTCATTACTGGTACTTTCACTCTTTTCAATACAAATGTGATTGCTTTGATTGACCTGGTTCTACTCATTCATATATATGTGAAACCTTAGCATCCAAAGAAGACTTTGCCTATTGAGTCTCACGAGTTTGTAATTCGGTGTCAAACCCTTGGGTCATTACGTGCTTGTCAACAAAGTGTGCAAGAAAAGTCCCCTAGTGTTCCGAGGTTCTTGTTTTCCCGGACTTAATGCTTTTGCCGTTCGATGAGTTCGATGTTATTCTTGGTTTGGATTGGTTGACCATGCACGATGCGGTTGTAAATTGCAAGAGCAAGACTATCGATTTGAGGTGCGCAAATAATGAAATAATTCGGGTTGAGTCCACGGACTTAAAGGGGTTGCCACCGTAATATCGCCGATGTTGGCCCGTAAATATGTAAGAAAAGGGTGCGGCGTACCTTGCGTGACGTGCTCGATGACAAGGAATCGAGAAGAAACCCGAATCTGTGCCGTGGTTTGTGAATACCGGATGTTTTCCCAAGAATTGCGGGTTTACCACTGTTCGGAAATAGAATTTGGCATCGAATTGGTACCGGTACCACTCCAATTCGATAGCTCCGTATCGTATGGCACCAACGGAATTAAAGGAGTTGAAAGCTCGGTTGCAAGAATTGGTGGATAGAGGTTTTGCTCGCCGAAGTTTTTCGCCTTGGGTGCGCCGGTGTTGCTCGTGAAGAAGAAGGATAGAACCATGCGATCGTGCATCGACTATCGTCGACTTAATAAAGCGACGATAAAGAACAAATATCCGCTTGCCACGTATTGATGACTTGTTCAATCAACTCAAGGGAGCCTCGGTGTTCTCGAAAATAGATTTGAGATCGGCTACTATCAATTGCGAATCCGAGATTCGGACGTGCCCAAGACTGCCTTCAGAACGAGATATGGTCACTATGAGTTCCTAGTGATGCCGTTTGGGCTCACTAATGCCCCTGCGGTATTTATGGATTTAATGAATCGGATCTTTAGACCATATTTGGATCGATTCGTAGTCGTGTTCATTGATGACATCTTGGTCTATTCAAGAAATGAGACCGAACATGCTTGAACACCGCGGTTAGTGCTTTGCAAATTTCACGGACAAGCAATTATATGCTAAGTTCAGCAAGTGTGAGTTCGGTTAAGAGAGGTTAGCTTCTTGGGTCATGTGGTATCTGATCGGTATTCGAGTCGACCGAATAAAATTTCAGCCATACTTAATTGGAAGCCTCAGAAATATTACGAGGTTCGAGCTTTTTGGGGCTTGCTTAGGTTATTACCGACGATTTGTAAAAGGCTTCTCAACGATAGCCACGCCGATGACGGCTTACTCCAAAAGGACGTTAAGTTCGAATGGACGGAGAAATGCCAAAAAGTTTCGATCAACTAAAACTTATTTGATGAAGCCCCAATTCTAGTGCAACCCGAGTTCGGCAAAGAGTTTGTCATCTATAGCGACGCCTCTACTTGGGTTAGGTTATGATTAATGCAAGAAGGTCGAGTTGTGGCCTGTCGTCGAGGCAATTAAAGCCACATGAGAAAAATTATCCGACTCATGATCTCGAATTGGCCGCCATCGTATTCGCCTTAAAGATTTGGCGACATTACTTATTTGGTGAAAGGTGCCATGTATACTCGGATCACAAAAGTCTCAAATATTTGATGACCCAAAGAGACTTAAATCTGCGACAAAGACGTTGGCTCGAGCTGTTAAAGGATTATGAGTGATCATTGACTATCACCCGGAAAGGCGAATGTGGTTGCGGATGCCTTGAGTCGTAAATCGTTATTCACTTTACGACGATGAATGTGCACTTGTCCGTCCGATCCGACGGTGGTGTTAGTGGCTGAATTGAAAGCCAAACCATTATTGACACACCAAATTCGAGAAGCTCGTAAAGTCGACGACGAGTTGGTTGCAAAACGGGCTGCATGTGTTCGAACAAGGACTCGGAGTTTCAAATCGACGATGACGATTGTTTGAGGTTTAAAAGTCGTCTGTGTCCCAAAGAATTGAACTCATTTCGATAATTCGAGTGAAGCCCATTGTAGCCGAATGGCAATCCACCCGGGAGTACGAAGATGTACAATGAATTGAAACGTCGGTTTTGGTGGCATGGTATGAAGCGAGACATCTCCGACTTTGTTTGAGATGTCTAATATGTCAACAAGTGAAAGCGGAACATCGTGCCTTCGAGATTACTTCACCAATCACGATACCCGAGTGGAAATGGGATTGAGTCACAATGGACTTTGTATCCGGACCGCCATTGTCGCAAGTAAGAAGGATGCGGTTTGGGTCGTGGTAGATTGATTGACTAAGTCGGCCCACTTTGTCCCGTGAGGTACGAAATTTTCAATGGACAAATTAGCGGAATTGTACGCTTTCTCGATTGTGAGATTACACAGGTGCCTATTTCTATCGTGTCGGATAGAGATCCGAGATTTACCTCGCGATTTTGGAAAAAGTTGCAAGAAGCTTTGGGTACCAAGTTGCATTTCAAGACCGCCTTTCACCCCTAAACCGATAGTCAATCCGAGCGGATAATTCGAGATACTTGAGGATATGTTAAGATGTTGCGTCCTCGAGTTTAGTGGTTCATGGGAACGGTATTTGCCGTTGATTGAATTCGCTTACAACAACAACTTTCAATCAAGTATTAAGATGGCACCCTACGAGGCCTTGTACGGTCGTAAATGTCGACGCCATTGTTTTGGACCGAGCTCGGTGAAAGCAAGATTTTCGGTGGATTTGATTAGGGATGCTGAATGAAAGTGAAAGTAATCCGTGAAAGTCCAAGATAGCCTCCGATCGTCGAAGTCATACGCGGATCTGAAGCGTAAGGATATCGAGTATCGTGGGTGATAAAGTGTTTCTCAAGGTATCGCCTTGGAAAAAGATACTCGTGTTCGGTAGTAAGGGCAAGTTGAGCCCGAGGTTCATTGGACCATATGAGATATCGAGCGAGTCGGTCCAGTGGCATATCGCTTGATTTTGCCCCGAACTCAAAAGGTTCACGATGTCTTTCACGTTTCGATGCTTGACGCTATAGATCCGATCCATCACACGTGATTAGTCCATCGAAATTGAAATTCAAGCTAATATGAGTTATGAGGAAGAACCGATTCGTATCCTATCACGAGAAGTGAAAGAGTTATGAAACAAGCGGGTTCCGCTAGTGAAAGTGTTATGGCTCAAGCACGGATAGAAGAAGCTACTTGGGAGACCGAGAACTCTATGAAAGAACGATATCCAAACCTATTTACGGTAAGATTTTCGGGACGAAAATTTCTTAAGTGGGGAGAGTTGTGACAGCCCAAAATTGACCCTAGTTGGAATGTGGTTTGGGACCACAAAACCGAGGCATAAAAATAATTAAAAATTTATTTTGATGCCTATGATATGTGTTAAATTGTGTATGACATTTTGATGTTTCAATTTAGAATTATAAATGTGAATTTCACTAGAAAGGACCTAGTAGTAAACTTTGAAAGTATGATGGGGAAATGTGTGATGACTAGTTGAGCATGCATGCAAAAATAAGGGATTTGCATGTCAAATTTCCCCAAGGATGGTATAGTGGCCGGCCATGACAAGGGAATATGGGCAAGGAAGACATGTTATGACATGTTTTGTTAATGCATGATGTGATAAATGATAAAAAATTAAGCATGTAGGAAGAGAAACAAAAAATCAAAATTTGCTCATCCTTCCCCCTTTTGCCGTGAGTGAAAGAGAAGCAAAGAAAAAAATTTTCACCTATTTTTCTCTTCTTTGGCGAAAATACTAAGGAAGAAGGAAGGATTTTTGCTTCATTTTCTTTGTTTAGAAGAGATCTAGAAGGAAATTTGGCTAAACTTGCAACAAGAGTAAGGTATGTATGAGGTTGTGTTGGGAGTTTCATGCATGTTTTGGTTGCTAATTTGATGTGCATGTTAGCTATGGCTCAAATCTTTGTTATGCCATGGAAATGGCATTTGGCCAAAGTTGTTATGGTGATAAAGCCATTGCATGCTAAGTGTGAAGCTTGATGATGATGCATGCAATGATGGATTGTCTACTCTTGAGTAAGATTTTGAGCTTTCTTTTTGTTTTATCATGATTGAAGTTAAAAGGAGCATGATTGTCATATTCGGCCATGATGCATTCTTGAGCATGATTCATGCTTCTTGCATGTTAGTTAAAATTTGTGTTTTGGATGGCTATGGACACCTTGAAATTGACCATGCTCATATATGCATATATATGATTGCACATTATGTTTTGGTTATGAACTAAGTGATGAATATATTGGTTTAAAGAAGAAGATGTGGAAGAATGCTTGTGAAATTGCAAGCACAATTCGCCTAGCACACATATAAGTGCTTGATGCTATATTATAAGTTTTAATACAATGTGCAAAGCATTAATTAGTAAATTGCATGCTGTTTTTGTGAGGTATTAAGTGCAAAATTGACCTCAACATGTACATGAATATTCGCCTTGGGTAGCCTATTGAAGGCCTTAGCATTTCCTTGATGCTCGAATAAATTGTATTGAATTGCTTGATGTAGTATAAAATGTGCATGACCATTATGTATTCAAGCTAAAGGGTGGCCATATGACCATTTAAACTCCTTGTCATATTCGCCAAAAGCTAGCACAATGAGGTTTTAATAAATTGAATTTGTTTGAATTAGCTCAAGAGCTTAGAGGGCCACAATTGGACAAGGGAAGGAGAAAGTGATCGAATAGCCGAAAAAAGCCGTTCGACAACATCCGAGGTAAGTCCTCAAGAAGTGACCCTACTTGAATTATGTGAAATAAAGTATGGATGTGTATTGATTATTGATTATGTATGCATGAGTATTTGAATTCTACCCGGCTAAGTCCCAAGGCGAATATGCTTGTGACTATAATTGCGTTTGAGCCTTAGTAACGAAAATGAATTATGTATGTCCAATGATAATTGATGTATGTGTTCATGGAAATTGAATGATATCCGGCTAAATCAAGACAATTATTCTGAAATTTTATCCGGTTAAGACCAAGGCAATTGTGCTAGTGGCTACATCCGGCTAAGACCAAGGCATTCGTGCGAGACATTCTATCCGGCTAAGACCAAGGCATTTGTGCACATGGTTATATCCGGTTATGTTCAAGAATCTTGGGCTGGAGGTGAGTGTTGGCTGCTGTAATAAATTCAATGAGTACACTCAAAAAGCCCAAAGAATGAGGTACGCGTTTATATGTGCATTGAAAGTCGACATGTTTGAGCAACATTCGCTCAATCGACTAATGAATTTCAGTTATTGAATTGATTGATACTTTGTGAAATTATATAATGATGAAGTGTGAAGTAAGAATGTGTATTAATGAAATGATGCATTTGGTTATGTGAATGTATTGCTGTAATTAGAGTTGATTATATTCCTTGAGACTTACTAAGCATAAAAATGCTTACCCCGTTGCTTTGGCTCTCGCTTAGATTTCGCTCAAGCAATCGGATTTGGGATCGTTGAAGTCAAGTCATCCACACTATCAAGCCTCCATTTTGGTATAAATTTTGGTTGAACTTGAGATGGCATGTATAGGACTACCCTTGTTTGTTAAATATGTTGTAATGTAAGTATGTACGGCCATGCTAAAATGGCTCAAAAGGAAGCATGAACTTAGACTAATTGTGGTTTGTATGTATATATTTGGTGTCATGATGTGCCTATGGCTTGGAAATGGGAATGTTGGTCATATGATCAGCCATTGGCATGGTTAAAATGATCATATATGAACCTATGTATGGCAAGACTAGTTGATTCATGGAGACTACCAAATAGGTAAGACCTACCTTAAAAACAGATGCTGCCAGCTGCAGTGGCGTGAATGTGAAAAATCACCAAAATTCATAGGAATGGAATTAAATAGTTAATAAGCTATGTAAATGAACCTTGATGAGTCTATTTTCATATGGAAGAAACGAAATGGTCATAGGAGTTACAGGTTAAGAGATACTAAAGCTATTGTGAGACAGGGCCAGAATGGTTTCTGGGTTCCCTGTCGCAACTTTAAAAATTCACTATAAATTATACAAAAATAATTAGGAGACATACCTTATATGTACAGATTCCATTTTGAGTCTAGTTTCATTAGAAACAAACGAAACCAGCATTAAAGCCCTGTACAGAGAGATATTCAAGTTATACCGCGCGAAGGTCAGAGCAGTCGATCCCTGTAACATGGGTGACTTTAACTAATAAACTGTACCAATTGGCCCGACCAAAAATCCTAGAAATAAATCCATGGATGGATATATGAGTCTAAATTCAGGGAAAATTTACGAAACCAGTTTCCGAGTTTTGAAACTCGAGATATGATTTTTAAGGCGACAGTGATGCAGTTTTCCAGCCTGACTGGAAATGTCAAATTGGTGGGCAAAACATGTGAACTTGGCTTGTTAACCCCTCGGGTCCGACACCGGCGATGGTCTCGGGTTTGGGGTGTTACAATTAGGATACGAATGACATGTCATTAGGGGTTATGTGATTTGGGTGCTAGTCCGTATGTCCTACCAGTGGCTGAGTTATCTGCATGTTGTGGATTCTCATTAACTTGTGTGAACAACACTCTATAGCTACGTCATGACCGTTAGCTTGTGTGAGCAGACTTGTTGATTACTCGAGAGTGAGCATTATATGAGATATGTGATTGAGATAGCTTCAGCTATGTATGTGGCACTTAGGGTGTGAGATTATCAAGTATCCGATAGTTTTCCAAATGGTTCAACTGGTATGTCAAAGATATGGATGAGTATGAGATTGGTACGAGATGGTACAGATATGTACATGAACTGTATAGGCTTTGAATCGAAAAAACTTGTGAATTTCACATCTAACCTTGTGAATGATTATGTGATAGGTTTCTGGATTAATAAGAGTTATGTATTGATATATTCAATTGTGTGAATTGTGTATTTATGACATGTTGAGTTTATTACTATACGAGCTTACTAAGATTTATAGCTTACTTTGTTTATTTTTCTGTATTTTATAGTGGATATTGAAGTTAGCTAGGATTGGGAGTCGTCGAAGATCGTGTCACACTATCGTGCATCTACTTTGGTATTTTTGAACTTGTGTTTTGGTTATATGGCATGTATAGGAGCCTTGGTCAGTTTGGTATATAGTTTAGTAATGAATTTAGCCATATGGATTGGCTTGTAATGTTTAGTGTTTGGTTTTGTATATAGCCATGCGAGTTGGCTTATTTTGGTTGATTTGGTTGTATATATATATGCAAATGGCTTTTTTCTTGTGTTGACAATTGCTACGCAAATGATTGTGGTAAAGGGTTGATATTTGAGAATTTGTATGCTTATGAGTTTAGGCAAAATGATGCATAATTGGAAGTGTCCACATTGATGATTTGTGAAAGTGAGGTTTGGTATGAAATTGAATGACATATTGTGGTATTTGTGTGCCTTGTATAAGTTGATATTGAAATGGTATGAATTAAGATTATTTGAGATCGGATGAATGCCTATTTATGTCATGTTTGGTGCCATTTGGTTTGGTGTAGATGTATGCAAATTTGGGTGGCAAGATGGCTTGGTAAATAGCCTATTTTTATCCACATGGGCAAAGACACGGGCGTGTGTCTCAGCCGTGTGTGACACACGGTCAGGTTACACGGCCGTGTGTGTAACACCCCGAACCCGAGACCATCGCCGGTGTCGGACACGAGGGGTTAACGAGACAAATCCTCTTAAAGTACCGACCAATTTGGCATTTCCAGACAGGCTGGAAAACTGCGTCACTGTCGCCTTAAAAATCATATCTTGAGTTTCAAAACTCAGAAACTGATTCCGTAAATTTTCCCTGAATTTAGACTCATATATCCATCCATGGATTTGTTTCTAGAATTTTTGAATGGGCCAATTGGTACAGTTTATTAGTTAAAGTCACCCATGTTACAGGGGTCGACTACACTGACCTTCTCACGTTACAACTTGAATATCTCTCTGTACAGGGCTTTAATACTGGTGCCGTTTATTTCTAATGAAACTAGACTCAAAATGGAATCTGCACATATAAGGAATGACTTCTAATTATTTCTGGATAATTTATAGTAAATTTTCAAAGTCGCGTCAGGGGACCCAGAAACCGTTCTGGCCTTGTCTCACGAGAACTTTAATATCTCTCGGTATACTGTTCATATGATCGTTTCGTTACTTTCATATGAAAATAGACTCGTCAAGGTTCATTTTCATAACTTATTCACAATTTAATACCCTTCCTACAAATTTTGGTGATTTTTCACATCCACGTCACTGCAACTGGCAGCATCTGTTTTTAAGGTAGGCCTTACCTATTTTGTAGTTTCCATGGACCAACTATAGTCTAGTCATACATAGGTCCACCTATGATCATGTTTAGCCATTCAAATGGCTGATCATGTGACCAACACTCCCATTCCAATCCATAATAACATCATGAAACCATATAAAATTACAAACCACAAATGGTCTAATTCCGTACTCCACTTTTACGAACCATTTTCGCATGGCCGTACACATATACATCACAAAAGCACTTGAAAACAACCGAGGTAGTCCTATACATGCCATATCCAAAGTTCAACTAAAAGAGTACCAAAGGGGTTTGATAGTGTGGATGACTTCACTTCAATGATCCCGAATCCGATCGCTAGCGAGCAAAATCTATAAAACAGAGAGCCAAAGCAACGGGTAAGCATGTTTATGCTTAGTAAATCTCAAGCAATGAAATCGGCTTTAACTAAAGCATTACATTCACATAGCCAAATGAATCATTTCATTTATACACATTCACATAATCATACTTACTTCACACTTCATCAACATATACATTCACAAGATATCAACCAATTCAAGAGCTGAAAATTCGTTAGTCGATTGACGAATATTATTCAAACGTATCGACTTTTCCATTGCACATGTAAACATACCTTATCCTTTGGGCTTTTCGAGCGCACTAATTAAATGTATTACAGCAACCAACGCCACCTTAAACCCAAGCTTCTTCGAATACAACCGGATATAACCACACGCACGAATGCCTTCGGTCTTAGCCCGATATAACGACTTCGCACAAATGCCTTCGGTATTAGCCCGGATATAACAACTTGCACGAATGCCTTCAGGTCTTAGCCCGGATAAAGTCACTAGCACAATTGCCTTCGGTCTTAACCGGATATCATTCAATTGCTCATGCACACATACATCCATAATCATTACACATTCATGTTTCATTTTCACATTAAGGCTCAAACACAAATATAATCACTAGCGTAATTGCCTTCTGGACTTAGCCCGTACCATTCAAATACTCATACACACGTATATTAGTAATCATTACACATCCATAATTTCATTTCACATAATTCAAGTAGGGTCATTACTTGAAGACTTACCTCGGATGTTGTCGAATGGCTTCAACCGAATGCATGCACAATAAGCTTGCCTCTAGCCGATTACCTAAGTCAAGAATAGGCACCATTAAGCTTGCCTCTAACCGAATGCATGCACAATAATTCCCCTTATGTGGCCGATTATACTTAGTCATACTTGCACAAAATCAACAATAAATTGCAAGATTTTCACATCATATGTGTACTAGGCCGAATGTACTTGCAATTTCACAAACATTCTTCAACACTTTCTTCTTTAAACAAACATATTTATCACTTACTTCATAACCAAAACATCATGTGCAAACATATATACACATATAGGTTCAAGGCCGAATTTCAAGGTGTCCATAACCATCCAAAACACAAATTTTAACTAACATGCAAGAAGCATAAACCATGCTCATGAGCATACCATGGCCGAATACATCACACACCATACCCCTTTTAATTTTTTTGGTCATGGTTAAACAAAGGATTCAATGTCTTACTCAAGAATGCTAAAAGAAATTTCAAGAGTAGTCAATCCATCATTGCATGCATCATCAACAAGCTTCACATTTAGCATGCAATGGCTTTAACACAATATCAACCTTGGCCAAATACCATTTCCATGGCACAACAAGGATTTGGACCATGGGATAACATGAACATCAAGTTAGCAACTAAAACATGCATGAATCTCATGACACAACCTCAAACATACCTTAATCTTGATGCAAGTATAGCCAAATCTCCTTCTAGATCTCTTCTAAACCAAAAATGGAGCAAAAATCCCTCCTTCTTCCTTAGTTTTGGCTCAAAGAAAGGATGAACAATTTTTTTTCTTTCTTTCTCTACAACTCACGGCAATGGGGGGGGGAATACCACACTCACACACATTTTTTTTTCATTCTTTTCTTACTCATACTCCTTTGTTTATTATTTCTCCCTAATGCACCAACAAAACATGTTTATGACATGTTTTGCCCATCCTCTCTGCCATGGCCGCCACCACCTATAAAAGGGGGTATTTGACATGCAAGTCCATTGTTTTGCATGCATGCTTTAATTAGTCATCACACATTTCCTATCATACTTTCAAAGTTTACTACTAGGCCATTTCTAGTGAAATTCACATTTATAACACTAAATCAAATCATCAAAAATGTCACACACAATTTAACACATATCATAGGCATCAAAATAAATTTTAAATTATTTTTATGCCTCGGTTTTGTGGTCCCGAAACCACATCCCGACTAGGGTCAATTTTGGGCTGTCACAACTCTCCCCCACTTAAGAAATTTTCGTCCCCGAAAATCTTACCGGTAAATAGGGTTGGGTATCGCTCTTTCAAAGAGTTCTCGGTTTCCCTAGTAGCTTTTTCTATCCCGTGTTTGAGCCATAACACTTTCACTAGTGGAACCCACTTGTTTCGCAACTCTTTCACTTCACGTGATAGGATACGATCGGTTCTTCCTCATAACTCATATTGGCTTGAATTTCAACCTCTGATGGACTAATCACGTGCGATGGATCAGATCTATAGCGTCGAAGCATCGAGACATGAAAGACGTCGTGAATCTTTTCGAGTTTAGGGGGCAAAATCAAACGATATGCAACTGGACCGACTCACTCGGATATCTCATATGGCCCAATGAACCTCGGGCTCAACTTGCCCTTACGGCCGAATCTGAGTATCTTTTTCCAAGGCGAAACCTTAAGAAGCACTTTATCCCCCACCTGATACTCAATGTCTTTTCGTTTCAGATCCGCGTACGACTTCTGACGATCGGAGGCTATCTTCAGATTTTCACGGATTACTTTCACTTTTTGTTCAGCATCTTTAATCAAATCCACCCCGAAAATTTTACTTTCACCGAGCTCAGTCCAAAACAATGGTGTACGGCATTTACGACCATACAAAGCCTCGTAGGGTGCCATCTTAATACTTGATTGAAAACTATTGTTGTAAGCGAATTCAATCAAAGGCAAATACCGTTCCCATGAACCACTGAACTTGAGGATGCAACATCTCAACATATCCTCAAGTATTTGAATTATCCGCCGGATTGACCATCGGTTTGGGGGTGAAAGGCGGTCTGAAATGCAACTTGGTACCCAAAGCTTCTTGCAACTTCTTCCAAAATCGCGAGGTAAATCTCGGATCTCTATCCGACACGATGGAAATAGGCACCCGTGTAATCTCACAACTGAGAACGTACAATTCGGCTAGTTTGTCCATTGAAAAATCCGTACGCACGGGGACAAAGTGAGCCGACTTAGTCAATCTATCTACCACGACCCAAACCGCATCCTTCTTACTCACGACAATGGCGGTCCGGATACAAAGTCCATTGTGACTCGATCCCATTTCCACTCGGGTATCGTGATCGATCAAGTAATCCTCAAGGCACTTGATGTTCCGCTTTCACTTGTTGACATATTAAACATCTCAAACAAAGTCGAGATGTCTCGTTTCATACCATGCCACCAAAACCGACGCTTTCAAATCGTTGTACATCTTCAGACTCCGGGTGGATTGCCATTCGGCTACAATGGGCTTCGTTCGAATTATCGAAATAAGTTCAATTCTTTGGAACACACAGACGACCCCGAACCTCAAACAATCGTCATCATCGATCTAAAACTCCGATTCCTTGTTCGAACACACTCACCCGCTTTGCAACCAACTCATCGTCGACTTTTTGAGCTTCACAAATTTGATGTATCAATAATGGTTTGGCTTTCAATTCAGCTACTAACACATTGTCGGATCGAATCGGACAAGTGCACATTCATCGCTCAGAAGCGAATAATGATTTACGACTTAAGGCATCCGCAACCACATTCGCCTTTCTCGGGTGATAGTCAATGACCAGCTCATAATCCTTTAACACTCGAGCCAACGCCTTTGTCGCAGATTTAAGTCTCTTTGAGTCATCAAATATTTGAGACTTTTGTGATCCGAATACACATGGCACTTCTCACCAACTAAGTAATGTCGCCATATCTTTAAGGCGAATACGATGGCGACCAATTCGAGATCATGGGTCGGATAATTTTTCTCATGTGGCTTTAATTGCCTCGACGATAGGCCACAACTCGACCTTCTTGCATCAATACGCAACCTAACCCAAGTAGGGAGGCGTCACTAAAGATGACAAACTCTTTACCGATTCGGGTTGCACTAGAATTGGGGCTTCAACAAATAAGTTTTCATTGATCGAAACTTTTCGACATTTCTCCGTCCATTCGAACTTAACATCCTTTTGGAGTAGCCGTCATTGGCGTGGCTATCGTTGAGAAACCTTTACAAATCGTCGGTAATAACCTAAGAAGCCCCAAAAAGCTCCGAACCTCGGTAATATTTCTCGAGGCTTCCAGCTAAGTATGGCTGAAATTTTGTTTGGGTCGACTCGAATACCCGATGCAGATACCACATGCCCCAAGAAGCTAACCTCTCTTACCGTAACTCACACTTGCTGAACTTAGCATATAATTGCTTATCCCGTAAAATTTGCAAAGACTAACCTCGGTGCTCAAAGATGTTCGGTCTCATTTCTTGAATAGACCAAGATGTCATCAATGAACACGACTACTGAACCGATCCAAATATGGTCTCAAGATCCGATTCATCAAATCCATAAATATCGCAGGGCATTAGTAAGCCCAAACGGCATCACTAGGAACTCGTAGTGACCATATCTCGCTCAAGGCGCCTTGGGTACGTCCGAATCTCGAATTCATGAATCGATAATAGCCCGATCTCAAATCTATTTTTGAGAACACCGAGGTTCTTCAGTTGATCGAACAAATCGTCGATACGCTGATAACGGATATTTGTTCTTTGTCGCCGCTTATTAAGTCGACGATAGTCGATGCACAACCTCATGGTTCCATCCTTCTTTTCACAAACAACACCGGCGCACCCCAAGGTGAAAAACTCGGACGAGCAAAACCTCTATCCACCAATTCTTGAACCGAGCTTTCAACTCCTTTAATTCCGTTGGTGCCATACGATACGGAGCTATCGAAATTGGAGTGGTACCAGTACCAATTCGATGCCAAACTCTATTTCCGACAGTGGTAAACCCAGAATTCTTCGTGGAAAACATCCGGTATTCACAAACCACCGCATGATTCGGTCTCTTTTCGACTCCTTGTCATCGAGCACATACGCAAGGTACGCTTCGCACCTTTTCTTACATATTTCGGGCCAACATTGCTGATATTACACCGGCAACCCTTTAAGTCCGTAGACTCAACCCGAATTATCTCGTTATTCGGCACCTCAGATCGATAGTCTTGCTTTTGCAATTTACAACCGCATCGCATGGTCAACCAATCCAAACCAAGAATAACGTCGAATTTGTCGAACGGCAAAAGCAGAAGTCCGCGAAAACAAGAACCTCGAAATACTAGGGGACTTTTCTTACACACTTTGTTGACAAGCACGTAATGACCCAAGGGTTTGACACCCGAATTACAAACTCAGTAGACTCAATAGGCAAAGTCTTACTGGATGCTAAGGTTTCGCATATATAAGAATGAGTAGAACTAGGGTCAATCAAAGCAATCACATTAGTATCGAAAAGAGTGAATGTACCGTAATGACATCCGGTGAGGCAACATCCTCGCGTGCGCGTATGGCATAAGTCCTAGCAGGAGCACGAGCCTTGGGTCTTGTTGTAGCATCTCTCGACCCTCTCTAGCCGCCACTAGCATTGCCCGTATTTCTGGATGGCCTACTTCGAGCAGTGGTAGCACCCGGGTTTCCACTCTGACTTACATTTTGTTCAAGCAACCTCGGGCAATCCTTGATAAAGTGGTCGGCCGATCCACACTTATAGCAGAGCGATCACGGAACCTACAGCTCCCGAATGCCATTTGCCACAATGTCGACACTCCATTCGGTTTCGACGATCATTCCCAATACCGGAGACCGGTGCCTCGATACCCACAGTGGGTCGATCATGATTTCGCCTAAAAGGCCCGAGCGCCTCTAGACCGCTCACATCTTCTCGAAATCTCTTCGATGCTCGTTGAAGAGACTTTCCGAGGACCTTTTCAAATTCTCCAGCTCCCACATCAACTTTTTGATTCTCCTTTCTAAGCTCTTCGACTTTACAAGCTCGCTCAACAAGTACTACGAACTCTCGATTTCGAGAATGCCAACAAACATCCTTATATCATCATTCAGCCCATCCTCAAGCATTTACACATAATAGCTTTGGACGAAACACATTCCCGAGCGTATCTCATCGAGTCTAACAAATTTTCGTCAGTAGTCGAGAATCGGACATAGAGCCTTGCTTAAGATCAAGAAATTCCTTTCGCTTTTGGTCGATGAATCTCGACTAATATACTTCTTTCTAACTCGGTTTGGAAAAACTCCCAAGTTACTTGCTTCGTAGGCACAACCAAGTCGAGTACTCCACCAATAGTAGGCGAAATCGCGTAGCAAGGAGATAGTACACTTTAAGCACTCATCGTGTACAAGATAGCTCATCGAGCACCGGATAGTGTTGTCCAACCAAAACTCACTTGCTCGGCATCGTCGTCATCCGTAGCTTTAAATTCAGTGGCCCCATGTTTTCAATCTCGTCGATCGGGGCTTACTTGACCTTATTTGGTCGATTCTGGAGGTATTGTAGGTGCGGGGTTGCATTAGTCGGGAATGGAGGTTGTGGAACAGTGTGTTAGTTCGAATGTATTGGTTGAACCAATCATTCATCACGCTATAAAAGGCTTGCCTAGCCTCATCATTCGGATTGCTGGCCATAGGTTGAGAGTCCGCCGGCGCTGTCCCTTGCGCTGAGCAGCGCCACACTCTCCACATCATCAGCTATTGCTCGGTTGGGATCGGATCCATTTCTATAAACAAACACAAATTCGTAATGTCGTAAATCACCACACTATCAATTATCACTTAATGGCATGTATAGCTAGACCCCAAACATATCACGGTAGTCCTAGAATCGACTAAACCGTAGCTCGATACCAATAAAATTGTAACACCCGAACCCGAGACCATCGCCGTGTCGGACACGAGGGGTTAACGAGACAAATCCTCTTAAAGTACCGACCAATTTGGCATTTCCAGACAGGCTGAAAAACTGCGTCACTGTCGCCTTAAAAATCATATCTTGAGTTTCAAAACCCGGAAACTGATTCCGTAAATTTTCCCTGAATTTAGACTCATATATCCATCCATGTATTGATTTCTAGAATTTTTGGTTAGGCCAATTGGTACAGTTTATTAGTTAAAGTCACCCATGTTACAGGGGTCGACTACACTGACCTTCGTGCGTTACAACTTGAATATCTCTCTGTACAGGGCTTTAATACTGGTGCCGTTTGTTTCTAATGAAACTAGACTCAAAATGGAATCTGCACATATAAGGAATGACTTCCAATTCTATCTGGATAATTTATAGTAAATTTTCAAAGTCGCGTCAGGGGACCCAGAAACCGTTCTGGCCCTGTCTCACGAGAACTTTAATATCTCTTGGTATACTGTTCATATGATCGTTTCGTTACTTTCATATGAAAATAGACTCGTCAAGTTTCGTTTGAATAACTTATTAACAATTTAATACCCTTCCTACAAATTTTGGTGATTTTTCACATCCACGTCACTGCAACTGGCAGCATCTGTTTTTAAGGTAGGCCTTACCTATTTTGTAGTTTCCATGGACCAACTATAGTCTAGTCATACATAGGTCCACCTATGATCATGTTTAGCCATTCAAATGGCTGATCATGTGACCAACACTCCCATTCCAATCCATAATAACATCATGAAACCATATAAAATTACAAACCACAAATGGACTAATTCAGACTCCACTTTTACGAACCATTTTCGCATGGCCGCATACATATACATCACAAAAGCACTTGAAAACAACCGAGGGTAGTCCTATACATGCCATATCCAAAGTTCAACTAAAAGAGTACCAAAGGGGGTTTGATAGTGTGGATGACTTCACTTCAATGATCCCGAATCCGATCGCTAGCGAGCAAAATCTATAAAACAGAGAGCCAAAGCAACGGGGTAAGCATGTTTATGCTTAGTAAATCTCAAGCAATGAAATCGGCTTTAACTAAAGCATTACATTCACATAGCCAAATGAATCATTTCATTTATACACATTCACATAATCATACTTACTTCACACTTCATCAACATATACATTCACAAGATATCAACCAATTCAAGAGCTGAAAATTCGTTAGTCGATTGACGAATATTATTCAAACGTATCGACTTTTCCATTGCACATGTAAACATACCTTATCCTTTGGGCTTTTCGAACGTACTAATTAAATGTATTACAGCAACCAACGCTCACCTTCAACCCAAGCTTCTTCGGAATACAACCGGATATAACCACACGCATTTAATGCCTTCGGGTCTTAGCCCGGATATAACGACTCGCACAAATGCCTTCGGGTATTAGCCCGGATATAACAACTTGCACGAATGCCTTCGGGTCTTAGCCCGGATAAAGTCACTAGCACAATTGCCTTCGGGTCTTAACCCGGATATCATTCAATTGCTCATGCACACATACATCCATAATCATTACACATTCATGTTTCATTTTCGTTACTAAGGCTCAAACACAAATATAATCACTAGCGTAATTGCCTTCGGGACTTAGCCCGTACCATTCAAATACTCATACACACGTATATTAGTAATCATTACCTTCATATGGCCCGATAAACCTCGGACTCAATTTGCCCTTACGACCAAATCTAAGCACCTTCTTCCAAGGTGAAACTTTGAGAAAGACCTTGTCTCCAACCTGATATTCAATATCTTTTCTTTTCAAATCCGCATACGACTTTTGGCGATCCGAAGCGGCTTTCAAACTTTCACGAATTACTCGAACTTTTGCTCGGCATCCTTAACCAAATCAACCTCAAGAATTTACCTTCACTAAGTTCAGTCCGAATAATGGGTACGGCATTTACGACCGTATAAAGCCTCGTAAGGCGCCATCTTAATACTTGATTGAAAGCTATTGTTGTAGGCGAATTCAATCAAAGGTAAATACCGTTCCCATGAACCACTAAACTCAAGGATGCAACATCTCAACATATCCTCGAGTATTTGAATTATCCGTTCGGATTGACCATCGGTTTGGGGATGAAAAGCGGTGCTAAAATGCGACTTGGTACCCAAAGCATCTTGCAATTTCTTCCAAAATCGCGACGTAAATCTTGGGTCTCTATCCGACCACGATAGAAATAGGCACCCGTGTAATCTCACAATCGAGAAACGTACAATTCCGCTAATTTGTCCATTGAAAAATCCGTGCGTCACGGGGATAAAGTGAGCCGACTTAGTTAGTCTATCGACAACGACCCAAATCGCATCCTTCTTACTCACGACAATGGCGGTCCGGATACAAAGTCCATTGTGACTCGATCCCATTTCCATTCGGGTATCATGATCGGTGAAGTAATCCCGATGGCACTTGATGTTCCGCTTTCACTTGTTGACATATCGACACCTTGAAACAAATTCGAAATGTCTCGTTTCATACCGGGCCACCAAAATTGGCGTTTGGTCATTGTACATTTTAGTACTACCCGGTGGATTGACATTCGACTACAATGGGCTTCATTTAGAATTATCGAAATAAGTTCAATTCTTTGGAACACACAGACGACTTCTAAACCTTAAACAATCGTCATCATCAATTTGAAACTCGATTCCTTGCTCGAACACACTCAAATTTCGTTTTGCAAGCAACTCCTCATCAACTTTCGAGCTTCCCGAATTTGATGAGCCAACAATGGTTTGGCCTTCAATTCGGCTACTAACACATTGTCGGGTAGAATAGACAAGTGTACATTCATCGTCAGAAAGCAAACAAAGTGATTTCCGACTTAAGGCATCCGCAACCACATTGGCCTTTCCCGTGATAATCAATAACGAGCTCATAATCTTTTAACAACTCGAGCCATCGTCTTTGTCGCAGATTTAAGTCTCTTTGAGTCATCAAATATTTGAGACTTTTGTGATCCGAATACACATGGCACTTCTCACCAAATAAGTAATGTCGCCATATCTTTAAGGCGAATACGATGGCAGCCAATTCGAGATCATGGGTCGGATAATTTTTCTCATGTGGCTTTAATTGTCTCGACGCATAGGCCACAACTCGCCCTTCTTGCATCAGTACGCAACCCAACCCAAGTAGGGATGCGTCACTATAAATGACAAACTCTTTGCCCGATTCGGGTTGCACTAGAATTGGGGCTTCAGTCAAATAAGCTTTCAGTTGATCGAAACTTTTCTGACATTTCTCCGTCCATTCGAACTTAACATCCTTTTGGAGTAACTTCGTCATTGGCGTGGCTATCGTCGAGAAACCTTTTACAAATCGTCGGTAATAACCGGCAAGCCCCAAAAAGCTCCTAACTTCGGTAACATTCCTTGGTGGTTTCCAATCGACTATGGCCGAAATTTTGTTCGGTCCACCACGACACCGTCACGGACATCACGTGCCCCAAAAAGCTAACCTCTTTCAACCAAAATTCACATTTACTGAACTTTGCGTATAACTGCTTATCTCGTAAGATTTGCAACACTAGCCTCAGGTGTTCAGCATGTTCAGTTTCATCTCTCGAATAGACCAAAATGTCATCGATAAATACAACTACGAACCGATCCAAGTATGGCCTGAAAATTCTATTCATTAAATCCATAAACACCGCAGGGGCATTAGTGAGCCCAAACGGCATCACCAAGAATTCGTAGTGACCGTACCTCGTTCTAAAAGCGGTTTTGGGTATGTCCGATTCTCGGACCCTCAACTGATAGTACCCCGACCTCAAATCTATCTTTGAAAACACCGAGGCTCCCTTTAATTGATCAAACAAATCGTCAATTCGTGGCAATGGATATTTATTCTTTATCGTCACTTTATTGAGTTGACGATAGTCGATGCACAACCTCATGGTTCCGTCCTTCTTCTTCACAAACAATACAGTGCGCCCCATGGAGAAAAACTCGGTCGAAATAAACCTCTATCCGTCAATTCTTGCAATTGAACCTTCAATTCCTTTAATTCCGTTAATGCCATACGATCGGGGCTATTGAAATCGGCGTAGTACGGTACAACTTCGATGTCAATTCCACTTCTCGAACCGTGGCAATCCGTAACTCCTCGGAAAAACATCTGAATACTCACAAACCACTGGTACCGATTCGAGTTTCCTTTCCGTCTCTTTACTCCCAAACACATACGCAAGGTATGTTTCACACCCTTTTCACATATCTTGACGGTCATAGAAGATATTATTGCGGCACTCCTTTAAATCAAGAGACTCGACTCGGACTACCTCATTATTTGCACTCCTCAAATTAATGGTTTTCCTTTTGCAGTCCACCACTTTGCATCATGTACGGTCACCAATCCATACCAAGAATAACATCAATTCATGAAATGGTAGAAGCATCGATCGGTAGGAAAACAGATTCTCGAATTATTAGGGGCATCTCTTGCACACTTTATCAACAAGCACGTATTGACCCAAAGGGTTTGACACTCGAATTACGAACTCAGTAGACTCAACAGGTAGAGTCTTACTGGATGCTAAGGTTTCACATACATATGAGTGAGTAGAGCCGGGGTCAATCAATGCAATCACAATAGTATCAAAGAGAGTAAAAGTACCAGTGATAACGTCAGGGGAGGATGCCTCCTCTCGTGCGCGGATGGCATATGCTCTAGCAGGAGCACGGGTCTCGGATCGGACGGTCGTATTAGAGGCTCCTCTCGATTACCACCCCTACCTCCAGAGATTCTGGGGCCTACCTCCACCGTCGTTCCACTAGGTCTTGCACCTTGCGTCTTATTCCTCTCATCTAGCTCCGTGCAATCTCTAATGAAGTGGTCCTTCGAACCGCATCCATAACAGGCCCTATTAACAGACTTACCCCAACATTCACCTAGGTGTCGTCTTCCACATTGGGGGCATTCAGGTCTCTCTTGACGATTATTGCCCACACTAGCTACTGAAGTAGCTCGGGAGTCCGTCAATGGTCGGGCTCTAATGGAAATTCCCGCATGTCCCTCGACTTCTTGGTGTCCTCCTGAACCTCTTTACAGCCGAGAACGGAGCTTTACTCGTCGATCTTTTACGGTAATCTCTTGCTTCAAATTCAGCCTTCTTCTTCTCCTCCCAAGTTCTTCCGCCTTGCGAGCTCGTTCGACTAGTGTCACGAACTCCTTTATCTCCAAAATTCCCACTAGTAACTTTAGCTCTTCATTCAATCCTTCTTCAAATCTTTTGCACATCGCAACCTCATCAGCCACACACTCCGAGCATACCGACTAAGTCTTACGAACTCATGTTCAGTATTCGATCTGATCATCCGGCCTTGCTTGAGTTCCAAGAATTCCTTACGCTTCGATCGATGAACTGTTGACTAATGTATTTCTTTGAAATTGGATTGGAAGAAATCCCAAGTAACTCGTTCATTTGGGACTATGGAAATTAAAGTCCTCCACCAATAGTAAGTGAGTCTCAACAAGGATATAGCACACTTAAGACATTCGTCGGTGTG
The DNA here is from genome assembly GCF_025698485.1 of Gossypium arboreum. Classification (NCBI taxonomy): domain Eukaryota; kingdom Viridiplantae; phylum Streptophyta; class Magnoliopsida; order Malvales; family Malvaceae; genus Gossypium; species Gossypium arboreum. The sequence continues at coordinate 38,445,199 of NC_069082.1, forward strand.
TGCATGATTCATCTAACACTCTAATGGTGTTATCGAGCGAACTCGGCCTTTTCGGCATCATCAAGAACTATGGCCTTGAACTCCTCCCCACGCTTCCTAATCAAGTCCACAGGTGGTTTACTCAGCCTCACAGGATCGAATCGGAGGCATTGCGAGTCTTGGGGTGGAGTATTTAAATTCGGGAATGGTTGGACAGCCGGGTTGGTTCGGGCATATTGCGCGACCCACTCATTCATCATAGTGAAGAAGGCATGTTTCGCCTTCATTTTGATTATTCGCGGATGACTGAGGCTCAACAGCGGTGTCCCTTGCGCAGGAGCAGCCGCTACACTTTCAACGTCATCCGCCAAGGGTCTCTCTACCCGGGTTCCATCGCTAATCAAAACAAAAATTTCAACCGTCGAAGTCATCACATTATTAAGCACTATCAATTTGGCATGTATAGCTAGACTCACACGCGCTATGGTAGTCCTAGAACCGACTAAACCATAGCTCTGATACCAATAAAATTGTAACACCCTAACTCGTGACCGACGCCGTTATCGGACACGAGGGTTAACGAGACAAATCCTCTTAAAGTACCGACCAATTTGGCATTTCTGGACAGGCTGGAAAACTGCGTCACCGTCGCCTTAAAATCATATCTCGAGTTCCAAAACTCGGAAACTGGTTTCGTAAATTTTCCCTGAATTTAGACTCATATATCCATCCATGGATTTATTTTTAGAATTTTTGGTTGGGCCAATTGGTACAGTTTATTAGTTAAAGTCACCCATGTTACAGGGATCGACTGCTCTGACCTCCGCGCGTTACAACTTGAATATCTTTCTGTACAGGGCTTTAATACTGGTGCCGTTTGTTTCTAATGAAACTAGACTCGAAATGGAATCTGTACATATAAGGCATGACTCCTAATTCTTTCTGGATAATTTATGGTAAATTTTCAAAGTCACGACAGGGGACCCAGAAATCGTTCTGGCCCTGTCTCACGAGAACTTTAATATCTCCCAGTATACTGCTCATATGGTCGTTTCGTTTCGTCCATATAAAAATAGATTCATCAAGGATCAGTTCCATAATTTACTCACTATTTAATTCTACTTATACTATTTTTAGTGATTTTTCAATCTCATCTCACTGCTGCTGTCCGCAACAGTTACTGCAGTAGACTATGCCAATTTCATGAATTTTTCCTTGGCCTTAATCATCCATCATACATGACACAAATTATGGTCACCTTAACAAAATTTGAGTTTCTAAGACTCGTGGCTATAGGTTCTAGCATCCCACTCGACGACCACATAGGCCATTTTCACATGGCTTAAAGTTTACAACCCACAATTCGACAAAATATAATAGCCTATACATGCCAAATGTTCTTCAACAACAAAAAACAATACCACAAGATTTCAGCGGTGTGATGACTTCAACGACGGTTCCGAGCACGCAACAATATGAGTCCAAGAGACCTAAAATGGGTGACAAGAAAACACCGAGTGAGTTTACAACTCAGTAAGTCATAAGCATTCGTCAATCCACTGATAAAGTTACTACTACATGTACAACAAATGAGGCTAGGTACTCGTCCATATCGAATCTATACCATAATACCTCGGACCTTTTGGTCCAATCTCGCACCAATTCATACATCCACATTTCATATTCTACACAACAAGATAATCGAAGCATTTTACACATTAACTCATTTTCCAGCACAACCATACAATTTCAATCATCACATAGATTTAAGGCTTACCAAATTCAACCCCAAGCATGAACGTATTACCTATTCGTCATGAGCTCAAGGTACTTACCGATCCGCTGTCCATACTCACTCGATGGAGACACACCCTCCATATAATTGTTCGATTGGAGATATTTATATATATATAAGTACGCACACACAGTGCTTAATACTCGATTTCGCACACTTAGTGCCATGCGATTTAGGCCCGCACTTTTACGAGTGCCATGCCCTTCGAGCTCGCACACTTAGTGCCATATATTTCCAGCATGCACACTTAGTGCCATATATTTCCAGCACGCACACTTAGTGCCAATCTCGTCACCGTACACACGTATTGCCCAAGACACTTAGTGCCGAAAGCAAACTTTCTACACATTTCACTATTTCTTTTACATTCAACAATTGTCATCACTCCATACACATACATTTTCATTTATATATATATATCATCCCATTAAACACAATTGCATAAATTTTACAATCATTTAAGCAATATCAAATACGTGCTTAATGACTTACCTCGTGTTGGGTAAAATAGTTCCAAGTCGGCTACTCGATGACCTTCGTCTTTCCCTTGCTTGATTCTCCTTCTTTAACTCCTTGAGCTTAATCAATAAATCACTAGTTTAACCATCTTGCTAAACATTCATAATTCAACTACACATGCATATGTATGCTTGTATATTCGGCAACCATTCTTACTAATCGTCCATTTGGTCGATTATACACCTAACCGAATATGCACCAAAACTTGATTCAACATTACCTACATACTCACTTTAATGGCCGAATATATATATATATGTACAATGTCAACTAACATCTTTTAATCACCTAATTTCATCTCATGAACATTTAATCAAATTTTCCCAATCTAGCATATTTTCACATCCATTTGTAACATCATGTACAAACACATATACACATATATCAAAACACAAATTTTACCTATCATGCAACAAGCATAAATCGCACTTATGAGCATGCCATGGCGAATACATCCCACACCATCCCCTTTCAATTTTTGGTCATGGTTAAACAAAGAAAACTCCATGTCTTACTCAAGAATGCTAAAAGAAATTTCAAGAGTAGTCAATCCATCATTACATGTATCATCAACAAGCTTCACATTTAGCATGCAATGGCTTTAACACAATATCAACCTTGGCCAAATACCATTTCCATGGCATAACAAGGATTTGAACCATGGGCTAACATGAACATCAAGTTAGCAACTAAAACATGCATGAATCTCATGACACAACCTCAAACATACCTTAATCTTGACACAAGTATGACCAAATCTCCTTCTAGTTCTCTTCTAAACCAAGCATGAAGCAAAAATCCTTCCTTTTTCCCTTAGTATTTTCAGCCAAGATTTTGAGAATGGATGAACAATTTTTTTCCTTTCTTTTCCTCTACTCACGGCAACAAAGGGGGGCATCCATGCTCATTTTTTTTTTTCATTTCTTTATTTTTCTACATAATCCACTAACTAAACATGTTGGAAACATGTTCCCTTGCCCATATTCTTGTCATGGCTGGCCACTCACCTTAGGAAGTGGGTTATTTGACATGCAAGGACAACTATTTTCCCACATGTATTAATAGGCCACCTTACAATTGCCTAGCACATTTCTAAATTTTCTCACATAAGTCCTATTTGATAAAAATTCACTTACTATTAACAAAATCCAAACACGAAATTTTCACACATGCATATATACATATAATGAGCATCAATTATGATGGTTAATTATTATTATGACTCGGTTTGGTGGTCCCGAAACCACTTTCCGACTAGGGTCGATTTAGGGATGTCACACATAGTTTGCTCAAAGTTTGAGAAAAATAAAAGTGGAGCATAAGTTTAAAATAATTTTGGGGGTATTCCGAAGATCCAATTGTATGAAGGTTGTGACACAAAAGGATCCAAGACAAGGTTAGGATTAAGATGTTTTGAGCCTCAAAATCACTTCTTTTTATACCTACCTTTAGCCTAACCCCATTACAACCTAATAAAAGACCTATTGATTAGAGGATTATACCGACTACATTAATGGAGAGGAATTACTGAGTTCAACATATGAAGACACTAATTAAACCTTAGGATTTCTATGTTTAGTTGATAAAGAAAGCATGTTGATTGGTGAATGTTATGTATGACTTAGAAAATGCATACAAACTATGATTCATGTTGACATTATGATGTATTTAGTATAAAGTTAGAAATAATATTTACATTCGAGCTACTTATCAATAAAAAGTATTTTTTAGCATGATTTTATTGATGTATTATTATTTGTGAGGATTGATGCTACTTTATCATTTTGCAAAAAAAATTGCCTTTGAAGATATGGAACTTAAGGTCCATATGGAAAACTTTTTTGAGGAGGCAAATCTGCAATAGAACGTGTTAGCTTTTCAGAATTCACTAGTTTAGGGTTTACCTTATCAGATTTTTCTGTTGTAGGAACTTCAACTGTTGGTTGACTTCCCTCCTTTTCAGCAGGCTCATCTTCAACCAAAACCTCTTTATCTTCCAAAATGTTACCACTTCGTAACTCAACCACTTTTCAATGTTCCTTACACATATTTCTCAAATTTTCTATATTGCTCGATAAGGCTCCTTACAGTCTACTACAAAGCTTAGTAGCTAACTGACCCATTTGGTTCCCAATTTTTTTAAAGTTGCTGCTTAACTTTGAATCAGTGCGTCATTTTTTTCCATGTATGCTTTCAAAAAATCCTCCAAACTATTTTATGACTCAGCTTGAGGTGGTTTGGGGGCTTGTTGGTTAAACCCTTCGATTTGGTTGGGTCTATTCTGTATTTGATTGTTTTTTGGTCTATTTCCTTGGTTACTCAAGGAAAAGTTCATATGATTCCACCACGATGGACTGTAAAAGTTGGACTACGGTCCTTGTCCACTTCTGTTTTGATGCTGGTTGCTTACATGATAAATTGATTCAATATTTGAAGGAAAATTCTCAAAAGAATGACTATCCCAATAGTATATGCAAGAAATAACATCATATTGACTTGGTGATTGAGCTACAAAATTGTTCAAACCATTAGTGGTAAACTGTTTTAATATTAAGGAAATAGAAGATGCCTGAGTAGAGAGTGAAGTCATTAAGTCCACTTCATGCACTTTGGCTACTTGTCTTCCTGAAACTGCTCAATTTGTTGGCCATTGGTAATTGTTGCTTGCGATCCTCTCAATGATCTCGTTAGCCTCGTTATAAGACTTAAACAAAATTGCACCATTCACAGAAGCATCTACCTTTAATCTTGTGTGTGTATTGAGATAGTTAAAAAATGTCTCCAATTGGATACAATGAGGGATCCCATGGTGAGGACACTTACAAAGTAATTCCTTGAATCTTTCCCATGCCTCATATAAAGACTCGTTATCCATTTGTTGAAAAGTGGTTATTTCATTTCGCAATTTCACTATCTTGCTTGGTGAAAAATACTTAATCAAGAACCTTTCTATTAATTTTTGCCAAGTGGATATTGGTGGCAATGAATTCAACCATGCTCGTGCTCGATCTCGCAACAAGTATGGAAACAATTTTAACCGTAGTGCGTCGTTAGTCACACAGCTAACTTAAATGAATCAATCACCTTTATGAATAATCGAAGGTGTAAGTATGGATCTTCTGTGGGCATACCACTTAACTGGCCCACCGTTTGGAGCATTTGAAATATTATTAGTTTCAATTCAAATTGGGGTGCCATGATATCCGTCCTTATAATTCTCGGATTTAACTCATTGAAGAGTTGTATAGTGTATTATCATATGGCACAATCCCTAACATTAACAATAAGGATTGGGTTGTGCACTTGATTGTGTCCATTATCTTGTCCATCATTTTGATTTCCAAGGTCCATCCTGGCTTGTCTTTGAGCAGATCTCTCACATCTTTTTAGTCTAAAAGTCCACTCGATTTTAGGGTCCACGGGTAATAGATCAATGATTCGATCTATGATCATAAAACACCAAATAAATAATTCAAAAATAAAGAATAAATAAAAAGAATAAATTAGTAATGTTAGAAATTAAATAAAAAATAAAACCCAAATTGTAAAAATAATTTCACAAAGAATTATTAAGGCAACGGCGCCAAAAACTTGTAATGTTGTTTGTGTAAGTGTACACTAACGTTCAAGTAATAAGTAAAATGAGTTATCATCTCCATAGGGGCTGTATATGCTTAACCAATTAGTTGCAAAATTATAATTAACAATTTGATGTAAAAACTCAATAATTTGGATGGTGATGATTAAACTAAGTAAAATTAATTAGATGCAAATATTAATCCCTATGCAATTCTAATCTAGATGCAATTTATCTAAATGTATGAATGAATGGCTTTAGCAAAAAAAAAAAATCAACATTAAATGGGCTAGGATAATTATATTAATCAATTCAATTTACTTTATCATGCTTAATAATGTTTGGAAATACTTCCATGGCAAGTCGATCTTTCATGAGTTTGGAAACCAAAATAAGTCCTTTTGGAGTCTTTCACTTAGTTAAATATGCATTTTATTGATCATATTAACTAAGGGTTTCTTAGGATTTATGTAAGGTCACAAGGAAATTTATGTTTGCAACAGTTTAATTACATAAACCTAAAAACTATGCGAAATAGAGCTAACTAAAGATAGTACGAACCTCAACTTAGTCGGGTTTAAGGATCTAAATTGAGCATTTCACTTTTTATTATGTGTCAACTAGCCGTTGTCTGGTTAGGATCGTTTAGCTAATTAGAGTGCACTCAATCACGTATGAATGAAATGCATCAGGATATTAATTAAAAACATGATTGACTGAGGCCTAAAGATGTTAAACATGAATGAAATAAATCTTATTGAATTAACATAATCATCCTAGCAAATAGGATTTAAAATATCATTTTTTATATCAAAAACAATAAACTCAAAGAAAACATGATTAAAATAAATAACAAGAGGAAAGAGTAAACTCTGTTCAGTTTAGCAACCTTTCGGATCTATTCTGACTAATTTAGTTCACTAGCCTTTCGTATATATTCTGATTGATGTGCTCCTCTGTTCTACGTGATGCTTCTTTTCCAAAAAATTTCCTAAGGTGGTCGGCCAAAGAATGCTTTTAACAAAGCTTTTGTGGCTAAAGGATGGGAAGGAGATGGGAGCTATGCGAGGGAAGGAAAAGGGAAATAGAATATAGAGAAAATGCTAATCAGAGAAAAGAAATGAATTGTGAGGGATGAGGGATTAAGGGATTGGTGCATGGTATTTATAGGTGAAGGTAAGGGGTGGAGTTAACTAAAAATATATTCAAAATTCCTACTTTTTGTACAACACATGGCCGGCCATATTTCAAGGAGAAGGGGATGACTAAGTCTCCTCATTTTGAATTCAAACCAAGGCTATTAATCATAAACTAGGCTCCAAACCTTCACCTTAACAAGAACAAGTTCATTCCAGTAATGTGCAATCTTAGGGGTGGATTTGGGTTCCCAACCCAATGGTCCATTCCTTCTGATTCTATTTGTACCCATAATCGACCTCTAGATATGAGGCCGCGAATGACCAATTTAATCAATTAAAGTTGGGTAGCTACCAATTTAACAGAAATTTTTTTCGTTTCTGCCTAAACAACCACAACCCAAATAGATCTAGGTCCACAGATGCTGCTACTAAGGTTGTTTCCCAGGTTACACACCCTTCCTACACGGTGTTTTCTTACAATGCTTCTGATGAATTAATCATTGTAATAAAATAGTAGTGGCTTATGAGTCTTTTTAATAGAAATTTTGTTCCTCGTATGGTTGACCCTAACATCTTCCTTGTAGGTTTTGCCTAATTGTCCACTCCATCTTAATCTTTAAGTAGTTTGGACGTGGATGCCATTATGGATATGGCATAGAAGGTCGTCGTTGATGCTGATACAAGGGTATAGGCATGTAGTAGCAACCATAAGGGCTTAAGGCTGAAAGGGGTTCTGGAAGTATTGAGGAGAGTTACAGCAGTCAGCTAGTCTACCATACATGAGGTAAGAAATGAGTCAACTCCGAGAGGGAGCTTACTCCTCCTGTCCTCCCTTCTCATCTCGAGACTCAAACTTAGTTTGCCACTCTAAGAAACTTTTCTCCACTAGCATAGAGTTTTCCTAATGAGCCTGCTCCCCACACTATGCTTTCTACACCACCATTTATCCCTATTGGAATAAGGCATCATCCCTCTTCTTCTAGTGGGACATCCTGTGACATCCCAAAATTGACCCTAGTCGGGATGTGGTTTCGGGACCACAAAACCGAGACACAAAATTAATTAATTATTATTTTCTATGTTTATTGTGCATGAATATACATATGTGAAAATTTAGTGCCTTAATTTCGTCATTTGTAGGTGAAATTTATTAAAAGGACTTATGTGAGGAAATTGAGAAATGTGCTAGGCTAATGTTAAAGTGGCCTATTGATACATATTAGAAAATGCTTGGATTTGCATGTCAAATTGCCAAATTTCCTTATGGTGGCGGCCAAGATAGATTGAGGATGGGCAATGTATTTGTTTGCCTTAGATTTTATAATGAGAAATTGGGTAATGGGAGACAAGCTAAAATAAAGAAAGGAATTAAAAAGAAAAGGGAATAAAATAAGAAAAGAAAAGGGGAATGTTCATCCTTACCTTTGCCATTGCCGTGAGTGAGGGAGAGAAAGGGAGGAAAAGAGAGTTCTCTCTTTGTTGAACTTGGCCGGCTAGAAGGAAGGAAGGAGGGAGAACTTGGTCACTTGAAGCCTTAAGGAGGTTAGTACATTGTGTTAACTTGTAAGATGTTTACTTGTTGTGAGTGAACGATCATGGTTCTTGTTTAGCCATGCAAAATGTTGAATAATGTTGGGGAATGGAACATTAGGCTATGGAAAAAGGGGGAACTCTTTGATTGTTTAAGATAGTTTAGATAGTATGTGATTTTTTTGGGTATTGTGAGTTGAGATGTAAGTGTGTGTGTGTGTGTGCTTGGCCATAGGGGTTTGCTAGGAAATTTTATTGGTTGAATGATGGGTGGCCGAATGAACTATGAGGGGTTATGAGAAGAATGTGGGAAGCTAAGGTGCAAACCATAGTCTCGGTGATAGGAATGATGCGGTTGGTGTTTTGATCTTTGTGGTGATGAGGCATGAAGTGTTCGACCATGGTACTAAAGTGTTGTGCTTGTGTTAAAACTTAGAAATTATTTTGTTATGGCTAGTATAGATATGGATGACCGAACATGAGAGCATGATTGGATGAAGAGCTTGGTTAATTGTAGTTGTATGTGAATTTACATGATGTTACAAATAGATGTGAAAATATATGCTAGATTAGGAAAATTTGATTAAATGTTCATGAGATGAAATTAGGTGTTTAAAAGATGTTATAGTTGACATTGTATATATATACATACATTCGCCATCTAATTGAGTATAAAGATGGTGTTAAATCTAATCATGATGTTACCTTTAATTATGTGTATAATCGACTAAATGGGTAATTAGTGAGGACGGTTGCGAAATATACAAGCATACATATGCATGTGTAGTTAAATTATGAATGTTTAGCAAGATGGTTAAACTAGTTGATTTATTGATCAAGCTCAAGGAGTTAAAGAAGGAGAATCATGCAAGGGAAAGGCGAAGGTCATCGAGTAGCCGACTTGAAATTATTTTACCCAACACAAGGTAAGTCATTAAGCATATATTTGGTGTTGATGTAAATGACCATAATATATACGCAATTGTGTTTAAATGAGTTGATGTGTAAATGAAAATGTGTGTATGGAATGATGCCATTGTTGAATGTATAAAGGCAGCAACATGCATAAGGTATTGGTCTCGGCACTAAGTGTGCGGGTATAAATGGACACGGTGACAAGATTGGCATTAAGTGTGCGGGTTTAAAAATTGTACAACACTAAGTGTGCGAACTGAAAATATATAGCACTAAGTGTGCGAGCTGAAAATATATAGCACTAAGTGTGCGAGCTGAAAATTATATAGCACTAAGTGTGCGAGCTGAAAATATATAGCACTAAGTGTGCGGATTCACTATATGCTCTTGTGTTACAATTGGCACTGAGTGTGCGACATTATCGAGTTAACCCCGGACAGCGGATCGGGTAAGTACCTTGAGCTCATGGCGAATAGGCACTATGGTCATGCTCAGGGTTGAGCTTGGTAAGCTTTAAATCTATGTGATGATTACAATTGTATGATTGTGGTGAAAATGAGTTGGTGTATAAAAATGACTCAAATATCTTATTGAATAGAATATGAAATGTGAATGTATGACTTGGTACGAGATTGAACCGAAAGGTCTAAGGAACTATGGTATAGTTCGATATGGATGGAACAATTAGCCTTGTTTCATTGTTTCACTTTGTGATGAATTTAGCTAATGGATAATTGTGAAGTGCTTATGACTTACTGAGTTATAAACTCACTCGGTGTTTTCTTGTCAGCCATTTTAGGTCTCTTGGACTCGTATTGTTGCGTGCTCGGAACCGTCGTTGAAGTCATCACACCGGCTGGAAACCTTTTGGTATTGTCTCCGTAGTTGAACTAGGAGAACATTTGGCATGTATAGGCTATTATGTTTTGTTGAATTGTGGGTTGTAAACTTTCAGCCATGTGAAAATGGCCTATGTGGTCGTCGAGTGGGATGCTAGAACCTATAGCCACGAGTCTTAGAAATTTTAATTTTGATAAGGTGGCCATAATTTGTGTCATGTATGATGGATGATTAGTAAGGCCAAAGAAAGATTCACGAAATTGGCATAGTCTACTGCAGTAACTGTTGCGGACAGCAGCAGTGAGATGAGATTGGAAAATCACTAAAAATAGTATAAGTAGAATTAAATAGTGAATAAATTATGAAATTTAACCTTGATGAATCTATTTTTATATGGACGAAACGAAACGACCATATGAGCAGTATACTGAGAGATATTAAAGTTCTCGTGAGACAGGGCCAGAACGGTTTCTGGGTCCCCTGTCTTGACTTTGAAAATTTACCATAAATTATCCAGAAGGAATTAGAAGTCGTGCCTTATATGTGCAGATTCCACTTTGAGTCTAGTTTCATTAGAAACAAACGTCATGAGAATTGAAGCTCTGTACGAGAAGATATTCAGGTCGTAATGCGCAAAGGTCAGTGTAGTCGACCCCTGTAACATGGGCGACTTTAACTAATAAACTGTACCAATTGGCCTGACCAAAAATTCTAGAAATAAATCCATGGATAGACATATGAGTCTAAATTCAGGGAAAATTTACAGAATCAGTTTTTGAGTTTTGAAACTCGAGATATGATTTTTAAGGCGACAGTGATGCAGTTAGCTAGCCTGACTGGAACAGCAATCAATATTACAAAGAGAGAAATAAGGGAAGTGAGCCCGGTAACACCACGTGTTCAAATCCGGTGACGATCTCGGGTTTGGGGTGTTACACATCCAGTTTACTCCCTTAGAGGGACCACTTTACTGCAGGTCAGCCTCCATTCTCCCCTATAGAAATTAGTCAACGATGAAAGAGGGGTCTGTCCTAGGAACGGAAGGAATTTTCTCTTCCCTCTTCCTCTAAAGCTTGTAAACCAACTCTTTTGGAGTTGATGGACTCCTATTAGATCGTGATTGAGGAATGCAATTTGCTTGGCTAGGCCCTTTGTGATTGGTGTGGCGAAAGTGAAATAAACGGGCTCAATTAGAGGTAACCCAAGCCTCCCTTAATCAAGAGTTTGCCCAACTTCGCCGTAGGAGGTTACAACTTGCCAAATTTAGAAGTTCTTCGAATTTGCCTCCAATTGGGAGTCTAAGTGCAACTCCTTGAAAATGGAATCTGAAACTAAGGCTTGCCAATTGGGGGACAAATCAAAGCACATGAGGAACATCACTTAGTGGATTTAAAGAGGATCCAGAAGGAAAACAATGAAGCCCTAGAGCGATATAAAGCAGAGACTATGGCAGGGATCGTGGATTATCTTCCCAAGCTGAGGTCTAATTATATCCTTCCTGACTAGGTTTCTATGGGCCCCTTTGATATGGATCGAGTCGTCTTCAGTTGTCTACATCAGTACATCAACGAGAATATGGGATTTGATGAAATGAACCCTTCAAGTGCTTAGTAGGAAGAGGTTCAAAAGAGATGGAAGGATTCGAACAATCTCTTCTTCACACATAAGCTTGAGCCAACTGTAGTAGCTTGTTTTTAGTCAAATTGGAACAATGGTTTCGGGACCACAAATACGAGGTCAAAATAATTATTTACTATTATTTTTATGTTTAGAGCATCATAATATGATTGTGTGAAAATTTTGTTAAGAAATTTTATCGTTTGAGTGCTTAATTTGATAAAAAAGACTAAATCGCGTAAAGTGTAAAACTTGAGTTCTACTAGCTAAAGGTGTCTAATAACTATGGAACCTTAAATTAGAGGTCCTTATGTGGTAATTAACCCATTAATTAGATGTGGATGATATTAGCTTGGCATTATAGAAATTTTGATTAAGTTGTAAGGTTAATTAAGTAAATTAGCAATTAAGGTTAATTAAAATAAAACAAAAGTGATCATCTTCTTCCATTATCTTTTTACAACAATAGCATGAGAAGAATCCATTCTAGGGTTATTCATTCGGCCATTCCTATTTCTTGCATATGGTTTTTGTCCCGTTTTTAATGATTTCTATGTTTTTGAGATCGTTACAGCTTAGTCTAGCTAGCCAAGGGACTAATTTGAAAAACTGTTAAAGGTTTAGGGTTTTTCCATTAATGAATATATGTGTATTTTGAAGTTTGATGATAGAAAATAAATGGTTGTTGTTAAATAAACAACATTTGTTAAGTGATTTTTGATAAAATTGTCAATTAGGGATTTAATTGAGAAATGTGTAAAATTCATGGTGAAATGTGTGAAATAATGAAAATTTTTTTCTGCTAGGGACTTAATTGAAATTCGACTAGTATGGGTATAAGTTGAATTTCATGAATTTGTATTTTTATGAGATAATGACTAAATTGTAAAAATGTTAAAATATTAGGGGAAAAAGTGTAAAGTTACCTTAAGGTGTATTTTGGACTAAATTGAATTGAATGATAATTAAATAAGTTAATTTTGATTACATTTAGATTAAGAAAAGTGAAATTCAAATTTAGATCAGGGGAAAAATAAGGTTTTGGACTAGTCGATCTGTTTCGTCATTTTAGCGATCGAGGTAAGTTTGTATGTTAATAAGTATTATTATAATTGTATTTTAAATGCTTCAGTATTGAGTATATTATGTATACAACATTGCAGATATGTTCGATGATGATTCGGCAATGAGAAATCCCGGTTGAACCTTAGGAATAGATTAGGATACGAATGACATGTCATTAGGGGTTATGTGATTTGGGTGCTAGTCCGTATGTCCTACCAGTGGCTGAGTTATCTGCATGTTGTGGATTCTCATTAACTTGTGTGAATAGCACTGTATAGCTACGTCATGACTGTTAGCTTGTGTGAGCAGGCCTGTTGATTGCTCGAGAGTGAGCATTATATGAGATATGTGATTGAGATAGCTTCAGCTATGTATGTGGCACTTAGGGTGCGAGATTCTCGAGTATCCGATAGTATTCCAAATGGTTCAAGTGGTATGTCAAAGATATGGATGAGTATGAGATTGGTACGAGATGGTACAGGTATGTACATGAACTGTATAAGCTTTGAATCGAAAAAACTTATGAATTTCACATCTAACCTTGTGAATGATTATGTGATAGGTTTGTGGATTAATAAGAGCTATGTATTGATATATTCAATTGTGTGAATTGTGTACTTATGACATGTTGAGTTTATTACTATACAAGCTTACTAAGATTTATAGCTTACTTTGTTTATTTTTCTATATTTTATAGTGGATATTGAAGTTAGCTAGGATTGGGAGTCGTCGAAGATCGTATCACACTATCGTGCATCTACTTTGGTATTTTTGAACTTGTGTTTTGTTTATATGGCATGTATAGGAGCCTTGGTCAATTTGGTATATAGTTTAGTAATGAATTTAGCCATATGGATTGGCTTGTAATGTTTAGTGTTTGGTTTTGTATATAGCCATGCGAGTTGGCTTATTTTGGTTGATTTGGTTGTATATATATATATGCAAATGGCCTTTTTCTTGTGTTGACAATTGCTATGCAAATGATTGTGGTAAAGGGTTGATATTTGAGAATTTGTATGCTTATGAGTTTAGGCAAAATGATGCATAATTGGAAGTGTCCACATTGATGATTTGTGAAAGTGAGGTTTGGTATGAAATTGAATGACATATTGTGGCATTTGTGTGCCTTGTATAAGTTGATATTGAAATGGTATGAATTAAGATTATTTGAGATCGGATGAATGCCTATTTATGTCATGTTTGGTGCCATTTGGTTTGGTGTAGGTGTATGCAAATTTGGGTGGCAAGATTGCTACGTAAATAGCCTATTTTTATCCACATGGGCAAAGACATGGGTGTAACACCCCTAACTCGTGACCGTCGCCGGTGTCGGACATGAGGGGTTAACGGCCAAATCCTCTCAAGGTACCAACCAATTTGACATTTCCAGTCAGGCTGGAAAACTGCGTCACCGTCGTCTTAAAAATCATATCTCGAGTTTCAAAACTCAGAAACTGGTTTCGTAAATTTTCCCTGAATTTAGACTCACATACCCATCCATGGATTTATTTCTAGAATTTTTGGTCGGGCCAATTGGTACAGTTTATTAGTTAAAGTCACCCATGTTACAGGGATCGACTGCTCTGACCTTCGCGCGTTACAACTTGAATATCTCTCTGTACAGGGTTTTAATACTGGTTCCATTTGTTTCTAATGAAACTAAACTCAAAATGGAATCTGTACATATAAGGCATGACTCCTAATTCTTTCTGGATAATTTATGGTAAATTTTCAAAGTCGCGACAGGGGACCCAGAAACCGTTCTGGCCCTGTCTCACGAGAACTTTAATATTTCTCAGTATACTGCTCATATGGTCGTTTCGTTTCGTCCATATAAAAATAGATTCATCAAGGTTAAATTTCATTATTTACTCACTATTTAATTCTACTTCTACTATTTTTAGTGATTTTTCAATCTCATCTCACTGCTGCTGTCCGCAACAGTTACTGCAGTAGACTATGCCAATTTCATGAATCTTTCCTTGGCCTTAATCATCCATCATACATGACACAAATTATGGCCACCTTATCGAAATTAAAGTTTCTAAGACTCGTGGCTATAAGTTCTAGCATCCCACTCGGCGACCACATAGGCCATTTTCACATGGCTTAAAGTTTACAACCCTCAATTCGACAAAATATAATAGCCTATACATGCCAAATGTTCTTCAACAACGAAAACAATACCACAAGATTTCAGCCGGTGTGATGACTTCAACGACGGTCCCGATCACGCAAACAATAAGAGTCCGAGAGACCTAAAATGGGTGACAAGAAAAACACCGAGTGAGTTTACAACTCAGTAAGTCATAAGCATTCATCAATCCACTGATAAAGTTACTACAACATGTACAACAAACGAGGCTAGGTACTCATCCATATCGAATCTATACCGTAATACCTCGGACCTTTCGGTCCAATCTCGTACCAAGTCATACGTCCACATTTCATATTCTACACAACAAGATAATCAAGCATTTTTACACGTTAACTCATTTTCCAGCACAACCATACAATTTCAATCATCACATAGATTTAAGGCTTGCCAAATTCAATCCCCAAGCATGAACGAATTCTCTATTCGTCATGAGCTCGAGGTACTTACCCGATCCGCTGTCCATACTCAATTCAATGGAGACACACCTCCATATATATAGCGTTACGCACACACAGTGCTTACTACTCGATTTCGCACACTTAGTGCCACGCAATTTAAGCCCGCACACATAGTGCCATACCCTTCGAGCTCGCACACCCAGTGCTGTATTTTTCCAGCATGCACATTTAGTGCCATATATTTCCAGCACGCACACTTAGTGCCATATATTTCCAGCACGCACACTTAGTGCCAATCTCGTCACCATACACACGTATTGCCCAGACACATAGTGCCGAAAGCAAACTTTCTACACATTCCACTATTTCTTTTACATTCAACAATTATCCTCATTCCATACACATACAATTTCATTTATACATATATATAGCATTCCATTAAACACAATTGCATAGATTTTCCAATCATTTAAGCAATATCAAACATATGTGTAATGACTTACCTTGTTTGGGGTAGAATGGTTCCAAATCGGCTACTCGTTTGCTTTCTCCTTTCCTTTGTCCAATCTAGTTTCCCTTTGCTCTTGAGCTAAATCAAACAATTTATCTCTCCATCAAACACAAACATACGGCATTCACATGCATTATTATGGTTATTGCCGAATACTTAACACAACTAAGTTGAAAATTTACTCAATCTCATCTTAATTTATTGCTACTTATTTATCAAAGTTTCCAATACAAGGTATTTAACACCTATGCCCATTTATACCCCATATGGCGAATGCTTCATTCCTTACCCAATTAACCATCCAACAATTTTTCAGCCTCATTACCACCCTTTTCATGTCTAATTGTTTAAATACTCTCAAGCTCATTCACAAGTACTATTATACATCTCATTAAGAATTAATCATTTTGCAACATAAATTCTATAGCATGGCCGAATACTCATGCACACACACACATAACAACAAGAACTCAATGGCACAAAATTTCCTTTTGTTAAACATTCGAACTCACTCATCTCCATGCTTTCATCACAACAACATCAAAACACTCACCAAGGAAAACAACATGCATGGCCGAATGTTCTAGTCACCTCAAAATCACAATTTCTAACATGGGTCACCTTATTTATGGCTTAGAAACCACATGGTTGCTCTCTTTTCTCCCTTAGAATCGGCCAAGAAGAATCAAGAACAAGGGCTTGTTTCTTTCACCCATTTCTAATTATTCCTTACATCATAAAGGCAACAACCATCTCCTTAAACATCCTCCATGGCGAACACTTGTATTACTACCACCTTCAAATTTTTTTTGACATGAGCAAGTAAAGGACTTAGTAACTAGCTTCATACATGCAAAGATTTCAAAGACTAACATGGATTCCATACCTTAGTTCAAGCTCAAGTGACCGAATGCTAAGTCTTCCCTTTTCTTCTTGAAGGATCGGCTAAGCTAGGAGGAAGATGAGCCAATATTTTTTTTTTTTTTCAATTTCCTTTCTTCTATTCGGCCAAGGCACCCATGGATGAGCAACAAATTTTTCTTCCCCTTTTTCTTCTTTGTTTCTCATGGCAAAAGAGCATCCACACCCATTTTTTTTTTGTTTCATCATTATCTTTTCTTTTTTTATTATTTTATTCTCCTTACATCATGCACTAGGCCAACATGTCTAGGACATGTTTTCCTTGCCCATCACCTAGTCATGGCCGGCCACTCACCTTAGGAAAAGGGGTTATTTGACATGCAAGGACAACCCTTTTCCCACATGTATTAATAGGCCACCTTACATTTGCCTAGCACATTTCTAAATTTTCTCACATAAGTCCTAATCACTAAAATTCACCTATAATTAGGCAAAAATTCAATAAAGAAATTATCACACATGCATATTCATATATTCGACATAAGAACTATCATACTCAAATAATTTAGTGACTCGGTTTAGCGGTCCCGAAACCGGTTTCCGACTAGGGTCACTTTAGGGCTGTCACAATGGGCGTGTGTCTCAGCCGTGTGTGACACACGGTTAGGTTACACGGCCGTGTGTCCCCTGGTGTTGATTTAGAAATCAAGTCAGTATGCTCCACATGGCTCAGCAAACGGGCGTGTGACTTGGCCGTGTGGCATAAGTCAGTATACCCTATAGGTTTGACATGGCCTAGCACAGGGGCTTGTGTGGCCATTTCGAAAGGTACATAGGCTGGTCACACGGGTGTGTGGTTGGCTGTGTGACCCAAGTCAGAGAGTTACACGGGGTCGGACACGGGCTAGAACACGGCCATGTGAGACCATTTTGAATGTCCACACGACCTGTGACACTGGCGTGTCTTTGGCAGTGTAAGACATAAAGCCGAGCCATATGGGCGTGTGTCCCCTATATTTCGAAAAATTTTCTAAATTTTTGAAATTTTCTTGAGTTATCAGTTTAGCCCGAACCACTCCTAAAGCATGATTTGGTCCTCGTAGGCTTGTTTTAGGGTCAATGTGAATGATTTTGAATGATGTTTATTTGAAATTTGAAAATGTATGTGAAATGTATGTTTAATTGTATAATCTGTCCGAGTAAGGCTCCGTAACCCTATTCCAGCATTGAATACAGGTGAGGGGTGTTACACCAACCACCCCCTATAGGTTTCAATTTATAATTTCTTTATCAAGTAAATTTTAGATTCTCATATTTTAAATGTAATTGTATTTCAATATTTCAATTGTTTTTAAATTTTTATAGTAACTTGTAATTTTAATTTTTAGTACTTTTTAAGTTTAGAAAATAAAATACTATTTTAAAATAAAATTTATAAGTGGAGGAACCATATCAAATTTTGATAAATTTAAAAGTGGATAGACTATATTGAAATTTTGATAAACTTTCAGGGCTATCCTGATATTACTCCATTCTACATTTTAGCATTTCATTTTCCCAAAGCGGAAGACGGTTTCGGCGGAATACGACTTTTAAGTCGTTCCTGCTTGCTCCAGCCATTTTAACTGAAGTCGGACTCTAGAGGTGCCGGTTCTGAAGCCAGACACTCCAGCTGCCGATAAATTATAAAACCCATACACTTTGTAAAATAATCTTTCTCACTCGTGTATATATAGGAAAAACAGCATTCTGCTGTGAGCTTGCTAATAAGCTTTTACCTATTAAACAAGTTACTCTTATAATTTATGGTATTTTTTTTATAATAATCGGTATATTCTCGTAAATTTTGGTATTTCTCTTAATTTTTATATTTTCTCATTTTTTTATATCCTCGTAATTTTACTATTCTATCAAAATTCTTTTGTATGATTTCGAAATGAGGAATTGATACAAGATAAATTTTGGAGTAAGAATATATTATTTTTAAATATTAAAACTTACAATGGTATTTTGTTAAGGAAAAAGTTGATAACTTTTAAATTATTATATTTTAGAAAAATTTAGTAAGTAAAAATTTATATTTCATGATAATTTAAAAATATATAAATAAATAAATAAAACAAATTTACTAAGGCGAACCAAAATTGATGTACATATTATTATTTTTGGCAGTCCCCCATATCTTTGGTACTTCCTCACAGTTTTTGGCAGCGGCGAAAATTAGAAAAAAATTTTAGGAGCTGAAATTAAATTATAATTTTTACGATACAAAAAATATAATTTTACTATTTTAAAAGCTTATATATTTATAATTTTTAGAAGATTAAATCAAATTTTTATATTTTAAAGAGGCCAAAGTATAATTTTACCTTTATTAATTTAAAATTTTAAAAATCTTAAGGAGCCTAAATGAAAATTTTTCATTTTATAAAGGATCGGGGCGCTGTCAGCCCCCTAGGTTCGCCCCCAACTTTTAGTATTGTATCAAAAATAAGATTTGGTATGAAATATGATTTTGGAGCAAATAAAAAATATTATTTTTAAAAATTAAAATTTTCAATGGGATTTTGTAATGAAAAACTATTATAACTATTAAATTATAATTTTAAAATGCTAAAATTTGTTATTGAAAAAAATTATATTTCATGATAATTTTCAAAATTTTATGAGACATTAAATGAATGAAAAATTTAATAAAATGAATTTATTTTATTAAATCTTAAAAGTAGATCATATATTAATGTTTACATTATAGTATTATATATTTAATTTTATATAAATTACATTCTATATAGAAATATATTATAAAGTAGAAAATAGGCCAAATTTGAGCCTTTAATGTTAGAGCCCAAGGTAGACTAATTTTAAACAAGCTTAATGTTTTCTCCTAAGCTCATTTTTGGGATATCATACTTTTGTCCAAACTTTCTCATATTCCAAATCTATTTTTCAGAGTCGATATTATTGGAAAGACTTTACCTGAATACCACCTTGGCTCAAACAGAATATGCTCGGACCATAAAATAGATTAAGACACCAATGATTACAAAAAAAAAAAAACTAAAATATGATTAACATCTTTTATATAAAAATTAAACATCTTATTAAAATAATATCCTAACAAAAATTATTATTTTATCCCACTTAGTAATAAAACTAACTCTATTAAAATTTAAGACAAAAGGTTGCTGCGGGAACTAATTTAGTAAATAATATACTTCATATTATTTAGTTGTTGTTATAGATAAAAATCGTTATAAAAAGTAAAAATATATTCATCACAAAAACATTGTTAAGACCGAATAAAATATGGATACTTATTAAGCACTAAAATAAAATACTATAAATTTCAATCATGTGATAAATAATAAAAAATTATAAGGACAATTTAATAAAATATTATTTTTAGTAATTTTACATTTTCAACCAAACAAAAAAAATTATATTTTATTTAAATGAACCAAGTAAAATAATGGCTTACCTTTTGGCCCCAAATATAGTTAATATATCACTTTGATACATGTACTATTTTTTTATTAATTTAGTCCATATGTTTTCATTATGTTATAGTTTCTATTAAAAAAGTTAAGTTAATCAATAACACTACCACAGGTCAAGAAAAAAAACTACTTACAATTTTAAAATATATATCATAAAAATTAAAAAATATTAAAATCTAAAAAAATCTTAAAACTTACAAAACTATAAAAAAAACTAAAAAACTCATACTTTTTATTCAATAAATAATAAAGAGGGTTAAGAAATAAGAAAATAAAATAATAAAAGAGAACATATTTTATTGATCAATAGGGATGTGTACAATGCTTCTATAAAGTCTATATTTATAGATATAAGAAGTATGAATGGAAATCAAACTATACTTCTAATGAATATTAGAGTCATAAAGTAAATCAAACTTATTTTGATCTTGATTGGCATCCACTTAATAATAAAATATTCATAACACTCCACCTGGAATGTGCATTGGTAGATAACGTGCTTCGTTAAAACCATACTAAGATAAAAACCCAGCGACAAAAAATTCTTAGTGAAGGAAAAAGAGTAAACTTATTTACAATATGCTTAACTTGTTGCCTCATTAAAAATCTTACCAAGAAAACCTAGTAGGACAAAAACTTGGTTAAAGGAAAAAGAATACAATGCACATTTATTTCACCTCATGACAACATCACATAATATCTCATATCCAAAGTATCCAATCTTGAATACTAGATTTTCAAATGATCACTTGAACAAATTTGTTAAACATTTATATCATCATTTTCTAAAAGTCATGAGTGATGAAGACTTTAAAGGAAATATATTTTGATCTCTTTAGGAGTTCCAACAATAATCATAAGAAACTTTGATCATAATCCTTCTGAATGTGCATGTTGGATCATTTTATAATCTTTCTTCTATTATTATTCACGAAGTCGAATTTACAACATATGCTCAAATCAATTTAAATTATATAAATATTTACTCAAACGTATCGAACAATTTTTTAAGAATTTCTATATGCTTCCAGCATTCTAAATCCTTTAAGGATTTTAATATAAACTTCCACTATATAGTGATTCGCATAGAGATAGTAACAACAATCATAAGACGCATGTCAAATATTTCATGAATTACCAAACTTAATAATATATCTAAACGTTATAGTATCCATCACAAAAGGATATTATATTTTTTCATAATCAATGCCAAGACTTAGAAAAAAACTTTATTTTTCTTATTCTATTTTCGCAAAATTACGCATTTGTGCCCTCACTATCTTTATACCTTTAGGTGTTTGAACGACTAATCCAAATATCTATACATGTAATGTATGTGGTTTGCTAAACTTAGCCTACGTAAAATATGGAACCTCAAGCTAGTATAAATTGATAAGAAGTTAACATGCATGAGTCATGTTTCTAAATGTGTAAGTGCTCATTTATGCCAGGCAAGACGCTATTGAAATTAGTGAGTATGCATTTGTTATTGAGGGTGACAAAGGCTTGGAATATAGCCTCAAAGTTGTCCACACGGGTAGACACAGGGGCGTGTGTCTAGACCGTGTGTGACACACAGTCTACCCCATGGGCGTTTGATCTGATTGTGTGTCCCCTACACCTTATTAAATGCAAAACAGAATGTTCAGTAGTAAACACACAGGCAGAGACACGGCCGTGTGAAGGGCAAGGCCAAAGGACTTGGACGTGTGCCCAAGCCGTGTGAAGTCTACACTTAATTTTTGGAATTTAATTCGCCACACGGTCTAAGCACACGGGTGTGTGACTTGGCCGTGTGACCCTAATTGTATTGATGATGTCATAAATAGAGAGTTACACGTGCTTAGGACCCAAGTGTGTGTGACCACACGGCCTACCCACACGGGCTTGTGACCCTGTTTCATGAAAATTTTTTAAGTTTTCCCTAAAATTTTCTAAAGTTCTCGGTTTAGTAATGAACCGCACCTGATGTATATTTTGGGCCTCGTAGGCCCATGTAAGGGACAATTCATATTTTTATGAATGAATTTAATTTAAACGAAATTTTATGGCCCAGTTTTGTATGTTTGCTTATGTTTAAGGTCGGTAATGCCTCGTACCCTGTCCCAGCGTCAAACACAGGTAAGGGGTGTTACACGTAGTTGATCAATGGGACCGTAACATCCTAGATGTTAGGATTCTGTAGGAATTCATCCAAAATTACTGCTGAAAATGTCGAACCCCATATGGTATCCGTTGAAACTATATGAACATGATAAAAATTTTAGTTATATACATACTACTAAATATTAAATACGAAACAACTATGTTATGTATATATATTTCATTTATATATTTACTTACATGCATTTCTGATCGTTGGTCTAATAGAAGTCATATATCTTTAAAAGCGCTAGGTATTCCAGCATAACTCGCCAAATAGTTTCACCTAATTAAATAAAATTTTAGCATAAAATTATATTTGAAATCTATGTAATAATTGTAAAATCTAATATAAAATTTACCTCGTTAAGAGTGGGAATGTATACGGGTGGTTCACTCAAGAATGTAAAAATGGAAATCAAAATCGAGCCTATGATTGTAGTAGTGATAGGCAACCTCTGATTTTGGCTTTATTTGGTAGCGTCACCCGGCACATCTCCCAGTACAATGTCGACAACACGGCAGGCCCCCAACTGAGTTCGCCAGCTGCTCTAAAATCAATGAGTTTCAGCACCCATGTCAGATGTACAAGGTTTCATGACAAGTATGACATCAGATAACCTCCAATGATCTCAATGGTATATGCCCGAGCGTATTGTATTCTTTCTACTTAAGTTGAATCATCCCTCAGCTTTGGGAATATGTCTCGTAACTAGCCCACCTCGATTCGACCTCCGTAAATATTATCCAGAATCACACCCATCGTAGCATACGACTCCCCATTCAGCAGATTGAGCGAACCCATTGAGTACAGCCCCATCCACCTGCAACGCCAGTTTTAACTACATGTCCTTCAAAGTACTGGTACACTCCTCGCATGGAAGATGGAATGTGTGCTTCTCGGGTCTCCACCTCTCTATGAACGCACTGTTGCTTTTCGGATCCAACTTGGACCCCCGGCTTATATTAGCCACATGCCAAAAACCCGCTTCCCTCAAGTAAATTTCTATCAATGGTGATGGAGGACCGGTATATTATGAATATAACATTGTAATATTTGATCTACTAACTATTGTAAAAATTATAAAATACATATTAATTAAAATTACATAAAGAAAAAATTATTAAGTAATATTCAAAATTGAAATTAACCCTTACCATTTTCATTTGGTCAACTAAGATATGTTTATGATCAAGACTAATTAATTCCTCTGCTATTGCTAACATGATCAAATATCTTAGAAATTATAAAAATATAATACTTATTTTAAAAAAATTAAAAACTTAGAGAGCTTTGAGAGCTTTTTTGAGAAATTTAAAGAGAAATTTGGAAGAAATGTGATTTAAAGGAAATTGTGTGAAAAAAATAGGTGGGGGGTTTTATAATTTTTTTTCATGACCATCGGGGTGACCGTTTGGGCAAAAAACACGGGCTAAAACGCGTCCTTGAGGGAGCCTTTTTTTCCATGTCAACAAAGCACTTCCACGTCAGAACATTAGACTATCTCGGTTTTAAAAATATAAATATTACTAAAAACAGGACAAGAATACTTACCCAATTAAGCTTGATTAGTTTCTCCTCTCTCTCCTAGGGTTTCCATGTATTTTGGGGATGAAGATGATAATAATATGATGATATTTCTTATTTATTAATTTATCATCTTTTAATTATTTTATTTCCAATTTAGTCCTTGCCCTTTTTCTAAATTTCAATGGATGATTCATCAAAATTATCTACTAACTTTTCTTTAATGGTCTAATTACTTTATAAGGACCTCAACTTTTGAATTTCGTAGCTATTTGACCCTTCTAGCTACTAGAATCCAAAATTTGCATTTTATGCAATTTTGTCTTTTTCCTAATTAAACACAAAATCAGTAAAATTTTCTTATCAGAATTTTCATATAACATTCCTATCATAATGCGGACCATGCAATAATATTAAAATAAATTTTATTTTTGGCTCGAATTTGTTGTCATGAAACCACTATTTCATTTCACTAAAATGGGCTGTTACGACTCTCCCCCTCTTAAAAATTTTCGTCCTAGAAAATCTTACCAGTAAAGAGATTGGGATATTGCTGCCACATAGTATCCTCCGGTTCGCAGGTGGCCTCTTCTATACCAGGTCTTTTCTAGATAACTTCTACCAATGCTACCTTTTTATTTCTTAACTCTTTTGTTTCACGTGCCAGAATTTTGATTGGTTATTCACTGTAAGTCATATCAGACTAAATCTCTACCTCTGATGGAGAAATAACATGTAAAGGATCTAACCGATACTGTCATAACATAGACACATGAAAAATATTATGAATCTGATCAAGTTCTCGGTGGCAAGGCTAACCAATATGCAATAGGTTCAATTCTTTCTGTGATTTCATATGGCCCAATGAACCTAGACTCAATTTTCCTTTACAGCCAAACTGGAGAATTTTATTCCAAGGTGATACTTTCAAGAATACCTTGTCGCCGACCTAAAATTCTATTTCTTTTCGTTTAAGATAGCATAGAACTTTTGACGATCAGATGCTACTTTCAAACTATCCTGAATTACTTTCACTTTTTCTTCGGTTTCACGGACTAAGTCAACTCCGTGTAAGTTTTTCTCATTGAGTTCTATCCAATACAATGGAGTTTTACATTTGCGACCATACAGAGCTTCATATGGTGCCATTTTGATACTGGACTGATAACTATTATTGTAAGCAAATTCAACTAAAGGTAGATATTTTTTCTAGTTACCTTCAAATTCCAAAAATACAACACCGAAGCGTATCTTCGAAAATCTGTATTACTCGTTTGGATTGACCATCAGCTTGGGGATGGAATGCAGTATTGAAATGTAACTGTACACCCAGAGCTTCTTACAATTTGCACCAGAATCGAGATGTAAATCGAGGATCTCTATCTGAAATAATGGAGACAGGTACTCTATGCAATTTGACAATCTCAAAAACATATAATTCAGCCAATCTATCCAAGGAAAAATCAATACATACCGGAATAAAATGTGCACATTTTGTCAACCGATTGACAATCACCCAAATGGCATCTTTCTTCTTCGGAGATAGGGTAATCCGGATACAAAAATCCATGATAATTCTTTCCCATTTCCATTTTGGTGTCGTAACTGGCTGTAATAATCCCGAAGGCACCTGATGTTCAGCTTTTATTTGCTGACATATCAAATATTCAGATACAAATTCAGAAATACCTCGTTTCATTCTCAGCCACTAGTACATCTTTTTCAAATCATTATACATTTTGTTATTACTAGGATGAATAGACATGGTATTGTTATAAGCTTCATGTAAAATATTCTGTACAAATTCTGAGTTCTTTGGAATACATATTTTGCCTCTGAATAATAAATAATTATCAAACCCAATCTAAAATTCTAAATCAGAAGTCGATTCACACTGTATCTGTTTTTCTTATAACTTACTATCATCTTTTTGAGCTTTAGAAATTTGCCGTAAAAATGTCGGTCTAGCTTTTAACTCAGCTATGATTGAACCATCATCAGATAATGACAATTGGGTATTCATTGTTCGCAAAGCAAACAAGGATTTTCTGGTCAGAGTATCTTTAACCACATTGGCTTTTCCCGGATGGTAGTTGTAACATCCTGATTTTCGGGTTTATTCGCGATTTTCAATATTTTGTAAAGATTTTTAAAATTTTGTATTTGGATGTGGAATTAGTATTTTGAGTAGGTAAATGGGCTTATAGAAGGCCCATGAGTTGGCCAAAACCCAGTTGAATTTTTGGAATTTTAGACTTAGGAGTTAGGGGTTCTGGCTAAGTGGCCTTAAGTGGAGTGATGGGTAAATTGCATCACAAAAAGAGCCTTGGTTAAGTGGTAAGGGTGACGCCACTAGGCTCCTAGAAAAGTGGCATGTGGAGCTTTGGGAAGGCAAGGGATCGATTCCCTGTGTTGGCAAATAGATGCATTTATTTTTTAAGTGCGGGAGGGTAAGTGTTGGAGTTCGTGGATTACGCTAAAGGAGAGTTGGATCGGTTTAAATGCTTGGATTAAGGAGGGATAAGGGAGAGATTTAAGGGATTTGGATGAGGCTAGGAGTTGGCGAATTATGGGAATTGAAGAGGGAAAAATCGGCAGGGGGCTATGTTGTTAGTATTTCGGCACTTAGGGTATTGAGTGGTGCCGTTTTCTTCCTTTAACACCTTAGGGTTGTTTTTCCTCTCTTTTTCCTCTCTAGTCGAAACTGCCACCTCCCTATTCCTCTTCTTCTATTTTTCTTTCTTCTTCTTCAAAACTATTCATCATACCTGCTATTCATCAATACTTTTGCCGAATCCATAAAAGCCGAAATCCTGTGATCATTGCTTGTGCCGATTTCTTCAAAGCCAGGTTCTCCTATGTTCTTTTGTTTTTATTAATTTGCAATTATCTTTTCTTAATCCTAGATCTCTGACCGCAATTCTACTTCAAGGTTGTAGCCCCACATTATCATCTTCTTCATCACACAAAAGCCGAAAAACCATAGATTTGGGGGCTTATAGCCGAAACTTCAAGACTTTGGGGAATCGAGTTCTACCGTCGTTTGATAGATAAATCTACACTAGATTGCGTGGAAATCAAGTGGGAGTAAGGGGTAAGTACGTATCATCTCAGATCTGTTCTTATTTTGCAAAGTTAAGAAAAGCCGAAGTCCCTAAAATTAGGGAGGTTGTCGATTTGGGCATATGGCTCTAAGAGTCTTTAACTGATGTTTTCTTTCGGTGACTAGAGTCTTCTTAAGCGTTGAATCTAAGGCGTGGTTCATTGGAGCAATCGGATTCGAGCTAACTATCGATTTTGGCAAAAGGTAAGGTTTCAAAGGTTTTAGGGATATGGTTCGATCATGGATAAGTAAGTTTTGGGGTTTAGTGATTATGGTTTGTAAATAAGAACTGTGCTAATAAATTGTAGGACATCGAAGGGATCTCGAAAGCGCCGTCATGAATCGGTGTGTACCAACACCCTTTCTTAGTTCAATCAAGAAAGCGAAATGCCGAA
Organism: Gossypium arboreum; assembly: GCF_025698485.1. Lineage (NCBI taxonomy): Eukaryota > Viridiplantae > Streptophyta > Magnoliopsida > Malvales > Malvaceae > Gossypium > Gossypium arboreum. The sequence goes on from NC_069082.1 coordinate 38,472,771, forward strand.
ATTCGGCATTTCATGGTCATGTAAGTATGTGAATGCTCTCAAGTCATAGAGGAATTGTTAGATCTGCACCGCAAGGTGGTAAGCACGTCACGTGATGCTTTAGCGTATTTCGGAAAAAGGGCTTGATGGGCCAAAAGCGGGCCCAATGGGCTTACTGGACCAATATGGGTAAGAGATGGGCAAATTAGCTCATTAGGTAGATGGTGGAATCAAATTGCATAAAACGATAAAATTACTGAATTAGCTTGTGCGATGGCGTAGATCACGAAATTACCCTAAAGAGCAAAATTACCAAATTACCCTAAAGAGCAAAATTACCGATATACCCCTAGGGCTTTAAATTGGTGAATCGCATGATTGATCAATGTTGTATTTTACATGATATGCTTTTATTAATATCTCATTGCATGGGGTTGGGGTATTAATGGAGGAAGTATCGAAAGTGGTTCATCCATGTACTTGGAGGCTTTGCCTCAATCGATGAATTTGAGTGCTGTTCTTTAAACTGTGGTGTGTAGGGTTGGGTGGGTTGAGATATTCCCCACAAGGTGTGTAGGGCTGGTGCAGGCGGTGTAGCGGTTGGTGGGTTGAGTAGTCTCCTAGATGGGCTTGCATTCATTATTACTTGTTGTTACTCATATTATCGAATCGGGCCTATGGGCCACATTGTTATGTAAAAGGGCTAAGGCCTTGCTATCAGATTCGAAAAGGGCTTGACCTCTGTAATCGTTATCTGAATAGGGCTTAGGCCCAATGGGCTCGAGCTGAATTGGGCTTTGGAAGGGTTTCAGATACACCGAGTTTTCCAAACTCACCCCTTCCTCTTCTCTCCTTGCAGTGAGCCCTAGTTGGTGGACTTGGAGTCAAGGGATTCAGAGTGGCCATGAAGATGGATTGCCAATTTTAAATAAGTTTAGCATTTAATTTGGATTATTTTATTTTTATTATGTTTAAAGTTGTAATAAGGCCGCTCTTTTTAATTATTTTTATTTTGGGGATTATTAAACCGGTTAGCACTAGGGTTCATTTTATAAAAACTACTTGATTTTTAAAAGATCACGATGACGCAAAAGTTTCCATAAAGTAAATGTTTTTCTAAGGAAATAAATATTTTAAACAAACGTTTTCAACTTAAACATTTTCTTAAGATGGACATAATCAAACGATTTTCTCAAAATTATACGAGATGTTAGAGTGTGGCAATGGTGGTGTGCATGTCTAGGATTGGATCCGGAAGAGCTTGGTACTTAGCAATCCGACGGACTCACCTCCTCTTTTCCCGGTTTCCTACCTAGTGCATGCTTCTATTCACTTTAACCTACCTTTAAAAGTGTCTTTACAACACCAACTCAGCTTTTCCAAACTAAGTAATACGGAATGTTTTGAACGCATCAATGTGGCGCATCAGATCCGGTCATAATGTCCAGGCCGGGTTTGGGGTGTTACAGTAGTCAATAACCAAATCATAATCTTTCAATAACTCAAGCCACCTGTGCTGTCTCAAATTCAAATCTTTCTGTGACATCAAATATTTGAAACTTTTATGATCAGTGAATATGTGACATTTTTCAGCAAACAGATAATATCTCCATATTTTCAATATAAACACAATTGTTGCCAATTCAAGATCATGTATCGGGTAGTTTCTTTCATGTGGATTTAGCTGTCTTGAAGCATAGACTACTACTTTACCTTCTCAACCTAAACCATTTAATGATGCATCACTGTAAATTACAAATTCCTTACCCAATTCAGGCTGAACTAACACAGGTGATTCTGTTAATAAGGCTTTCAACCTAAAAACTCTGCTGACATTTATCAGACCATTCAAATTTCACATTAACAATGGATAAATTTTGTTCGAGTCCAATAGAATACCTTCTGTAGATACTATATGTCTGAGAAATCCAACTTCTTATAGCCAAAAATCACATTTACTGAATTTGACATATAGTTGTTTCTCTCGCAATGTTTGTAACACAATTCTCAAATGATCTATATGTTCATTTTCTTCTCGAGAGTAAACTAGAATATCATCTATAAATACCACCACAAACCTTTCTAGATATGGTGTAAGACCCCTAACCCGTATCTGTTGCCGAACTAGGGTTAAAGGCATTACCAGACAAAATCAAAACATTAACATTCATTTCATTAGCATCGAAGTATTAAAGATTAATCATAAATATAGAGTCCCTTATTTGGTCATTGGGACCTTAAACATGTATTAGAAAGGGGTCGGGACTAAACCAAACACATACAAAATTTCTCCAAAATTTAAACATTTTTCAAATAAGAACAGGTCACATGCCTGTGTGAACAAGCCGTGTGCCTCACATTGCTTTAGACACACCTGTGTGTCTAGACCGTGTCAAAACAGGTCATACATACTAACTTGTTCACACGGCCACAAGACACACCCACAAGACACGCCCGTATGCTTTGGCTGTGGTTGAATCTAACCTGGGCCACACGGCTATCCACACACCCATGTACCTTGGCCGTGCTCGAGCTTGACTTACAATTGTAGGGTACCCCAAGGGACACACGACCATGTAACATAGCCGTGTGTCGCACACGGCTGAGACAGACGCCCGTGTCCCAGCCTGTGTAGACAAAAATAGGCCATTTGAATAGCCAATTTGCCACCCCAATTGGGTCAAACCTACAAGCACCAAACCAAGCATAATTGTACAACATTTTAAGAACAATTCACAACCAAAACATAATCCATTCATGACATAACATTTCCAACCAAATTTCCATCTCATTACATCAACCAAATCATAATAAATCTAAAATAAAATCATACCAAACATATGTTTCAATTTCATGATCAAAACTTATGAATAACCATAGCTAACACATACCAAAAGTTTACTAATCTTACCATTTCTTATATTCATACATAAACACACCAAATATAGAATATTACCAAATTCATATACCAAAACCATATCATAATCATATCCATACCAAGACAAATAACATGGCTAAATATAAACATTACAAAACCTATCCAAAGTACTTCTAGCCTATACATGCCATACTTCACTATATACATTTTCAAAATGTACCAAAATGAGATTCGATAGTGTGGTGACGATCCTCGACGATCCCCGAGCTCACAGTAGCTTCGATATTTATAAAACAATGCAAACACACACAAAGTAAGCTTCCAAAAGCTTAGTAAGCTCGTACCAAAAATCATCAACAGTATATAAAATACAAAACATCTATCAATTTTAAGCCAACACCATCAATATGTTCTTATCAATTCAATGAACTTTATAAGAGTAATACCATCTACCACATAGGTATCATACATACCTGAACCTTCCCGAATTCATTCATTTTCATTCTCACCTCTTATTCAGATATTTTAAGACTTTCCGAAGATTACCAATGCTTTAAACATCTGCACATTTAGTGCTTTAAAGATTAGTTGAAGCTATAATAATTTTGCACACTTAGTGTCATCTCAATTAACCGAAGTTATCTCAGTATCACACACTTAGTGCCAAACATAGCTTAAGCTAGTTTAAATCACACACTTAGGGCCTATTAATATTGATTTCTCATCGTATTGTAACATCCCAAAATAGGGCCTAGTCGGAACAATGGTTTCAGGACCACAAATCCAACGTTGAAATATATGTTTTATGATTATTATGAGGTCTTGTGACATCCCTAAATCGACCCTAGTCGGAAAGTGGTTTCGGGACCACCAAACCGAGTCATAATAATAATTAACCATCATAATTGATGCTCATTATATGTATATATGCATGTGTGAAAATTTCGTGTTTGGATTTTGTTAATAGTAAGTGAATTTTTATCAAATAGGACTTATGTGAGAAAATTTAGAAATGTGCTAGGCAATTGTAAGGTGGCCTATTAATACATGTGGGAAAATAGTTGTCCTTGCATGTCAAATAACCCACTTCCTAAGGTGAGTGGCCGCCATGACAAGAATATGGGCAAGGGAACATGTTTCCAACATGTTTAGTTAGTGGATTATGTAGAAAAATAAAGAAATGAAAAAAAAATGAGCATGGATGCCCCCCTTTGTTGCCGTGAGTAGAGGAAAAAGAAAGGAAAAAATTGTTCATCCATTCTCAAAATCTTGGCTGAAAATACTAAGGAAAAAGGAAGGATTTTGCTTCATGCTTGGTTTAGAAGAGAACTAGAAGGAGATTTGGTCATACTTGTGTCAAGATTAAGGTATGTTTGAGGTTGTGTCATGAGATTCATGCATGTTTTAGTTGCTAACTTGATGTTCATGTTAGCCCATGGTTCAAATCCTTGTTATGCCATGGAAATGGTATTTGGCCAAGGTTGATATTGTGTTAAAGCCATTGCATGCTAAATGTGAAGCTTGTTGATGATACATGTAATGATGGATTGACTACTCTTGAAATTTCTTTTAGCATTCTTGAGTAAGACATGGAGTTTTCTTTGTTTAACCATGACCAAAAATTGAAAGGGGATGGTGTGGGATGTATTCGCCATGGCATGCTCATAAGTGCGATTTATGCTTGTTGCATGATAGGTAAAAATTTGTGTTTTGATATATGTGTATATGTGTTTGTACATGATGTTACAAATGGATGTGAAAATATGCTAGATTGGGAAAATTTGATTAAATGTTCATGAGATGAAATTAGGTGATTAAAAGATGTTAGTTGACATTGTACATATATATATATATTCGCCATTAAAGTGAGTATGTAGGTAATGTTGAATCAAGTTTTGGTGCATATTCGGTTAGGTGTATAATCGACCAAATGGACGATTAGTAAGAATGGTTGCCGAATATACAAGCATACATATGCATGTGTAGTTGAATTATGAATGTTTAGCAAGATGGTTAAACTAGTGATTTATTGATTAAGCTCAAGGAGTTAAAGAAGGAGAATCAAGCAAGGGAAAGACGAAGGTCATCGAGTAGCCGACTTGGAACTATTTTACCCAACACGAGGTAAGTCATTAAGCACGTATTTGATATTGCTTAAATGATTGTAAAATTTATGCAATTGTGTTTAATGGGATGATATATATATATAAATGAAAATGTATGTGTATGGAGTGATGACAATTGTTGAATGTAAAAGAAATAGTGAAATGTGTAGAAAGTTTGCTTTGGCACTAAGTGTGCGGGCAATACGTGTGTGCGGTGATTTAGATTGGCACTAAGTGTGCGTGCTGGAAATATATGGCACTAAGTGTGCATGCTGGAAATATATGGCACTAAGTGTGCGAGCTCAAGGGCATGGCACTGTGTGCGGGCCTAAATCGCATGGCACTAAGTGTGCGAAATCGAGTATTAAGCAATCGTGTGTGCGTACTCTATATATATATAAATATCTCCAATCGAACAATTATATGGAGGTGTGTCTCCATCGAGTGAGTATGGACAGCGGATCGGTAAGTACCTTGAGCTCATGACGAATAGGTAATACGTTCATGCTTGGGGTTGAATTTGGTAAGCCTTAAATCTATGTGATGATTGAAATTGTATGGTTGTGCTGGAAAATGAGTTAATGTGTAAAAATGCTTGATTATCTTGTTGTGTAGAATATGAAATGTGGATGTATGAATTGGTACGAGATTGGACCAAAAGGTCCGAGGTATTATGGTATAGATTCGATATGGACGAGTACCTAGCCTCATTTGTTGTACATGTAGTAGTAACTTTATCGATGGATTGACGAATGCTTATGACTTACTGAGTTGTAAACTCACTCGGTGTTTTCTTGTCACCCATTTTAGGTCTCTTGGACTCGTATTGTTATGCGTGCTCGGAACCGTCGTTGAAGTCATCACACCGGCTGAAATCTTGTGGTATTGTTTTTGTTGTTGAAGAACATTTGGCATGTATAGGCTATTATATTTTGTCGAATTGTGGGTTGTAAACTTTAAGCCATGTGAAAATGGCCTATGTGGTCGTCGAGTGGGATGCTAGAACCTATAGCCACGAGTCTTAGAAACTCAAATTTTGTTAAGGTGGCCATAATTTGTGTCATGTATGATGGATGATTAAGGCCAAGGAAAAATTCATGAAATTGGCATAGTCTACTGCAGTAACTGTTGCGGACAGCAGCAGTGAGATGAGATTGAAAAATCACTAAAAATAGTATAAGTAGAATTAAATAGTGAGTAAATTATGGAACTGATCCTTGATGAATCTATTTTATATGGACGAAACGAAACGACCATATGAGCAGTATACTGGGAGATATTAAAGTTCTCGTGAGACAGGGCCAGAACGATTTCTGGGTCCCCTGTCGTGACTTTGAAAATTTACCATAAATTATCCAGAAAGAATTAGGAGTCATGCCTTATATGTACAGATTCCATTTTGAGTCTAGTTTCATTAGAAACAAACGGCACCAGTATTAAAGCCCTGTACAGAAAGATATTCAAGTTGTAACGCGCGGAGGTCAGAGCAGTCGATCCCTGTAACATGGGTGACTTTAACTAATAAACTGTACCAATTGGCCCAACCAAAATTCTAAAAATAAATCCATGGATGGATATATGAGTCTAAATTCAGGGAAAATTTACGAAACCAGTTTCCGAGTTTTGGAACTCGAGATATGATTTTTAAGGCGACGGTGACGCAGTTTTCCAGCCTGTCCAGAAATGCCAAATTGGTCGGTACTTTAAGAGGATTTGTCTCGTTAACCCCTCGTGTCCGACACCGGCGTCGGTCACGAGTTAGGGGTGTTACAATTTTATTGGTATCAGAGCTATGGTTTAGTCGGTTCTAGGACTACCATAGCGCGTGTGAGTCTAGCTATACATGCCAAATTGATAGTGCTTAATAATGTGATGACTTCTGACGGTTGAAATTTTTGTTTTGATTAGCGATGGAACCCGGGTAGAGAGACCCTTGGCGGATGACGTTGAAAGTGTAGCGGCTGCTCTGCGCAAGGGACACCGCTGTTGAGCCTCGATCATCCGCGAATAATCAAAATGAAGGGCGAAACAAGCCTTCTTCACTATGATGAATGAGTGGGTCGCGAATATGCCCGAACCAACCCGGCTGTCCAACCATTCCGAATTTAAATACTCCACCCCAAGACTCCGCAATGCCTCCAATTATCGATCCTGTGAGGTCGAGTAAACCACCGTGGACTTGATTAGGAAGCGTGGGGCGAGGAGTTCAAGGCCATAGTTACCGATGATGCCGAAAAGGCCGAGTTCGCTCGATAACACCATTAGAGTGTTAGATGAATCGTCATGCACACCGACGAATGTCTTAAGTGTGCTATATCCTTGTTAAGAGACTCACTTACTATTGGTGGAGGACTTTAATTTCCATAGTCCCAAATGAACGAGTTACTTGGGATTTCTTCCAATCCAATTTCAAAGAAATACATTAGTCAACGGTTCATCGATCGAAGCGTAAGGAATTCTTGGAACTCAAGCAAGGCGGATGATCAGATTCGAATCTGAACATGAGTTCGTAAGACTTAGTCGGTATGCTCGGAGTGTGTGGCTGATGAGGTTGCGATGTGCAAAAGATTTGAAGAAGGATTGAATGAAGAGTTAAAGTTACTAGTGGGAATTTTGGAGATAAAGGAGTTCGTGACACTAGTCGAACGAGCCTGCAAGGCGGAAGAACTTGGGAGGGAGAAGAAGAAGGCTGAATTTGAAGCAAGAGATTACCGTAAAAGATCGACGAGTAACGCTCCGTTCTCGGCTGTAAAGAGGTTCGTGGAGGACACCAGAGAAGTCGAGGACGATCGGGAATTTCCATTAGAGCCCGACCATTGACGGACTCCCGAGCTACTTCAGTAGCTAGTGTGGGCAATAATCGTCAAGAGAGACCTGAATGCCCCCAATGTGGAAGACGACACCTAGGTGAATGTTGGGGTAAGTCTGTTAATAGGGCCTGTTATGGATGCGGTTCGAAGGACCACTTCATTAGAGATTGCACGGAGCTAGATGAGAGGAATAAGACGCAAGGTGCAAGACCTAGTGGAACGACAGTGGAGGTAGGCCCCGAGAATCTCTGGAGGTAGGGGTGGTAATCGAGAGGAGCCTCTAATACGCCATCCGATCCGAGACCCGTGCTCTGCTAGAGCATATGCCATCCGCATACGAGAGGAGGCATCCTCCCCGACATTATCAATGGTACTTTTACTCTCTTGATACTATTGTGATTGCATTGATTGACCCGGCTCTACTCACTCATATGTATGTGAAACCTTAGCATCCAAAGAAGACTCTACCGTTGAGTCTACCGAGTTCGTAATTCGAGTGTCAAACCCTTTGGGTCAATACGTGCTTGTTGATAAAGTGTGCAGAGATGCCCCTAATAATTCGAGAATCTGCTTTTCCTACCGATCCGATGCTTCTACCATTTCATGAATTCGATGTTATTCTTGGTATGGATTGGTGACCGTACATGATGCAATGGTGGATCGCAAAGGAAAACCATTAATTTGAGGAGTGCAAATAATGAGGTAGTCCGAGTCGAGTCTCTTGATTTAAAGGAGTGCCGCAATAATATCTTCTATGACCGTCAAGATATGTGAAAAGGGTGTGAAACATACCTTGCGTATGTGTTTGGGAGTAAAGAGACGGAAAGGAAACTCGAATCGGTACCAGTGGTTTGTGAGTATTCGGATGTTTTTCCGAGGAGTTACCGGATTGCCACCGGTTCGAGAAGTGGAATTCGCATCGGTTGTACCGGTACTACGCCGATTTCAATAGCCCCGTATCGTATGGCATTAACGAATTAAAGGAATTGAAGGTTCAATTGCAAGAATTGACGGATAGAGGTTTCGCTCGACCGAGTTTTTCTCCATGGGCGCTTTTGTATTGTTTGTGAAGAAGAAGGACGGAACCATGAGGTTGTGCATCGACTATCGTCAACTCAATAAAGTGACGATAAAGAATAAATATCCATTGCCACGAATTGACGATTTGTTCGATCAATTAAAGGGAGCCTCGGTGTTTTCAAAGATAGATTTGAGGTCGGGTACTATCGGTTGAGGGTCCGAGAATCGGACATACCAAAACCGCTTTTAGAACGAGGTACGGTCACTACGAATTCTTGGTGATGCCGTTTGGGCTCACTAATGCCCTGCGGTGTTTATGGATTTAATGAATAGAATTTTCAGCCATACTTGGATCGGTTCGTAGTTGTATTTATCGATGACATTTTGGTCTATTCGAGAGATGAAATCGAACATGCTGAACACCGAGGCTAGTGTTGCAAATCTTACGAGATAAGCGATTATACGCAAAGTTCAAGAAATGTGAATTTTGGTTGAAAGAGGTTAGCTTTTGGGGCACGTGATGTCCGCATCGGTGTCGAGGTGGACCCAACAAAATTTCGCCATAGTCGATTGGAAACCACCAAGGAATGTTACCGAAGTTAGGAGCTTTTGGGGCTTGCGGTTATTACCGACGATTTGTAAAGGTTTCTCGACGATAGCCACGCCAATGACGGTTACTCCAAAAGGATGTTAAGTTCGAATGGACGGAGAAATGTCGAAAAGTTTCGATCAATCGAAAGCTTATTTGATGAAGCCCCAATTCTAGTGCAACCGAATCGGGCAAAGAGTTTGTCATTTATAGTGACGCATCCCTACTTGGGTTGGGTTGCGTATTGATGCAAGAAGGGCGAGTTGTGGCCTATGCGTCGAGACAATTAAAGCCACATGAGAAAAATTATCCGACCCATGATCTCGAATTGGCTGCCATCGTATTCGCCTTAAAGATATGGCGACATTACTTATTTGGTGAGAAGTGCCATGTGTATTCGGATCACAAAAGTCTCAAATATTTGATGACTCAAAGAGACTTAAATCTGCGACAAAGACGATGGCTCGAGTTGTTAAAAGATTATGAACTCGTTATTGATTATCACCCGGAAAGGCCAATGTGGTTGCGGATGCCTTAAGTCGAAATCACCGCTTGTTTTTCTGACGATGAATGTACACTTGTCTATTCTACCCGACAATGTGTTAGTAGCCAATTGAAGGCCAAACCATTGTTGGCTCATCAAATTCGGGAAGCTCGAAAAGTTGATGAGGAGTTGCTTGCAAAACGGGCCGAGTGTGTTCGAGCAAGGAATCGAGTTTCAAATTGATGATGACGATTGTTTAAGGTTTAGAAGTCGTCATGTGTTCCAAAGAATTGAACTTATTTCGATAATTCTAAATGAAGCCCATTGTAGTCGAATGTCAATCCACCCGGTAGTACTAAAATGTACAATGACCAAACGCCAATTTTGGTGGCCCGGTATGAAACGAGACATTTCGAATTTGTTTCAAGGTGTCCGATATGTCAACAAGTGAAAGCGGAACATCAAGTGCCATCGGGATTACTTCACCGATCATGATACCCGAATGGAAATGGGATCGAGTCACAATGGACTTTGTATCCGGACCGCCATTGTCGATGAGTAAGAAGGATGCGATTTGGGTCGTTGTCGATAGACTAACTAAGTCGGCTCACTTTATCCCCGTGCGCACGGATTTTTCAATGGACAAATTAGCGGAATTGTACGTTTCTCGATTGTGAGATTACACGGGTGCCTATTTCTATCGTGTCGGATAGAGACCCAAGATTTACGTCGCGATTTTGGAAGAAATTGCAAGATGCTTTGGGTACCAAGCGCATTTTAGCACCGCTTTTCATCCCCAAACCGATGGTCAATCCGAACGGATAATTCAAATACTCGAGGATATGTTGAGATGTTGCATCCTTGAGTTTAGTGGTTCATGGGAACGGTATTTACCTTTGATTGAATTCGCCTACAACAATAGCTTTCAATCAAGTATTAAGATGGCGCTTTACGAGGCTTTATACGGTCGTAAATGCCGTACCCCATTATTCTGGTGAACTTAGTGAAGGTAAATTCTTGAGGTTGATTTGGTTAAGGATGCCGAGCAAAAGTTCGAGTAATTCGTGAAAGTTTGAAAGTCGCTTGGATCGCCAAAAGTCGTATGCGGATTTGAAAAGAAAAGATATTGAATATCGGGTTGGAGACAAGGTCTTTCTCAAAGTTTCACCTTGGAAGAAGGTGCTTAGATTTGGTCGTAAGGGCAAATTGAGTCCGAGGTTTATCGGGCCATATGAAGTATCCGAACGAGTTGGGCGATCGATATCGATTAATTTTGCCCTTGAGCTCGAAAGGATTCACAACGTTTTCATGTCTCGATGCTTGACGATATAGGTCTGATCCATCGCACGTAATTGCTCCATCCGAGATTGAGATTCACCTAATTTGAGCTATGAAGAGGAACCGATTCGCATTATGAGGCGTGAAGTAAAAGAGTTGCGCAATAGGAAAATCCCGTTAGTGAAGGTGTTGTGGCATAAACACGGAATGGAAGAAGCCACTTGGGAACTTGAGGACTCTATGAAAGAGCGATACCGAGCCTATTTACTGTAAGATTTTCGGGGACGAAAATTTCTAAGTGGGGAGAGTTGTGACATCCCTAAATCGACCCTAGTCGGAAAGTGGTTTCGGGACCACCAAACCGAGTCATAATAATAATTAACCATCATAATTGATGCTCATTATATGTATATATGCATGTGTGAAAATTTCGTGTTTGGATTTTGTTAATAGTAAGTGAATTTTTATCAAATAGGACTTATGTGAGAAAATTTAGAAATGTGCTAGGCAATTGTAAGGTGGCCTATTAATACATGTGGGAAAATAGTTGTCCTTGCATGTCAAATAACCCACTTCCTAAGGTGAGTGGCCGCCATGACAAGAATATGGGCAAGGGAACATGTTTCCAACATGTTTAGTTAGTGGATTATGTAGAAAAATAAAGAAATGAAAAAAAAATGAGCATGGATGCCCCCCTTTGTTGCCGTGAGTAGAGGAAAAGAAAGGAAAAAAATTGTTCATCCATTCTCAAAATCTTGGCTGAAAATACTAAGGGAAAAAGGAAGGATTTTTGCTTCATGCTTGGTTTAGAAGAGAACTAGAAGGAGATTTGGTCATACTTGTGTCAAGATTAAGGTATGTTTGAGGTTGTGTCATGAGATTCATGCATGTTTTAGTTGCTAACTTGATGTTCATGTTAGCCCATGGTTCAAATCCTTGTTATGCCATGGAAATGGTATTTGGCCAAGGTTGATATTGTGTTAAAGCCATTGCATGCTAAATGTGAAGCTTGTTGATGATACATGTAATGATGGATTGACTACTCTTGAAATTTCTTTTAGCATTCTTGAGTAAGACATGGAGTTTTCTTTGTTTAACCATGACCAAAAATTGAAAGGGGATGGTGTGGGATGTATTCGCCATGGCATGCTCATAAGTGCGATTTATGCTTGTTGCATGATAGGTAAAATTTGTGTTTTGATATATGTGTATATGTGTTTGTACATGATGTTACAAATGGATGTGAAAATATGCTAGATTGGGAAAATTTGATTAAATGTTCATGAGATGAAATTAGGTGATTAAAAGATGTTAGTTGACATTGTACATATATATATATATTCGCCATTAAAGTGAGTATGTAGGTAATGTTGAATCAAGTTTTTGGTGCATATTCGGTTAGGTGTATAATCGACCAAATGGACGATTAGTAAGAATGGTTGCCGAATATACAAGCATACATATGCATGTGTAGTTGAATTATGAATGTTTAGCAAGATGGTTAAACTAGTGATTTATTGATTAAGCTCAAGGAGTTAAAGAAGGAGAATCAAGCAAGGGAAAGACGAAGGTCATCGAGTAGCCGACTTGGAACTATTTTACCCAACACGAGGTAAGTCATTACACGTATTTGATATTGCTTAAATGATTGTAAAATTTATGCAATTGTGTTTAATGGGATGATATATATATATAAATGAAAATGTATGTGTATGGAGTGATGACAATTGTTGAATGTAAAAGAAATAGTGAAATGTGTAGAAAGTTTGCTTTCGCACTAAGTGTCTTGAACAATACGTGTGTACGGTGACGAGATTGGCACTAAGTGTGCGTGCTGGAAATATATGGCACTAAGTGTGCATGCTGGAAATATATGGCACTAAGTGTGCGAGCTCAAGGGCATGGCACTGTGTGTGCGGGCCTAAATCGCATGGCACTAAGTGTGCGAAATCGAGTATTAAGCACTGTGTGTGTGCGTACTCTATATATATATAAATATCTCCAATCGAACAATTATATGGAGGGTGTGTCTCCATCGAGTGAGTATGGACAGCGGATCGGGTAAGTACCTTGAGCTCATGACGAATAGGTAATACGCTCATGCTTGGGGTTGAATTTGGTAAGCCTTAAATCTATGTGATGATTGAAATTGTATGGTTGTGCTGGAAAATGAGTTAATGTGTAAAAATGCTTGATTATCTTGTTGTGTAGAATATGAAATGTGGATGTATGAATTGGTACGAGATTGGACCAAAAGGTCCGAGGTATTATGGTATAGATTCGATATGGACGAGTACCTAGCCTCATTTGTTGTACATGTAGTAGTAACTTTATCGGTGGATTGACGAATGCTTATGACTTACTGAGTTGTAAACTCACTCGTGTTTTCTTGTCACCCATTTTAGGTCTCTTGGACTCGTATTGTTATGCGTGCTCGGAACCGTCGTTGAAGTCATCACACCGCTGAAATCTTGTGGTATTGTTTTTGTTGTTGAAGAACATTTGGCATGTATAGGCTATTATATTTTGTCGAATTGTGGGTTGTAAACTTTAAGCCATGTGAAAATGGCCTATGTGGTCGCCGAGTGGGATGCTAGAACCTATAGCCACGAGTCTTAGAAACTCAAATTTTGTTAAGGTGGCCATAATTTGTGTCATGTATGATGGATGATTAAGGCCAAGGAAAAATTCATGAAATTGGCATAGTCTACTGCAGTAACTGTTGCGGACAGCAGCAGTGAGATGAGATTGAAAAATCACTAAAAATAGTATAAGTAGAATTAAATAGTGAGTAAATTATGGAACTGATCCTTGATGAATCTATTTTTATATGGACGAAACGAAACGACCATATGAGCAGTATACTGGGAGATATTAAAGTTCTCGTGAGACAGGGCCAGAACGATTTCTGGGTCCCCTGTCGTGACTTTGAAAATTTACCATAAATTATCCAGAAAGAATTAGGAGTCATGCCTTATATGTACAGATTCCATTTTGAGTCTAGTTTCATTAGAAACAAACGGCACCAGTATTAAAGCCCTGTACAGAAAGATATTCAAGTTGTAACGCGCGGAGGTCAGAGCAGTCGATCCCTGTAACATGGGTGACTTTAACTAATAAACTGTACCAATTGGCCCAACCAAAAATTCTAAAAATAAATCCATGGATGGATATATGAGTCTAAATTCAGGGAAAATTTACGAAACCAGTTTCCGAGTTTTGGAACTCGAGATATGATTTTTAAGGCGACGGTGACGCAGTTTTCCAGCCTGTCCAGAAATGCCAAATTGGTCGGTACTTTAAGAGGATTTGTCTCGTTAACCCCTCGTGTCCGACACCGGCGTCGGTCACGAGTTAGGGGTGTTACAGGTCTAGAATATGAAAAAATACATGTGTTAAATTTTCATGAAGAAATTCTATGAACAAGGAATCTAATTGGAAAATAAGGACCAAATTGAATTGTAACACCCCTCGCCCGTATCCCTCACTGGAACAGGGTTCGAGGTGTTACCCGACCTAAACTCAGTCAATCACACAAAAATCGTGCTGAAAAATTTCAATCAATTTAAAACTTTTCTTTTCACATGCAATCTATCCCATATATGAGCTTACGAGGTCCAAAACATTAAAACCCTATACATGCCATAGACTCGAAATACTAGGATTTACTTACACCGATAACATGAGCTCGACAGTGTGATAATATCTCCGGCGAACTCCAACCCGAGCAGGTAACTGAAGTCAACAATCTATAAAGCAGAGAAATGTAACAACGGAGTAAGCTTGCATAAGCTTAGTAAGTCTTAAGCAATGCAAACAAATAAACGCAATTATACTTCGATTATTTAATTTCTTAAGAGGCCAAATTCTAGGGATATTGCCATCTGGCCAAATATACACAAGCACATAATGCACGTTCAACATTCTTATCACACTTAATCTAGATTCATATAACATATTTAAATCAAATACCCTCACATACTTTCACACCTGACCAGGTGTATCATGATCATAGGTATAGTTTTAACATTTATTCACGTACGTATCACATTACTCACTTATGATTCACTTCAAATTAAACTCACATCTGAGTACATACTGCGTACCTGGCCCACCTTACGTATTAAATGTATTCATTTGACAATCTAGCATGAGGTACCTTAGTCATAGGCTTTTCTCAAATCACCGGCATTTTGCCTACTAGGCTCGAGGCCCGATATCATTTCACCGGCTTTATAGCCTGCTAGGCTCGAAAGCCGGAATAGTATCTTACCGACATTATAGTCTGCTAAGCTCAAAGGCCCGAATAATCAAATCAACAAGTTCCATATAACATATTCATATCAATTGAGTACTAACATCATTCGAACGTATATAATTATACATTTCAAACACTTTTCTTTCATCTCATTTTCACACTTAACATTTGATAGCTTATGCATAACATTTCACTCACATTCATTTCAAACTTATCATTCGATTATAAAAGCACATTGCATATTTACCAACATGTTATACTTGCCATTAGGCCATATAAGCATGATACAATACACCATCATTTCATCTTTAACATTCGGCGAAACCCTTATCTTACAAGGAACACCGAATTCACATAACATATCATTTCACCTGCATTACGCCTGCTAGGCACGAAGGCCCGAATACACATCACCGCCACGAAGCCTGCTAGGCACGAAGGCCCGAATATAATACCAGCACTAGGCCTGCTGGATTTATCCCTGATATAATACCAAAGACGAAGCTCATGGATTTAACCCGGATATTTTACCAACACGAAGCCTGCGGGTCTTTAAGCCCGGATACACATCAAATATCATGCATATTTTATCATATATTAACACATCTCATTCAACATATCACATTTCCATTTCACCATTCAAACTTAACCCATAGTGACCATTCGACTATAAGTCATATGCATAAATTATTTATCCCGCAACTTAGTTCAAGTAGAACCAAAAGGTCACGATTCATCTAATATATACATATTTCTCACTGATTCGCACACAACCTTTCAAATTAGTAATTATAAGATGGTTCCGCACATAGCCCATCCTTTTTGATAATTTACGATGGTTTTACCCTTACTCACATATATGTCATAGGCATTTTTACCTATGCTTCTCAATTCACATTCATGATTCAATTCCAATCGATTTAACATGCCTAAGTACATATAGCATACCTGAATAATTTACTTTACAGAACGAATCCACATATCGTATTAGCCCATAGTCTTATAGCACCACACTTTTAATGGTTTACCTCATCGAAGTTCACATTTAATCACTTTAGTGCCAAGCCATATTTGGTTACCACAAAGGACTAATAATAATAATTTTATACACATCATGGTTTCCTTTAAGTATTTAATAATCACAAATCGTGATATCTCCACGAGCACATATATGGCATAGTTTATTCATTGTAACACTCATTTAGTGCATCAAATTTCCAAATCCAATTCAACTTAAGCATAATAGCCATAATCGGCTTATAGCCTTAAATCATTACATATTCGGCACATTAACTAAATAAAATTTACATTCCCTTTACCATATTAATTTAACTCTTGGGCATATAAAAAGGAATCAAGCTTAAACACTTAAGAACTTACCTCGAATGTTTCCGAACGATTACAACGGCTATTCGATTACTTTCTCTTTTCTCTTATCCGAATTTGCCCCTCATACTCTTGAGCTTAAAATTTAAAGATTTTAAACTAGTCATTATTCGACTATTCAAGCATCACTTTCAAAATATAATACATATATATTCAACTTTCACACCAACTGATCATAGTAAGCTTATAAGAAATCAATAAGCAACTCATTAACAAATTTTTGTCAAAGTTTACCACATAATCATAATTTCACTGCAAGTTGTCTTCCTGAGCAATAGTCACTAAATCATTTATAACTGGAGCTACGAAACTCCAAATCAAGTGTCGTTAATTTTATCTGAAAATAGACCCATATATCTTTTACCCATAAAATGTTCAGGATTTTTAGTTTGGCCAATCAATACCAGATTTTTCTTAAAGTTTCCCTTATTTCACTGTTTGACTAATCTGACCACTCTTCACTACGAATCAAATTTCTCATTGTACAGAATTCAAAATATGTTCTCGTTTATTTAATTTGAAACTAGACTCATTAAATAGTCTAAGCATATAAACTTCATCTTATAACCATTTTTTAAAAATTTATAATGATTTTATAAAAACAGAACAGAGAATCTAGAAGTCATTCTGACCCTGTCCCACATCACTTCAAATATCTCATCATCGGCAATTCTTTTGCTTACATGATTTCTTTTATAAGAAACTAGACTCATTAAGATTTAATTACATAATTTATTCAGCTTCTAACTCATCTCCCACAATTTATGGTGATTTTCCAAAATCACATTACTGCTGCTGTCCCAAGCAGATTTATTACCAATTCACTCTTTCACATACCTTGCATGCATGTTAGTTAAACATGCATATCACAAATCAATCATCAAATACCTATAACTTCACTTAAGCATAATCTTTCTTTCATCATTTTAAAGCACAACATTACTCAATATTATCCAAGTTCACATTCGGCCATAATACACACAACATGTTAGCCGATTTTCCCCCCTTAGCATCTAAGGCACATGCATGCTCATTTGCTTGGCTCAACTTCATCTATTCTCCATTTTTTATCAAAAGAACATGAAACAACAACCATTTCTCTCATTTCCATTCATGACCGAATGCTCACAACACAACCAAAAATCAAAAATATGCTTCATGGGTTAAGGTAGAAACAAGAAAAACCCATGAACATCAAAATAGAAGCAAAACACCATGAACTCACCTTGGATTTTCTTCCCCAAGTGACTGAACATTCAAGAGCTCTTTTCCTCTCCTTTCTCTTCTATTTTCGGCTACCATGAACAAGGATGGACAAACTTTTCCCTTCCATCATTTTGTTATTTTTAGTCTTTATTTTATGACATAAAATGACACATATCAATTAGTACCATAACTTCATGTCTTAAATTATTATTATCTAATGCACATGTTACTTCCCACCAACATCATGGCAGGCCACTACACATAAAATGGGGAGTTTGACATGCAAATCCTCCCATATTACACTACAAATTATTTGCCCACTACAATTTGGCCTATAGCATTTTCAGAAATTTTCACATAGGTCCTATTTCATAATTTTACTCTCAAATGACAAAATCAAAGCATGAAATTTTCACACATGCACTTTCACATATAATAAACATAGAGTATAACATTTAATTATTTCTGTGACTTAGTTTTGTGATCCCGAAACCACTTTCCGACTAGGGCCAAATTAGGGCTGTCACAACTCTCCCCCCTTAGGAATTTTCGTCCCGAAAATCTCACCAAAAGAAATAGTTTCCACTCTAAAAACGTTTTGCCAAATTCTAATCATAATTTTCCATTCTTCACATGTATCTCTTTTACCAAAATCCAAAACTTTGGTCTACACCAATGATCACATCATAGATACTTTAGTCACTTCATCAAATAAAACCTTGCACATGCAAACCCCATCTTACCGATCTTTCCTCGCCGATGATAAATCATAATCCAATAAGATTTCTCTTAGAAAATAATAAAATTTTTATTCAATTTGGATAGAAATTCTATCTCACAACCACTTCTATAATACCACCGATTTCTTTTATTCCATATACTTGTATAATCTACTACAACTCGGATAAACAAACATTTCACAATCGGAGTTCATATAAAGATCCTTTACATAACCTTTAACCCATCTCAGATACTTATTCCATATCGAACAATAATAACATCAATGTAAATCTTATATGTCCGTATATCCAAAATCAAATAATCATACTCTGAACTCATTTTGAACTATCACATCTCATATACTTTTATAAGATGGAATACCATTTAATAGAAATGTAAGAATAACATCGTATGAATTTATCCTCAAATTTATTCCGATCATACTACAATGAAATCTTATAATAATAACACCGATAAGGGGTGGGGTCGTTAAGCCTCGAAAGGAACCTTCATATTTGTATACAGATAACTTTATCACTCATCACAATATTATGCACATTGATTCAAACATTTCAAATTTCCAATTAAATTCTGTATACAATTTCACATATCTCAGTAATACACGCAACTTTATTTCAAGTGAATATTAGCCAAACATAAGTGAATTTATCACAATTCACACTTTCATTTCTCTTACTCAAATTACCAATAATATCTTATCAAGTTTCCGCATTTAGTATTGATCACTTGTCAATATTTATCACATCGAAAAACATCTTACGGTTTTGAGTACATCGCTTACTTGATGTCATAGTCCAACTATGGTCTTATACTAGCTCTGCTCTGCCCGTGCTGATGCCTATTCCCGATAGGCCTTACACTAGCACTCACTGGGCTGTGCCGATGCCTATCCCAGATAGGTCTTAAGCTTAGCACAAGTCGAACTGATGCCACATCCCCTGACGGGTCTTACACTAGCTCATCTGTCTCATGTATTGCCATGGTCCAACCTTGGTCTTTTCCGTCAATTTATTAGTGAACGATCGTACTCATTTCCTGCGTTCCACCCAATTTGATCTTTCATTACCATTTACTTTATACAATCTTATACATATCTTTACACTGATGCACACATATCATAAACTTCTTTCATACCTTTCAATTCTGTCATAGCACAAATATATTACAATCAGTTCAATAGCATTTTTGGATCAATTAATAATAGCTTGGTTGGAACACATCATTACCAGAGCAAAATAATTTATAAGAGCCGGGAGATATCACACTATCACACTTTACTTACGGCATGTATAACTAGACTCTTATACTTGCTATGTTAGTCCAAGAACAGACTAAACCATAGCTCTGATATCACTAAATGTAACACCCCTCGCCCGTATCCCTCACCGGAACAGGGCTCGAGGTGTAACCCGACTTAAACTCAGTCAATCACACAAAAATCGTGCTGAAAAATTTCAATCAATTTAAAACTTTTCTTTTCACATGCAATCTATCCCATATATGAGCTTACGCGGTCCAAAATATTAAAACCCTATACATGCCATAGACTCGAAATACTAGGATTTACTTACACCGATAACGTGAGCTCGACAGTGTGATAATATCTCCGGCGAACTCCAACCTGAGTAGGTAACTGAAGTCAACAATCTATAAAACAGAGAAATGTAACAACAGAGTAAGCTTACATAAGCTTAGTAAGTCTTAAGCAATGCAAACAAATAAACGCAATTATACTTCGATTATTTAATTTCTTAAGAGGCCAAATTCTAGGATATTGCCATCGGCCAATATACACAGCACATAATGCACGCTCAACATTCTTATCACACTTAATCAATTCATATAACATATTTAAATCAAATACCCTCACATACTTTCACACCGACTGTGTATCATGATCATAGGTATAGTTTTAACATTTATTCACGACGTATCACATTACTCACTTATGATTCACTTCAAATTAAACTCACATCTCGAGTACATACTGCGTGCACTCGCCCACTTTACGATTAAATGTATTCATTTGACAATCTAGCATGAGGTACCTTAGTCATAGGCTTTTCTCAAATCAACGGCATTTTGCCTACTAGGCTCAAGGTCCGATATCATTTCACCGCTTTATAGCCTCGCTAGGCTCGAAAGTTTAATAGTATCTTACCGACATTATAGTCTGCTAAGCTCAAAGGCCCGAATAATCAAATCAACAAGTTCCATATAACATATTCATATCAATTGAGTACTAACATCATTCGAACGTATATAATTATACATTTCAAACACTTTTCTTTCATCTCATTTTCACACTTAACATTTGATAGCTTATGCATAACATTTCACTCACATTCATTTCAAACTTATCATTCGATTATAAAAGCACATTGCATATTTACCAACATGTTATACTTGCCATTAGGCCATATAAGCATGATACAATACACCATCATTTCATCTTTAACATTCGGCTAAACCCTTATCTTACAAGGAACACCAATTCACATAACATATCATTTCACCAAGATTACGCTCGCTAGGCACGGCGTCTTAATACACATCACCGCCACGAAGCTCGCTAGGCACGAAGGCTTAATATAATACCAAAGACTAGGCTCATGGATTTATCCTCGATATAATACCAAAGACGAAGCTCATGGGATTTAACCCGGATATTTTACCAACACGAAGCTCAAGGGTCTTTAAGCTCGATACACATCAAATATCATGCATATTTTATCATATATTAATACATCTCATTCAACATATCACATTTCCATTTCACCATTCAAACTTAACCCATAGTGACCATTCGACTATAAGTCATATGCATAAATTATTTATCGTGCAACTTAGTTTAAGTAGAACCAAAAGGTCACGATTCATCTAATATATACATATTGCTCACTAATTCGCACACAACCTTTCAAATTAGCAATTATAAGATGGTTCCGCACGTAGCCCATCCATATCGATAATTTACGATGGTTTTACCCTTACTCACATATATGTCATAGGCATTTTTACCTATGCTTCTCAATTCACATTCATGATTCAATTCCAATCGATTTAACATGCCTAAGTACATATCGCATACCGAATAATTTACTTTACGTAATCTAATCCACATATCGATTAGCCCATAGTCTTATAGCACCACACTTTTAATGGTTTACCTCATCGAAGTTCACATTTAATCACTTTAGTGCCAAGCCATATTCGCTACCACAAAGGACTAATAATAATAATTTTATACACATCATGGTTTCCTTTAAGTATTTCATAATCACAAATCATGATATCTCCACGAGCACATATACGGCATAGTTTATTCATTGTAACACTCATTTAGTGCATCAAATTTCCAAATCCAATTCAACTTAAGCATAATAGCCATAATCGGCTTATAGCCTTAAATCATTACATATTCGGCACATTAACTAAATAAAATTTACATTCTCTTTACCATATTAATTTAACTCTTGGGCATATAAAAAGGAATCAAGCTTAAACACTTAAGAACTTACCTCGAATGTTGCCGAACGATTACAATGGCTATTCGATTGCTTTCTCTTTTCTCTTATCCGAATTTGCCCCTCTATGCTCTTGAGCTTAAAATTTAAAGATTTTAAACTAGTCATTATTCGACTATTCAAGCATCACTTTCAAAATATAATATATATATTCAACTTTCACACCTACTGATCATAGTAAGCTTATAAGAAATCAATAAGCAACTCATTAACAAATTTTTGTCAATGTTTACCACATAATCATAATTTCACTGCAAGTTGTCTTCCTGATCATAGTAAGCTTATAAGAAATCAATAAGCAACTCATTAACAAATTTTTGTCAATGTTTACCACATAATCATAATTTCACTGCAAGTTGTCTTCCTGAGCAACAGTCACTAAATCATTTATAACTGGAGCTACGAAACTCCAAATCAAGTGCCGTTAATTTTATCTGAAAATAGACCCATATATCTTTTACCCATAAAATGTTCAGGATTTTTAGTTTGGCCAATCAATACCAGATTTTTCTTAAAGTTTCCTTATTTCACTGTTTGACTAATCTGACCACTCTTCACTACGAATCAAATTTCTCATTGTACAGAATTCAAAATATGTTCTCGTTTATTTAATTTGAAACTAGACTCATTAAGGAGCCTAAGCATATAAACTTCATCTTATAACCATTTTTTTAAAATTTATAATGATTTTATAAAAACAGAACAGAGGATCTAGAAGTCATTCTGACCCTGTCCCACATCACTTCAAATATCTCATCATCGGAAATTCTTTTGCTTACATGATTTCTTTTATAAGAAACTAGACTCATTAAGATTTAATTACATAATTTATTCAGCTTCTAACTCATCTTCCACAGTTTATGGTGATTTTCCAAAATCACGTTACTGCTGCTGTCCCAAGCAGATTTATTACCAATTCACTCTTTCACATACCTTGCATGCATGTTATTTAAACATGCATATCACAAATCAATCATCACATACCTATAACTTCACTTAAGCATAATCTTCCTTTCATCATTTTAAAGCACAACATTACTCAATATTATCCAAGTTCACATTCGCCATAATACACACAACATGTTAGTGATTTTCCCCTTAGCATCTAAGGCACATGCATGCTCATTATATATGAGCTTACGCGGTCCAAAATATTAAAACCCTATACATGCCATAGACTCGAAATACTAGGATTTACTTACACCGATAACGTGAGCTCGACTAAAGTGATAATATCTCCTGAACTCCAACTCGAGTAGGTAATCAAGTCAACAATCTATAAAAGAGAAATGTAACAACGAGTAAGCTTACATAAGCTTAGTAAGTCTTAAGCAATGCAAACAAATAAACGCAATTATACTTGATTATTTAATTTCTTAAGAGGCCAAATTCTAGGATATTGCCATCCGCAATATACACAGCACATAATGCACGCTCAACATTCTTATCACACTTAATCAATTCATATAACATATTTAAATCAAATACCCTCACATACTTTCACACCGACGGTGTATCATGATCATAGGTATAGTTTTAACATTTATTCACGTCGTATCACATTACTCACTTATGATTCACTTCAAATTAAACTCACATCCGAGTACATCTGCGTGCACGCCCACTTTACGTATTAAATGTATTCATTTGACAATCTAGCATGAGGTACCTTAGTCATAGGCTTTTCTCAAATCAACGGCATTTTGCCTACTAGGCTCAAGGCCGATATCATTTCACCGGCTTTATAGCCTGCTAGGCTCGAGGAATATATCTTCCGACATTATAGTCGCTAAGCTCAAAGGCCGAATAATCAAATCAACAAGTTCCATATAACATATTCATATCAATTGAGTACTAACATCATTGAACGTATATAATTATACATTTCAAACACTTTTCTTTCATCTCATTTTCACACTTAACATTTGATAGCTTATGCATAACATTTCACTCACATTCATTTCAAACTTATCATTCGATTATAAAAGCACATTGCATATTTACCAACATGTTATACTTGCCATTAGGCCATATAAGCATGATACAATACACCATCATTTCATCTTTAACATTCGCTAAACCCTTATCTTACAAGGAACACCGAATTCACATAACATATCATTTCACCAGCATTACGCTGCTAGGCACGAGCGTCGAATACACATCACCGCCACGAAGCTCGCTAGGCACGAAGGTCTGAATATAATACCAAAGACTAGGCTCGGGATTTATCCCGATATAATACCAAGACGAAGCTCGGATTTAACCGGATATTTTACCAACACGAAGCTCAGGGTCTTTAAGCTCGGATACACATCAAATATCATGCATATTTTATCATATATTAATACATCTCATTCAACATATCACATTTCCATTTCACCATTCAAACTTAACCCATAGTGACCATTCGACTATAAGTCATATGCATAAATTATTTATCGTGCAACTTAGTTTAAGTAGAACCAAAAGGTCACGATTCATCTAATATATACATATTGCTCACTAATTCACACAACCTTTCAAATTAGCAATTATAAGATGGTTCCGCACGTAGCCCATCCATATCGATAATTTACGATGGTTTTACCCTTACTCACATATATGTCATAGGCATTTTTACCTATGCTTCTCAATTCACATTCATGATTCAATTCCAATCGATTTAACATGCCTAAGTACATATCGCATACCGAATAATTTACTTTACGTGAATCTAATCCACATATCGATTAGCCCATAGTCTTATAGCACCACACTTTTAATGGTTTACCTCATCGAAGTTCACATTTAATCACTTTAGTGCCAAGCCATATTCGCTACCACAAAGGACTAATAATAATAATTTTATACACATCATGGTTTCCTTTAAGTATTTCATAATCACAAATCATGATATCTCCACGAGCACATATACTGCATAGTTTATTCATTGTAACACTCATTTAGTGCATCAAATTTCCAAATCCAATTCAACTTAAGCATAATAGCCATAATCGCTTATAGCCTTAAATCATTACATATTCGCACATTAACTAAATAAAATTTACATTCTCTTTACCATATTAATTTAACTCTTGGGCATATAAAAGGAATCAAGCTTAAACACTTAAGAACTTACCTCGAATGTTGCGAACGATTACAATGGCTATTCGATTGCTTTCTCTTTCTCTTATCCGAATTTGCCCTCTATGCTCTTGAGCTTAAAATTTAAAGATTTTAAACTAGTCATTATTCGACTATTCAAGCATCACTTTCAAAATATAATATATATATTCAACTTTCACACCTCATCGATCATAGTAAGCTTATAAGAAATCAATAAGCAACTCATTAACAAATTTTGTCAATGTTTACCACATAATCATAATTTCACGCAAGTTGTCTTCCGATCATAGTAAGCTTATAAGAAATCAATAAGCAACTCATTAACAAATTTTTGTCAATGTTTACCACATAATCATAATTTCACTGCAAGTTGTCTTCCTGAGCAACAGTCACTAAATCATTTATAACTGGAGCTACGAAACTCCAAATCAAGTGCCGTTAATTTTATCTGAAAATAGACCCATATATCTTTTACCCATAAAATGTTCAGGATTTTTAGTTTGGCCAATCAATACCAGATTTTTCTTAAAGTTTCCCTTATTTCACTGTTTGACTAATCTGACCACTCTTCACTACGAATCAAATTTCTCATTGTACAGAATTCAAAATATGTTCTCGTTTATTTAATTTGAAACTAGACTCATTAAGGAGCCTAAGCATATAAACTTCATCTTATAACCATTTTTTTAAAATTTATAATGATTTTATAAAAACAGAACAGAGGATCTAGAAGTCATTCTGACCCTGTCCCACATCACTTCAAATATCTCATCATCGGAAATTCTTTTGCTTACATGATTTCTTTTATAAGAAACTAGACTCATTAAGATTTAATTACATAATTTATTCAGCTTCTAACTCATCTTCCACAGTTTATGGTGATTTTCCAAAATCACGTTACTGCTGCTGTCCCAAGCAGATTTATTACCAATTCACTCTTTCACATACCTTGCATGCATGTTATTTAAACATGCATATCACAAATCAATCATCACATACCTATAACTTCACTTAAGCATAATCTTCCTTTCATCATTTTAAAGCACAACATTACTCAATATTATCCAAGTTCACATTCGGCCATAATACACACAACATGTTAGCTGATTTTCCCCCCTTAGCATCTAAGGCACATGCATGCTCATTTGCTTGGCTCAACTTCATCTATTCTCCATTTTTTATCAAAAGAACATGAAACAACAACCATTTCTCTCATTTCCATTCATGACAGAATGATCACAACACAACCAAAAATCAAAAATATGCTTCATGGTTTAAGGTAGAAACAAGAAAATCCCATGAACATCAAAATAGAAGCAAAGCACCATGAACTCACCTTGGATTTTCTTCCCCAAGTGACTGAACATTCAAGAGCTCTTTTCCTTTCCTTTCTCTTCTATTTTCGGCTACCATGAACAAGTCTTTATTTTATGACATAAAATGACACATATCAATTAGTACCATAACTTCATATCTTAAATTATTATTATCTAATGCACATGTTGCTTCCCACCAACATCATGGCCGGGCACTACACATAAAATGGGGAGTTTGACATGCAAATCCTCCCATTTTACACTACAAATTATTTGCCCACTACAATTTGGCCTATAGCATTTTTAAAAATTTTCACATAGGTCCTATTTCATAATTTTACTCTCAAATGACAAAATCAAAGCATGAAATTTTCACAAATGCACTTTCACATATAATAAACACAGAGTATAACATTTAATTATTTCTGTGACTCGATTTTGTGATCCCGAAACCACTTTTCGACAAGGGCCAAATTAGGGCTGTCACATGAATAAAGTGCAAAACTTGGATTCTAGAAGAAATTTGTATGAAATTGCTTTAGATTATTAATTAGAATTCCTTAAGGAGAAATTTTCCCAATTTCTAAGTTTTTGGACAAAAATTGGCATGTATGGATAAAATTTGAAAGAAAGGGCTTAAGGGCATTTTGGTCATTTGGCTAATTAATGAAATAAAATGGGAAAATGAAGGCAAAAATCAGCCATTCTTCTCCCTCATCCAGGCGAATTTCTCAAGCCCTCCATAACTAGGGTTTTCAACATTTTCAAGCTCAATAGTAAGTGCTCCCAAGCCCCATTTTTAATGTTCTTCGTATTTTTGAAATCCTAGTAACTTGCTCTCTCCATTTTTGCCCATATTTTGAGTTAGGGTTCATGTTTTCAAAGTGATCCATGTGTGACATGTTTATTCTTTGATGTTTTATGGAGGAATATGAAAGTTGGATTTGTGTTAAACATCTTTGTCTAGGTGATTTTCATGAAAAACCCCTAAAAGGACCTTTTTGCAAAATGTGTAAAATGTGGTAGAAATGTGAAATAATGGAAAAATGTGGGCTACCATAAGAGGAAAGAACATTCGGCTAGGCTTGGGTAATGTAGAAAATTCATGCATTTTATCATACGAGCTTAGGGACTAAATCGTAAATAATGTGAAAGGTTAGGGGCAAAACGGTCATTTTGTTTAGGGGTGAAATTTAGACTCGAAATGTATAATGTGAGGTATTAATAATTCATTTTTATTGTTATAGACCCCGAGGAACAAATTTCAAAGGTCGATCGAGGAAAACGAAAAGTTTCAGAATAACTGAAACGCGAAACCGAAACGGATACCAGGTAAGTTCGAAAAACTTTAAGTAAATTATTAATATGTTTATTGCATGTTTTATGAATGTATGATAATTGGTTATAATGATGGCATGAAAATCCATGAAATGTGTTAATAATAATGATATGATAATAAATGTCCCGGTTGAAGTCAAAAAGGGAAATTTTGCTGGATAAATCATGGTTTACATGACTTGAGACTCTGCATGTGTTGCAGAAAAGGATTTAGCCTGGACGGGTAATCTGTTAATCTTAAATATAGAAAAGGATCTAGCCCAGACGGGTGTTCCTTGAGTGATCGAGCCTCCCAAAGAATATGTGTGTATTGTGGATTTAGCCCGGACGGGTAATCCGATTAGGGTCTAAATTTAGCCTGGACTGGTAATTCAGATCCGAGCTCATTAAGGGTGTTTGTCGTTATAAGGGATTTAGCCTAGACTGGTAATCCCTACATCACCCAATGAGTTGATATTACAGGGGGATTTAGCCTGGACTAGTAATCTTGCCGTAAGATGTGAGGTTTATAGGAGTGCGTACTTAAGATGATCGCTCTTATGACTTGACGGTAAATGGATAATCCATCCAAATTTTTGAGAAACTCAACGAGATTAACATGAGGTATAAAAATGAAAATGTTGAATGATGAGCTCATCTAAGACAAATTTACATGGTGTATTATTATGAAACTAACTTGTTAATTGAGTGCATGTGATAGGGAAAACTAATTCATGCTTGTTGGTTTCAATGCTTAATATGGTTGTATGCTAATTAATCGGTAACTTTACTTTCTAATTATTCGGGCTTACTAAGTATGTAAATGCTTACCCCTCTCTTTTCCCTGTCTTACAGAGCTCAATGACTCCTAGAGGTTGGAAGACGGTTGGAGAATCAACACACTATCATCTTGTCTAGGTTTGGTATATATACTTTTATTTTGTTCAATGTCATGTATAGGGCTTTTGTTATTTTTTTATATGTGTAATTTGATTAACCAATATGAAGGCTTATAAAAGTATACATATTCACTTGTATATGGCCATGGGAATTGGTTTATTTTGGTGTAGGTTATGACTTACCAGATTTTGTATGTTATGTTCCAATGTTCTCATGATGATTAAATATGGTGTGTTACAATTAGTCATATATAATATGACCAAATCACATAGGTTGGTTAGGCCACGATTTGACAATGAGTTAAAATAACGAGCCAAGCTCAATTAAGTTACAAGTCATAGAAATCTTTAATAAAAAAGGGATAACCTAGCATGTATGAAAACCGATGAGATGAGGTTTACATGTAATGAGGTGTATTAAGGTCATTTAAGAGTATAATTAGACAATGTTAAGTGTTATTGAAAACTACAAGTGGATATGAATATTAAGAGGGTGACCAAAGGTTTGGAAAATAACCCAACAAGGTTCACACGGGTAGACACACGGGCGTGTGTCTAGGCTGTGTATGACATATGGATCGCCCCATGGGCATGTGGTATGGTTGTGTGTCCCCTGCACTTAAAAATTTTAAGTCATAATGCATGGTAGTAAACACATGGGTAGAGACATGGCCGAGTGTCTCAACCGTGTAGACGGCACAGCCTAGTACACTGGCATGTGTCTTGGTCGCGTGCCCCTAAATGCATGCTGACATCATAAATAGAATGCTTGAGTTTTTGGACACGGGCCACTATACGGGCGTGTCTAGGCCGTGTGAAAGACACGGGCTAGAGACACGGGCGTGCGCTAGGCCGTGTGAAAACCCCTGTAGGTTCGATATGAGAAATAAATTCAATAAATTCTACACAGGTAGGGGACACGGGAGTATCCCAAAGCACACGGGCGTGTGCATTGTCTCCACACGTGCGTGTGAGACATTAACCTAGAAATTTTCTTAAAATTCTTTTTGGTCATCAGTTTAGTCCCGAACCATTTTCAATGTATGTTTTGGGGCTCGTAGGCCCATAATAGGGACACTAAGGTGTTGTTTGATTGGGTTCAAGTTGAAACAAAATTTTATAGCCCGTATTTCCCAAAAAACATCTGAGTATGGGTCTGGTAATGCCTCGTACCTGATCCCGGTCTCAAGAATGGGTAAGGGGTGTTTGCATTTAGTGGTATCAAAGCTACGGTTTAGTTAGTTCTAGGACTACCGTAGAGTGTATCGAGTTTAGCTATACATGCCATTATATGAACATTGATAGTGTGACATCTCCTAACTGTTTAATCGTCTTTGAATATAGTAAATGTCTTCCAATCAAGCACAAGACGAGTCTGTGGGGGCCGAGAGTCATGCACCAGCTTTCATACAATAAGTTGTTTCTAGTAGTAGTATAAGGCAAATGTCTAAGGTCGGGCAGAGGCCAGAGCTGCCTTCTTTGATATGATGGATGAGTGGTTTGGGGATTATTTGAGGAATCGCCCTGACATACCACGACCTCTCCCTTCCCCTAACAAACTTGATGAGGAAGTGCCACGAGGTATGGCACTTGTAAGAATTGGTAAAGCCCCTGTAGACAAGCTTAGAAAGTATTGGGCTGAAGAAGTTAGGGCTAAAATTGATGATAATGATGAACGAGCCGAGTTCTGGCTCGAGAAAACTACACGAGTTATCTTGTACACCTGAGGAGTGTTTAAAGTGTGATGTATCGCTTTTAAAGGATACTACATACCATTGGTGGAAGACCGTATCTTCAGTGGTACCAAAGGAAAACATCACTTGGGAATTTTTCCAAGCGGAGTTTAAGAAGAAATACATCAGTCCGAGGTTCATAGGCTAGAAGCAAAAGGAGTTCTTGGAACTCAAACAAGGAAATAAGACTATAGCGGAATACAAAAGGGAGTTTGTAAGGCTAAGTCAGTATGCGACTGAATAGGTTCAAACAAAGTCAGAAATGTGTAAACGCTTCGAGAAAGGTCTGAATAAGGAAATCAAAAACTGTTGATTGGGATTCTTGAGATACGAGAGTTTGCTACATTAGCTAATCGGGCCAAAAAAGCCGAGGAGCTCAATAATGAAAGGAAGCAAGCTAAGAGAGAAGCTCGAGTTGCGAGCAAGAGATCCAGCGGTAAGATGCTCTCATTTTTCACAAAGAAATCAAGGAGCCAACATAAACGCTCCACTTTATCTGTAGGATTTTCGAGTAGAGCGAGAGGCTCCAAACAACGTAATCAGAAGTCTTCCTTCCCGATGGTGACTATTTTCGAGAGTGTAGATGACCAAAAGTTGAAGTGTAAAATTTGCAATAAATTTCACTTCGGAGAGTACCAGATGAAGACCGGTGCATGCTATAGATGTGGTTCTCTTGACCACTTCCTCAGAGACTGCCCAGAGCGAATCGATAAAGAGGTGGAAGTAGCCCCGAAATCGAGTGCTCCTATTTCACGAGGTAAACCTCCGAGATATCTTGGAAGTGCTAGTGGTAGTTGGGTTGCAGTCAAAGACATTGCGAAATCAGAGGCTTGAGCCCCGGCAAGAATGTATGCAATATGAGCTCGAGAGGAAGCCTCTACTCCTGACATCATCACGGGTACTTTTTCTCTTCTTAATACTTGTGTTGTTGCCTTAATTGATCCAGGATTGACACATTCATACATTTACATGAGATTGGTGTCTAGTATGAATATATCCATTGAACCTATAAAATTTATAATCAGAGTGTCGAACTCATTAGGCAAGTCAGTCTTGGTTGATAAAGTCTATAAGAATTGTCCTTTGATGATTCCGGGTCATTGTTTTCCAACTAACCTTATGTTATTGCCATTTGATGAGTTTGATGTAATACTTGGCATGGATTGGTTAGCCCTGCATGATGTAATTGTAAATTGTGGTAGCAAGTATATTGAGTTGAAGTGCCCAGATGGTAAGATTCTACGGTTTGATTCAAGAGAATTGGATA
Organism: Gossypium arboreum; assembly: GCF_025698485.1. Classification (NCBI taxonomy): domain Eukaryota; kingdom Viridiplantae; phylum Streptophyta; class Magnoliopsida; order Malvales; family Malvaceae; genus Gossypium; species Gossypium arboreum. The sequence continues at coordinate 38,504,672 of NC_069082.1, forward strand.
CATCGTCGGTTGTAATCACATCAATGGTCACTCAAAGATATGTGAGAAAAGGGTATGATGCCTTCCTTGCTTTTGTACTGAACACTAAGGAAATGGAGTTGAAGATTGAGTCCATACCAATAGTATATGAATATCGAGACGTGTTCCTGGAGGAACTACCTGAATTACCTCCTAATAGAGAGATAGAGTTTGGTATTGAACTGGTGTAACATCCTGATTTTCGGGTTTTTGCGATTCTTGATATTTTAAGTAAGTTTCTAAAATTTGGTATGTGATTATGGAATTCATAATTTGAGTATGTAAATGGGCTTATGGAAGGCCCATGTGTTGGCCAAAACCCGGTAGAATTTTCAAAATTTTGACTTAAGAGTTAGGGGTTCTGGCTAGGTGACCTCATGTAAAGTTGTGGGAAAAATATATCACAAAAAGAGCTGTAGTAAAGTGGCAAGGGTGACGCCACTAAGCTCCTAAAAAGGTGGCGTGTGGAGCTTAAGGGAGGACATGGGTTCGATTCCCTGTGTTGGCAAATAAGGGTAATTTATTTTTATGTGCAGGAAGGGTAAGTGTTGGAACCCAAGTGGGTTCTGTTGGAGGAGTTTGAATTAGTCAAGTGCATGGATTAAGGAGGGATAAGGGGAGAGATTTTAGGGATGTGATATGAAGATAGAGTTGGCCGAATAAGGGAGATTGGAGAGGGGATTTTCGGCAAAAGGGGTTTAGTTAGGGATTTTCGGCACTTAGGTACTTGTGTGTCGTTTTCTCTCTTTAGGTTAGTCTTTTCTCTCTTTTTCTTTTTGCAGCCGAATCTATTATCTCTCTATTCACCTTTTCTTCCTTCTCTTTCTTTCAAACCAGCCCACTATAATCCTCTATTCATCCATTGTTTCTTTCCTTTATCTCCACTTCTACTGAAATACCGCAAAAGTCGAAATCAGTGAAGCTAGGGGGTGCCGAATCTTTGTTGACCAGCAACTCTCTATTTCCTTTTCACTTGTTGGTGTTCAATTCCCTCATCTTTTAGGCATAACGGATCCAAGAGGAGAAAGACTATGGTAAGTGCTCGAACTTTAAACGATTCCTAGAGTAATTAGTGGCCAAAAGCCGAAACCCCTCTAGTTTAGGGGAGTGGCCGAATATGGGTATAAGCTTTATGGGGTTCTTCTTTTAATATTTTATGGTTTCTATAGTGGAGGAACAGCAAGGCGTAGTGTCGATTTGGATTAGCTTGGATCACCGGAGTGGCTAGATCTCATCATACATCTCGGCAAAGGTAAGGTGCCTAAGGCCATTATGGATGGTGGCCGAATGTATAAGTGTTAATATTGGATGGTTTTTGATTTGGTTCAATTATTGTGAGCTGATCTATTAACGGTTGATTATAGGAGAAATCATGTAGGAGATCTTGTCGAGGAATATCGCAAAACAGATGTGTAACGAACCCTTTTCATAGCTTAAAGCGATAAATGCCGAAAAGCCGAAATGCCAAAATTCTGGCATTTCGAGGACTTGTGAGCAAGCGAACGCTCATTAGTTAGTTAGATTCGTTGAGATGATGATTGGGAACATTGGAAACGGTAAGAGTGCAATTTTTGGAGTTTATGGTAAGTTGGGCTTCGAGGGGCCGAAGTGGGGCCCAATGGGCTTTCGGGCCCATTTGTAAAAAAAATGGTAGAAAAGGAAAACCTACTAAATTGAGCATCGAGACTGATAAAACCGTTATGGAATATAGGCTAAATAGGCCTAGATGACAAAATCGGCTAAGTAGGGCCCATTAGGGGTTTTAGGCCCAATAACTCGATTCCGCTAAAAATGGGCCAGAATCACTGTTTGCACCCATGAATTGTTAGTAACCGTTAATGAACGTGGAAACCCTAATTTTCGGTAAAATTACAGAATTACCCTTATAATATGAAAATGACCGTTTTGCCCCTAGGTAAAAATGACCATTATACCCCTAGGGTTTATATATGAATTTAATACATGTGATTTTGATAAACATGGTATGTATGATATGCACATGACATGTATGATATGCACATGATATGTATGATATGCACATGAGGTATTCATAAATGCATTGGGTTGGGTTTTTATATGGATGGAGGAAGTGCAAAAGGGCTTATGCCCCAGTTATTAAAAGGGCTTCTGCCCCAGTTATCAAAAGGGCTTATGCCCCAGTTATTAAAAGGGCTTATGCCCCAGTTATTAAAAGGGCTTTTGCCCCAGTTATTAAAAGGGCTTTTGCCCCAGTTATTAAAAGAGGCTAGGCCTCCAGTTATATGATAAAGCAGCTATGCTGCCAATGGAGAGTTATGATTGGGTGGATTGAGTTACTCCCCACATGGTGTGTTGGTTGGTACGGGTGGAGAGTAGCGAATGGTGGGTCGAGTAGTCTCCCCAAATGGGCTTGCATTCATTTGTTTTTATTGACGATACATGCGATATTGAAATGGGCTTATGGGCCATACCGTTTACAGTTAAAGGCTTCGGCCCAGTTATATGATTTATGAAAAGGCTACGGCCCAGTATATACATATTGAGATTGGACTTGGGCTAAGGCCCAGCAGGCTGATATTGTTTTGGGCTTTGAAAGGGGCTTGTTGCACACTGAGTTTCCAAACTCACCACCTTTCCTTAACCTTGCAGGTGAGCCTTGATGTGGGGACTTGGAGCCGGAGGAGATTCAGAGTGGCCACGGTGATCGGCTTTGGGCTTTTAAATAAGTATTGGTTTTCTTTAAATTTCCTTTAATTATTATTTATTCTTGGGTTGTAATAAGGCCATTTTAACTTTTCTTTTACTTCTTTTCGAGATTATTTTATTTTTAATAATTTTAAAACTGGTTGATAATGATAAAAATGGGCTAGACTTAGGATGTGTTTCAAAACGATACTTGATTTCAAAATATCACAACACCACGATTATTCGATTTATCAAAGACGTCCACTTAAATAAATTTAAACTCGATATAACAAAGTGTGGCAATGGTTGTGGGCATGTCTAGGATTGGATCCAACTGAAGAGCTTGGTACTTAAGCAGCCTTCATGGCTCACCTCCTCTGTCTCGGATACCTACCTAGTGCCCAGCTTCCATTCACTTTGTTAACTCAACAAAATATATGGTTTTTAAAACACTAAAACAGAACATGGGTTTTCAACTCCAATGTGGCACGTCAGATTCGGCCATAACGTCTGGGCCAGGTTTGGGGTGCTACATTTAGTGGTATCAGAGCCAAGTTGCAACAACTCGACTGTGGATCGAGTCCAAAAATTTTTCGAAAACTTAGGCCTAAGAAGGGTATTTTTGGAAATGGTTTTTGAAACTTCTTTTCAAAGATGGTTTACAGAGTACACATGTTAAATGGTTCAAGTTTTTCTGTTTTAAATCAAGAGTTTCAAAATAAAGGGTGTTTCCAAATCAAAGTTTTTAAATTTCTATTTTCGGTGATCAAAAACATGGTTTTTGAGTTTTAAATGGATTGAGAAAGAAGTGGCGCACTGAATCCCCGGCACCAAGTCTGTAAGTATATTTTCTTTACGATATATGATATGATGCTATGAATAGAATTGAGACCCTACTATGATACTTTAGATAGGGTAGAGCTGTAAAACGGTAGAAAGGAGACTGTAGCTAGGCTACGAGGATACGAAAACAATTCTTGAACTGCTATATCTCCATAAGACACTTTGTTAATAAACAGTGGAACATTATACTAATATCATAAAACTCGTAATCAGATAATTTGATATGAGTACAAGAGGAGCTCGTGGACGAGGCCACGGACGTGGTCGCGGAAGGGTGCAAGCTAAATCTTCATCCTCAGGGCATAGGCTAGCTGAGGAGGCATATGTGCCACAAGCAACGGAGACTGGGTCTTATGACTGGGCTGTAGGGGATGATGCTTTGTCTCAAGCCATGTTAAGGGTTTTGGAAAGGGTTGCTGGAGCTAGCACTGGGACAGTGAATAGGGGGTCCACATCGGAGCGACTCAGGGCCAACAGAGCAGAAGTATTTAGGGGTGTATTTGGAGTAGCCCCAAATGTGGCGAATATTGGCTAGAGGTATGAAGCGGATCATGGACGATCTAGCGCTCGTGGAGCAAAAGTGAAAGGAGCTATATCACGCTACGTGACGAGGCATCTTGATGGTGGATCACCGTAAGGAGAGTACCCCAATTGAGCAAGTAACACGGAATTGTTCAAAATTGCTTTTAAGGGAGGTATGTTGGAGCTAGTTATGTGGATGCTCGTCGGAAGGAATTTTGAATCGACCGGGTAATAAGACTTTCATGAGTATGAGGCGAATTTTGAGGTGAGTCGATATGCCGATGGGATAGTGGCAACGAATATGAGCGATGTCCGATTTGAGGATGGTCTTCGCGATGAGCTTAGGATATTGATAGCTCCACGAGAGGGCGTGGTTTTGCTGCATTGATAGAGAAGGCTAAGATAACCGAGGAGGTGAAGTTGGTGACGGCGAATTGTGAGAAGGATCGACCCAGGTTTAAGAGGGATTTTAGACCCTCAAGTGCCACGAATCGAAATGTTAAAAGAGCAAGGATGGAGGAACCGATTCGAGCAGTTCCAGTAAATACTTATAAACCGTAGGCTTGAAGGGACTGTGGTAAGGTGCATATGGGGGAGTACTGGAAACGAACTGGAGCATGTTTTTGATGTGGGTCTAAGGAGCATAAGTTCAAGGAGTGTCCTCGGAGGACAGCTCAGGAGCTAGCTGCAGAACAAAGGGATGTCCAACCATGGCGAGGAGGACTACCACCATAGAGGGGTCGTGGGCAAGGTAGAGGTGGCAATAGTAATGGACTAGGACGTGGGGCACCTGGCAGGGGTGCTGGACATGCTGAAGCTCGACAACCTGGCATTGGTTTATGCTGCACGACGTCAGGAGGAGGGTGACGCTCGAGATGTTATAACTGATCGTTCTTCATTCATAGCACGCCTTACACTACTTTGATTGATGTGGGTTCCACTCACTCGTATGTTGCTTGTGATGTATCCGGGCTTTGAATGTGCTTCTTGAGGAGGCCGTGAGTGGGGTATCGTGGTAAGCCCTTTGGGACATTTGGTTAAGGTAGATAAACTTTTTAGGGCGGTGCCTTTAATGACACAAGATAAAACTTTTGAAGGAGATTTGATGGAGCGCCATTTGGAGATTTTGATCTTATATTGGGAATGGATGGTTAACTAAACACAAGGTGGCCTTGGATTGTCTTGGAAGAGGATGGTACTAAGAACTACGAAGATAAGGAGATAATGGTCATAGGGCGAAGGATTATTTGTCCAATGTTGTTTGCTTTAAGAGCCGAGAAGTTGATTCGAAAAGGTTGTGAGGCGTACTTGGCCCTTGTAAGTCAAACGGACTTGGGAGATCACGGTAGAGTCGATTAGGACCATTAAGAAATTTCGGATGTATTCGGATGAACTTCTGGATTACCCCGAACGAGAAGTTGAGTTTGGAATCGACTTATGACTGGAGCAGTTCTGTGTCCATTGCGCCTTATAGGATGGCACCAAAGGAGTTGGTGGAATTGAAAGCTCGATTCAAGAGTTGTTGGATAGGGATTTATAAGACCAAGTGTTTCCCGTGAAGACCTGGTACTATTAGTAAAGAAGAAAGATGGGACTATGCGTATGTGTATTGACTATCGGCGTTGAATAAACCGACTATCAAGAACAAGTATCCGTTACCAAGAATCGACGATCTGTTCAACCAATTAAAAGGAGCCTCGGTATTTTCCAAGATCGACCTTGGTCAAGATATCATCGATTAAGAGTTAAAGAGGTGGATATTTATAAGGCGGCGTTCGGGACTCGATACGGTCATTACGAGTTTCTGGTAATGCCTTTTGGTTTGACTAATGCACCGGCAGCATTCATGGATTTGATGAATCGGGTGTTTCATCCATACTTGGATCGGTTCATAGTCGTTTTTATTGACGACATCTTGGTGTATTCAGAAACGGAAGAGAAGCATGATGAGCATCTTCGTGTAGTGCTGCAAGTGTTAAGGGAAAAGCAACTTTATGCAAAGTTTAGTAAGTGCGAGTTTTGGTGAAAGAAGTTACCTTCTTGGGGCATGTTGTGTCTCGAGGGATCAAGGTGGACCCTTGAAAGATTGAGGCAATTTTGGAATGGAAGCCACCAAAGTCGATGAGAGATCTGAATTTTTACGGGTTGGCGGTTATTATCGGAGATTCGTGAAAGGATTTTCGGTGTTGGCGACCAGATTAATGAAACTTATAAGGAAGGGAGCACCTTTTGTTTGGACAAATAAGCGAAGAGGCTTTTGAGAAGTTGAAGAAGGTTTTGTGAAGCGCCGGTGTTGATTCAACAGTGCGGTAAGGATTTCACGTATCGTGATCGTCACATGTGGGTTTGGGTGCGTGTTGATGCAAGAGGGTAAAGTGGTCGCTTATGCTTCACGCACTTAAGCGCCGAGGTGAACTACCCTACGCATGACTTGGAATTGGCGGTAATCTTTGCACTTAAGATATGGAGGCATTACCTGTATGGGGAGAAATGCATCATTTATACGGATCACAAGAGTTTTAAGTACTTACTAACTCAAAAGGAGCTGAATCTTAGGCAACGAAGGTGGATAGAGTTGTTAAAGGACTATGACTGTTCGATTGAGTACCATCCAGGTAAGGCAAATGTCGTGGCTGATGCGCTAAGTCGAAGGGCTGTGGTGGAGTTGAAGGCGATGTTTGCTTGTCTAAGTTTGTATGATGACGGAAGCTTATTGGCTGAGCTACAAGTGAGACCGACTTGGGTAGAATAGATTAAGAAGCAACAGTTGAAGGATGAGTCGTTGGTTTCTCGATTTCAGCAAGTTGAGAAGGGGGAGAATCCAGACTTTGGGTTAAATAGTGAGGGAGTTCTTTGTTTTCGAGGAGAATTTGTATGCTGAAAAACTCGATTTGAGATTGATGATTTTCAAAGAGGCACATAATGGACCTTGTGCTATGCATCCGGAGGGAGTAAGTTGTATTGAGACTTGCGAGAGCTATATTGGTGGCCGGGCTTAGCGAAAGTGACCGAATTTGTAGGGATATGTTTAACATCTCAACAAGTGAAGGCCGAGCATCAACGCCTTGGATTATTCAGTGGTAAAGATACCACTTTGGAAGTGGGAAAGGGTAACTATGGACTTTGTAAGTGGGTTGCGTTAACACCTTCTAAGAAGGATTCGGTTTGGGTGATAGTGGATAGGCTCACGAAATCTGCTCATTTCATACCGTCGAACCGATTACTCACTTGAAGTTGGCCAAGTTGTATGTGGCGGAGATAGTGCGGTTGCATGGTGTGCCGATGTCGATAATTTGGACCGAGACCCAAGGTTCACATCTCGGTTTGCGAAGTTGTATGAGGCATTGGGACGCGATTGGATTTCGATCGACTTTTCACCCTCGATCGGATGGGCGATCGAGAGGGTTATTCGATTTTAGAGGATATGTTGAGGGGTTGTGCTATTGAGTTTAGGGGCAGCTGGGAGGACCATTTGCCGTTGGCAGAGTTCGCGTATAACAATAGTTACCAAGCAAGTATTCAGATGGCTCCTTATGAGGCACTATATGGATGAAGGTGCCGTTCACCCATTTGTTGGACAGAGTTGGGAGAAAGACAAATCCTTGCGCCAGAGTTAGTGGCAGATACCGAAGAAAAGATTAAGGTGATCAGGAATCGGTTAAAGGAGGCAGCGGATCGACAAAAGTCTTATGCTGATCTGAAGCATAAGGATATTGAATATGCAGTTGGGGACATGGTCTTCTTGAAATTTTCACCTTGGAAGAAGATATTGAGATTTGGTAAGAAGGGTAAATTGAGCCCACGGTTTATTGGGCCTTATCGAGTTATTAAGCGGATAGGGCCAGTGGCTTATCAGCTAGAATTTCCTCCAGAGCTGGATCGCATTCACGATGTTTCCCATGTGTCCATGCTAAGGCGATATCATTCTAACCCAACTCATATCGTGCGATTGGTAAATCGAAATCGGTCGGATTTGACTTTCGAAGAAGAACTGTGCAAATACTTGATCGCGATGTCAAGGTGTTGAGAAGGAGGTCAGTCCCATTAGTGAAGGTACTTTGGAGGAACCATGGCAAGGAGGAAGCTACTTGGGAGACCGAAGAGACAATGCGTCAGCAATACCCTCAACTGTGTGGATTAGGTAAATTTCGAGGCCGAAATTTCTTTAAGGAGGGTAGAGTTGTAACATCCTAATTTTCGGGTTTTCGTGATTCTTGATATTTTAAGTAAGTTTCTAAAATTTGGTATGTGATTATGGAATTCATAATTTGAGTATGTAAATGGGCTTATGGAAGGCCCATGTGTTGGCCAAAACACGTAGAATTTTCAAAATTTGGACTTAAGAGTTAGGGGTTCGCTAGGTGACCTCATGTAAAGTTGTGGGAAAAATATATCACAAAAAGCTGTAGTAAAGTGGCAAGGGTGGCCACTAAGCTCCTAAAAAGGTGGCATGTGGAGCTTAAGGAAGACATGGAATCGATTCCTGTGTTGGCAAATAAGGGTAACTTATTTTTATGTACAGAAGGGTCGGTGTTGGAACCGGTGGATTCATTGGAGGAGTTTGAATTAGTCAAGTGCATGGATTAAGGAGGGATAAGGGAAGAGATTTTAGGGATGTGATATGAAGATAGAGTTGGCGAATAAGGGAGATTGGAGGATTTTCGCAAGAGGGTTTAGTTAGGGATTTTCGGCACTTAGGTACTTCATGCCATTTTTCCCGGACTTGGAGCCGGAGGAGATTCAGAGTGGCCACGGTGATCGGCTTTGGGCTTTTAAATAAGTATTGGTTTTCTTTAAATTTCCTTTAATTATTATTTATTCTTGGGTTGTAATAAGGCCATTTTAACTTTTCTTTTACTTCTTTTAGAGATTATTTTATTTTAATAATTTTAAAACGGTTGATAATGATAAAAATGGGCTAGACTTAGGATGTGTTTCAAAAGCGATACTTGATTTCAAAATATCACAACACCACGATTATTCGATTTATCAAAGGCGTCCACTTAAATAAATTTAAACTCGATATAACAAAGTGTGGCAATGGTTGTGGGCATGTCTAGGATTGGATCCAAGCTGAAGAGCTTGGTACTTAGCGACCTTCATGGCTCACCTCCTCTGTCTCGGATACCTACCTAGTGCCCGACTTCCATTCACTTTGTTAACTCAACAAAATATATGGTTTTTAAAACACTAAAACAGAACATGGGTTTTCAACTCCAATGTGGCACGTCAGATTCGGCCATAACGTCTGGGCGAGGTTTGGGGTGCTACATTTAGTGGTATCAGAGCCAAGTTGCAACAACTCGACTGTGGATCGAGTCCAAAAATTTTTCGAAAACTTAGGCCTAAGAAGGGTATTTTTGGAAATGGTTTTTGAAACTTCTTTTCAAAGATGGTTTACAGAGTACACATGTTAAATGGTTCAAGTTTTTCTGTTTTAAATCAAGAGTTTCAAAATAAAGGGTGTTTCCAAATCAAAGTTTTTAAATTTCTATTTTCGGTGATCAAAAACATGGTTTTTGAGTTTTAAATGGATTGAGAAAGAAGTGGCATACTTGAATCCCGGCACCAAGTCTGTAAGTATATTTTCTTTACGATATATGATATGATGCTATGAATAGAATTGAGACCCTACTATGATACTTTAGATAGGGTAGAGTCAGTAAAAGCGGTAGAAAGGAGGCGTAGCTAGGCTACGAGGATACGAAAACAATTCTTGAACTGCTATATCTCCATAAGACACTTTGTTAATAAACAAAGGAACATTATACTAATATCATAAAACTCGTGTCGATAATTTGATATGAGTACAAGAGGAGCTCGTGGGCGAGGCCACGGACGTGGTCGCGGAAGGGTGCAAGCTAAATCTTCATCCTCGGGGCATAGGCTAGCTGAGGAGGCATATGTGCCACAAGCAACGGAGACTGGGTCTTATGACTGGGCTGTAGGGGATGATGCTTTGTCTCAAGCCATGTTAAGGGTTTTGGAAAGGGTTGCTGGAGCTAGCACTGGGACAGTGAATAGGGGGTCCACATCGGAGCGACTCGAGAATAGAGCGAAGTATTTAGGGGTGTATTTGGAGTAGCCCCAAATGTGGCAGAATATTGGCTAGAGGTAACAGAACGGATCATGGACGATCTAGACTGCTCAGTGGAGCAAAAGCTGAAAGGAGCTATATCACTGCTACGTGACGAGGCATACTGATGGTGGATCACCGTAAGGGAGAGTACCCCAATTGAGCAAGTAACCTGGGAATTGTTCAAAATTGCTTTTAAGGGGAGGTATGTTGGAGCTAGTTATGTGGATGCTCGTCGGAAGGAATTTTGAATCGACCGGGGTAATAAGACTTTCATGAGTATGAGGCGAAATTTTGAGGTGAGTCGATATGCCGTGGGATAGTGGCAACCGAATATGAGCGATGTCCGATTTGAGGATGGTCTTCGCGATGAGCTTAGGATATTGATAGCTCCACGGAGGAGCGTGGTTTTGCTGCATTGATAGAGAAGGCTAAGATAACCGAGGAGGTGAAGTTGGTGAGCGGCGAAATTGTGAGAAGGATCGACCTGTGTTTAAGAGGATTTTAGACCCTCAAGTGCCACGAATCGAAATGTTAAAAGAGCAAGGATGGAGGAACCGATTCGGCGAGTTCGATAAATACTTATAAACCGTAGGCTTGAAGGGACTGTGGTAAGGTGCATATGGGGAGTCTGAAGCAATGGAGCATGTTTTTGATGTGGGTCTAAGGAGCATAAGTTCAAGGAGTGTCCTCGGAGGATAGCTCAGGAGCTAGCTGCAGAACAAAGGGATGTCCAACCATGGCGAGGAGGACTACCACCATAGAGGGGTCGTGGGCAAGGTAGAGGTGGCAATAGTAATGGACTAGGACGTGGGGCACCTGGCAGGGGTGCTGGACATGCTGAAGCTCGACAACCTGGCATTGGTTTATGCTGCACGACGTCAGGAGGAGGGTGACGCTCCAGATGTTATAACTGGTACGTTCTTCATTCATAGCACGCCTTACACTACTTTGATTGATGTGGGTTCCACTCACTCGTATGTTGCTTGTGATGTATCTGGGGCTTTGAATGTGCTTCTTGAGGAGACTGTGAGTGGGGTATCAGTGGTAAGCCCTTTGGGACATTTGGTTAAGGTAGATAAACTTTTTAGGGCAGTGCCTTTAATGACACAAGATAAAACTTTTGAAGGAGATTTGATGGAGCTGCCATTTGGAGATTTTGATCTTATATTGGGAATGGACTGGTTAACTAAACACAAGGTGGCCTTGGATTGTGCTGGAAGAGGATGGTACTAAGAACTACCGAAGATAAGGAGATAATGGTCATAGGGGAACGAAGGGATTATTTGTCCAATGTTGTTTCGGCTTTAAGAGCCGAGAAGTTGATTCGAAAAGGTTGTGAGGCGTACTTGGCCCTTGTAAGTCAAACTGGACTTCAGGAGATCACGGTAGAGTCAGTTAGGACCATTAAGAAATTTCAGGATGTATTCCCAGATGAACTTCCTGGATTACCCCCGAACAGAGAAGTTGAGTTTGGAATCGACTTATGACCTGGAACAGTTCCTGTGTCCATTGCGCCTTATAGGATGGCACCAAAGGAGTTGGTGGAATTGAAAGCTCAGATTCAAGAGTTGTTGGATAGGGGATTTATAAGACCAAGTGTTTCCCCGTGGGGCGCACTGGTACTATTCGTAAAGAAGAAAGATGGGACTATGCGTATGTGTATTGACTATCGGCAGTTGAATAAACTGACTATCAAGAACAAGTATCCGTTACCAAGAATCGACGATCTGTTCAACCAATTAAAAGGAGCCTCGGTATTTTCCAAGATCGACCTTCGGTCAAGATATCATCAGTTAAGAGTTAAAGAGGTGGATATTTATAAGACGGCGTTCAGGACTCGATACGGTCATTACGAGTTTCTGGTAATGCCTTTTGGTTTGACTAATGCACCGGCAGCATTCATGGATTTGATGAATCGGGTGTTTCATCCATACTTGGATCGGTTCATAGTCGTTTTTATTGACGACATCTTGGTGTATTCAGAAACGGAAGAGAAGCATGATGAGCATCTTCGTGTAGTGCTGCAAGTGTTAAGGGAAAAGCAACTTTATGCAAAGTTTAGTAAGTGCGAGTTTTGGCTGAAAGAAGTTACCTTCTTGGGGCATGTTGTGTCTGCTGAGGGGATCAAGGTGGACCCTTGAAAGATTGAGGCAATTTTGGAATGGAAGCCACCAAAGTCGGTAACAGAGATCTGAATTTTTCTGGGGTTGGCAGGTTATTATCGGAGATTCGTGAAAGGATTTTCGGTGTTGGCAGCACCGTTAATGAAACTTATAAGGAAGGGAGCACCTTTTGTTTGGACAAATAAGCAGCAAGAGGCTTTTGAGAAGTTGAAGAAGGTTTTGTCAGAAGCGCCGGTGTTGATTCAACAGTCGGTAAGGATTTCACTTTGTATGCGGTGATGCGTCACATGTGGGTTTGGGCTGCGTGTTGATGCAAGAGGGTAAAGTGGTCGCTTATGCTTCACGGCGACTTAAGCGCACGAGGTGAACTACCCTACGCATGACTTGGAATTGGCAGCGGTAATCTTTGCACTTAAGATATGGAGGCATTACCTGTATGGGGAGAAATGCATCATTTATACGGATCACAAGAGTTTTAAGTACTTACTAACTCAAAAGGAGCTGAATCTTAGGCAACGAAGGTGGATAGAGTTGTTAAAGGACTATGACTGCTCGATTGAGTACCATCCGTAAGGCAAATGTCGTGGTGATCGCTAAGTCGAAGGGTCGTGGTGGAGTTGAAGGCGATGTTTGCTTGTCTAAGTTTGTATGATGACGGAAGCTTATTGGTGAGCTACAAGTGAGACCGACTTGGGTAGAATAGATTAAACAGCAGTTGAAGGATGAGTCGTTGGTTTCTCGATTTGACAAGTTGAGAAGGGGGAGAATCCAGACTTTGGGTTAAATAGTGAGGGAGTTCTTTGTTTTCGAGGGAGAATTTGTATGCCGAAAAACTCTGATTTGAGATTGATGATTTTCAAAGAGGCACATAATGGACCTTGTGCTATGCATCCAGGAGGGAGTAAGTTGTATTGAGACTTGCGAGAGCTATATTGGTGGCCTGGGCTTAAGCGAGAAGTGACCGAATTTGTAGGGATATGTTTAACATCTCAACAAGTGAAGGCCGAGCATCAACTGCCTTCGGGATTGTTACAGCTGGTAAAGATACCACTTTGGAAGTGGGAAAGGGTAACTATGGACTTTGTAAGTGGGTTGCCGTTAACACCTTCTAAGAAGGATTCGGTTTGGGTGATAGTGGATAGGCTCACGAAATCTGCTCATTTCATACCTGTCTGAACCGATTACTCACTTCAGAAGTTGGCCAAGTTGTATGTGGCGGAGATAGTGCGGTTGCATGGTGTGCCAGTATCGATAATTTCGGACCGAGACCCAAGGTTCACATCTCAGTTTTGGCAGAAGTTGTATGAGGCATTGGGAGCGCGATTGGATTTCGATCTGACTTTTCACCCTCGATCGGATGGGCGATCGAGAGGGTTATTGATTTTAGAGGATATGTTGAGGGTTGTGCTATTGAGTTTAGGGCATTGGGAGGACCATTTGCCGTTGGCGAGTTCGCGATAACAATAGTTACCAAGCAAGTATTCAGATGGCTCCTTATGAGGCACTATATGGATGAAGGTGCCGTTCACCCATTTGTTGGACGAGTTGGGAGAAAGACAAATCCTTGCGCGAGTTAGTGGCGGAATCTAGAAGAAAAGATTAAGGTGATCGGGAATCGGTTAAAGGAGGCGTGGATCGACAAAAGTCTTATCTTGATCTGAAGCATAAGGATATTGAATATGCGATTGGGGACATGGTCTTCTTGAAATTTTCACCTTGGAAGAAGATATTGAGATTTGGTAAGAAGGGTAAATTGAGCCCACGGTTTATTGGGCCTTATCGAGTTATTAAGCGGATAGGGCCAGTGGCTTATCAGCTAGAATTTCCTCCAGAGCTGGATCGCATTCACGATGTTTCCCATGTGTCCATGCTAAGGCGATATCATTCTAACCCAACTCATATCGTGCCAGTTGCAGAAATCGAAGTACGGTCGGATTTGACTTTCGAAGAAGAACCTGTGCAAATACTTGATCGCGATGTCAAGGTGTTGAGAAGGAGGTCAGTCCCATTAGTGAAGGTACTTTGGAGGAACCATGGCAAGGAGGAAGCTACTTGGGAGACCGAAGAGACAATGCGTCAGCAATACCCTCAACTGTGTGGATTAGGTAAATTTCGAGGCCGAAATTTCTTTAAGGAGGGTAGAGTTGTAACATCCTAATTTTCGGGTTTTCGTGATTCTTGATATTTTAAGTAAGTTTCTAAAATTTGGTATGTGATTATGGAATTCATAATTTGAGTATGTAAATGGGCTTATGGAAGGCCCATGTGTTGGCCAAAACCTGGTAGAATTTTCAAAATTTGGACTTAAGAGTTAGGGGTTCTGGCTAGGTGACCTCATGTAAAGTTGTGGGAAAAATATATCACAAAAAGAGCTGTAGTAAAGTGGCAAGGGTGACGCCACTAAGCTCCTAAAAAGGTGGCATGTGGAGCTTAAGGGAAGACATGGAATCGATTCCCTGTGTTGGCAAATAAGGGTAACTTATTTTTATGTACAGGAAGGGTCAGTGTTGGAACCCAGGTGGATTCTGTTGGAGGAGTTTGAATTAGTCAAGTGCATGGATTAAGGAGGGATAAGGGAAGAGATTTTAGGGATGTGATATGAAGATAGAGTTGGCCGAATAAGGGAGATTGGAGGGGATTTTCGGCAAAGAGGGTTTAGTTAGGGATTTTCGGCACTTAGGTACTTCTGTGCCATTTTTTCCCTTTAGGTAAGTCTTTTCTCTCTTTTGCTTTTTGCAGCCGAATCTATTATTCTCCATTCACCTTTTCTTCCTTCTCCTTCTTTCAAACCAGCCCACTATTTTCCTCTATTCATCCATTGTTTCTTTCCTTTATCTCCACTTCTGCCGAAATACCAGAAAAGCCAAAATCATTGAAGCTAGGGGATGCCGAATCTTTGTTGACCAGCAACTCTCTATTTCCTTTTCACTTGTTGGTGTTCAATTCCCTCATCTTTTAGGCATAACGGTTCCTAGAGTAACTAGTGGCCAAAAGTCGAAACCCCTCTAGTTTAGGGGAGTGGCCGAATATGGGTATAGGCTTTATGGGGTTCTTCTTTTAATATTTTATGGTTTCTGTAGTGGAGGAGCAGCAAGGCATAGTGTTGATTTGGATTAGCTTGGATCACCGGAGTGGCTAGATCTCGTCATAAATCTCGGCAAAGGTAAGGTGCCTAAGGCCATTATGGATGGTGGCCGAATGTGTAAGTGTTAATATTGGATGGTTGTTAATTTGGTTCAATTATTGTGAGCTGATCTATTAACGGTTGATTATAGGAGAAATCGTGTAGGAGATCTCGTCGAGGAATATCACAAAACAGGTGTGTAACGAACCCTTTTCATAGCTTAAAGCGATAAATGCCAAAAAGCTGAAATGCCGAAATTCTGGCATTTCGAGGACTTGTAAGCAAGCGAACGCTTATTAGTTAGTTACATTCGTTGAGATAATGATTGGGAACATTGGAAATGGTAAGAGCGTAATTTTTGGCGTTTACGGTAAGTTGGCTTCGAGGGGCCGAAGTGGGGCCCAATGGGATTTCGGGCCCATTTGTAAAAAAAATGGTAGAAAAGGAAAACCTGCTAAATTGCACATCGAGACTGATAAAACCGTTATCAAATATAGGCTAAATAGGCCTAGGTGACAAAATCGGCTAAGTAGGGCCCATTAGGGGTTTTAGGCCCAATAACTCGATTTCGCTAAAAATGGGCTAGAATCACTGTTTGCACCCATGAATTGTTAGTAACCGTTAATGAACATAGAAACCCTAATTTTTGGTAAAATTACAGAATTACCCTTATAATATGAAAATGACCGTTTTGCCCCTAGTAAAAATGACCATTATACCCCTAGGGTTTATATATGAATTTAATACATGTGATTTTGATAAACATGGTATGTATGATATGCACATGACATGTATGATATGCACATGATATGTATGATATGCACATGAGGTATTCATAAATGCATTGGGTTGGGTTTTATATGGATGGAGGAAGTGCAAAAGGGCTTATGCCCCAGTTATTAAAAGGGCTTCTGCCCCAGTTATCAAAAGGGCTTATGCCCTAGTTATTAAAAGGGCTTCTACCCCAGTTATCAAAAGGGCTTATGCCCTAGTTATTAAAAGCGCTTCTACCCCAGTTATCAAAAGGGCTTATGCCCTAGTTATTAAAAGCGCTTATGCCCCAGTTATTAAAAGGGCTTTTGCCCCAGTTATTAAAAGAGGCTAGGCCTCCAGTTATATGATAAAGTAGCTATGCTGCCAGTGGAGAGTTATGGTTGGGTGGGTTGAGTTATTCCCCACATGGTGTTTTGGTTGGTACGGGTGGAGAGTAGCGGATGGTGGGTCGAGTAGTCTCCCCAAATGGGCTTGCATTCATTTTTTTTATTGACGATACATGCGATATTGAAATGGGCCTATGTGTGACAGCCCTAAAGTGACCCTAGTCCGAAAGCGGTTTCGGGACCGCTAAACCGAGTCACCAAATTATTTGAATATGATATTTATTGTCTAAAATATGTGAATACGAATGTGTGAAAGTTTTAAGCTCCGATTTAGTCGATTGCATGTGAATTTAGTTAATAGGACTTATGTGAGAATTTTAGAAATGTGCCAGGCAAATGTAAGTGGCCTATTAATGCATGTTATAAGAATGAAGGGTTTGCATGTCAAATAACCAATTATTTTGAGTAGTGGCTGGCCATGTATGGGTCTTAGATGATAATATGAATTTCTTATTAGCATTATGGGTTTAGAAAATAAAATAGTGAATTAAGAATGATAAAAAAAATGAGGTGAGTGGGAGGAGAAACCCAAGGTTTCCCCCCTTACTCCCCATTGCCGTGACTAGACAAAGAAAAAGAAAAAAAAATGTTCATCCTTGGCTGAAAATTCTAAGGAGGAAGGAAGAAGAAAGGTTGAAGAGGTTCGGCCATGCATGTAACTAGGCTAAGGTATGTTTGATGATGTTCCATGAGATGCATGCATGTTTTAGTTGTTAGCTTGAGTTCTACCTAGCCCATGGTCTAAATCTTGCTATATGATGGAGATGACACTCGGCCATGGATGCATCATTCTTGCTTGGTGTTGATGTTGTGTTGGTGAGATATCAAGTTATTTTTGTGACCCAAGTTGAGATTTGGATTTTGGAATGAGTAAGGTTTTCGGCTATGGTAATTATAAGGGTGATGGATGTTGCTTCATGCTAAATCTAGATGAACAATGTTAGTGCTTATATCTCAATATTTATGAGTTTCTTTCTTGGTTTTACCTCAAACCCATGAAGTATTTTTAATTGGTGTTGTTAGAGGTTTCGGTCATGGGATTATAAGCTTGTTAGTTTTGATGGTGAAATTTATGCCTTGTAAGGGTAAATGGTGTCTTGATGCATTCGGCCATGGTAGAAAGTAGATGTGAAATGGTAGTAAGGTGAAGTGCAAAATGTTAGTATTTGATTACTAGTGTATATATACGTGTTAGCCGAGTTTTGAATTTGAAACAAAATGATATATAATCAATACAAGTAACCATACTTGTAGGAAGAATTAAGCATATAATCGGCCTCAACATAGACATGCATATTCGGCCATAGGAAGAAGATTGGTGTTGCATGTATTTGGTTAGAGGCAAGCATATTGATGCTTTTATCTTGGCTTAGACAATCGGCTAAAAGGGAGTGTGGGTTAATATGTTGAGTTGATTCATGATTTCATATGTATGTGACTTTAATGTCTAATGTATATATATGGGCTAAGTACCTTGAGTTCCTCTTTTCGATGCTCAAATGCTTAAATCAATTTATTTGTTAAATTAAGCTCAAGAGCAAAGGGGAACTAAATCCGATAAGGGGAAGGAAAAAGTGGTCGAATAGCCATCGAAATCGTTCGACAACATCCGAGGTAAGTTTTCTAATGTGAAACTTAGTTTACGATTTGATTAAGTCATGACGTATGAGCATAACAAATATACGGTGATATGATGATTCTACTTGAATTATATGTTGAGTTAATTAGTCTATACGTATGACGGGTAGCCGCACAGATCGTGTCATAAAGCAAACTAAACCATGCTGTTTGTATGTGGCTAGTGAGCGAAAATGGGATTATATCGTGACTTGTGTTTGAACTCTAATTATGAAAATGAAATATAGATGTGCCATGATTTATTGATATGTGCATGAATATTTGGATGATAACTGGGCTAAGTCCCAAGGCATTTGCGCTAGTGACTAGTTTGGGCTAAGTCCAAGAAGGCATTTGTGCGAGTTACTATATTCGGGCTAAGTCCCGAAGGCATTTGTGCGATTACTATATCCGGCTAAGTCCGAAGGCATTTGTGCGAGTTACTATATCCGGGCTAAGTCCCGAAGGCATTGGTGCGAGTTACTATATCCGGGCTATGTCCCGAAGGCATTCGAGCGAGTAGCTATATCCGGTTAAATCCCGAAGGTACTTGGCTTGGGAATGAGCGACCTTGCTGTAATAGTTTCAATTAATACGCTCGTAAAATCCCAGCGATGAGGTATGTTTCGTATATGCATTGAATTAGTTGATCCCTTACAAATAGTATTCGCTCAGTCGATAAATGAGCTACCGGCCTTTGGCTAAGTTGATCCTTTGTGTATGAATATATGGGTTGGTAATGTGAAGTAAGTATGATATTGAGAATTTGTGCATATGAAATTATCCGTTTAGCCATATGAATGCTACACTTTAGTTGTGTCTAATTTCTTGGCTCAAAACTTACTAAGCATTAAATGCTTACTCCGTTTCTTTGAATCTACATTTTATAGATTTTGGTTAAATCACCATCGGATTCGGGATTGTCGAAGTTGAAGTCGTCCACACTATCAAAGCCCCTTTTGGTACACTTTTGGTTGAACTTTGAAATGGCATGTATAGGACTACCATTTTTGTTGTGGGTCATGTACCCTTTGGTTTTGTATAAATTTGGATAGCCATGCGAAAATGGCTTATATATATTTTTGAGCATAATGTTATAATCATTTTGTATGTATATGGTTATTGAGAGGTGTGGATATGCTTGGCAATGATTGGCCATTGGAATGGTTAATCACGATCATACTTTGTGCTATATATGCTAAAGGGTTAGTTGAATCATGGAAACTATGTAATAGGTAAAGTCTACCTTAAAGGCAGATGCTGACAGCAGCAGTAGTGTGAATTTGAAAAATCACTAAAAATAGTAGGAATGGAATTAAATAGTGAATAAATTATGTAATCGAACCTTGATGAATATACTTCCATATGGAAGAAACGAAACGGTCATATAAGTCGTATTTTAAGAGATATTTAAGTTTTCGTAGGACAGGACCAGAGCGATTTCTGGATCCCCTGATCTGACTTTGGAAATTCATTATAAATTAACCAGAGATAATTAGAAGTCATGCCATATATTTATAGATTCCTTTTTGAGTCTAGTTTCATTAGAAACAAACGACATAAGTATTGAAGCCCTGTATAAGGATTTATCTAAGTCGCAATGCAGGAAGGTCAGTGTAGTCAAACCCTGTAACAGGGGAGAATTTAACTAATAAACTGTACTAATTGGCTCGACCAAAAATTCTAGAAAACAATTTGTATATGGATATATGAGTCTAGTTTTAGGAAAAAATTACGAAACTGATTTTCGAGTTTTGGAACTCAAGATATGATTTTTAAGGTGACAGTGACGCAGTTAGCCAGCTGTCTGGAAATTTTTAAAATGGACTGTGAACATACATGAATTATGTCTGTTAGCACCTCGTGGTCGCTTCCGACAACGATCTCGGGTACGGCGTGTTACACTATGGGCCATACCGTTTACAGTAAAAGGCTTCGGCCCAGTTATATGATTTATGAAAAGGCTACGGCCTAGTATATATATATTGAGATTGGACTTGGGCTAAGGCCCAGCAAGCTAATATTGTTTTGGGCTCTGAAAGGGGCTTGTTGCACACTGAGTTTCCAAACTCACCCCCTTTCTTTAACCTTGTAGGTGAGCCTTGATGTGCGGACTTGGAGCCGGAGGGGATTCAGAGTGGCCACGGTGTTCGCCTTTGGGCTTTTAAATAAGCATTGGTTTTCTTTAAATTTCCTTTAATTATTATTTATTCTTGGGTTGTAATAAGGCCATTTTAACTTTTCTTTTACTTCTTTTCGGGATTATTTTATTTGTAATAATTTTAAAACTGGTTGATAATTATAAAAATAGGCTATACTTAGGACATGTTTTCAAAATGATACTTGATTTCAAAATATCACAACACCACGATTATTTGATTTATCAAAGATGTCCACTTAAACAAATTTAAACTCGATATAACAAAGTGTGGCAATGGTTGTGGGCATGTATAGGATTGGATCCAACTAAAGAGCTTGGTACTTAAGCAGCCTTCATGGCTCACCTCCTCTGTCTCGGATACCTACCTGGTGCCCAGCTTCCATTCACTTTGTTAACTCAACAAAATATATGGTTTTTAAAACACTAAAACGGAACATGGGTTTTCAACTCCAATGTGGCACGTCAGATTAGGCCATAACGTCTGGGCCGAGTTTGGGGTGTTACAACTGGTGCCAAGAACAACTCCTATTTATATTGCTCCGTATAGGATGGCACCAACTGAGCTAAAAGAATTAAAAGTACAGTTGCAAAAGCTGACGGATAAAGGTTTTACAAGGCCAAGCTTTTCGCCTTGGGGTGCTCCCGTATTATTTGTAAAGAAGAAAGATGGTTCAATGAGGCTATGTATAGATTATCGTCAACTGAACAAGGTAACTATTAAGAATAAGTATCCTTTGCCAAGGATCGATGATTTGTTCAACCAGTTGAGGGGAGCCACTATATTCTCTAAGATAGACCTGAGATTCGGCTACTATCAGTTGCGATTTAAGGAGTCAGACGTTCCTAAGATAGCTTTTAGAATGAGGTATGGTCACTATGAAATCCTTGTCATGCCATTTGGGTTAACAAATGCACTAGCCGTATTTATGGACCTAATGAATAGGATATTTCGGCCATACTTGGACAAGTTCGTCATTATGTTCATTGATGACATTTTGATTTATTCTAAGGATGAGATATAGCATGCGAAGCATCTGAGGACTGTGTTGCAGACCTTACAGGAAAAGAAATTGCAGACCTTAAGTTTAGCAAGAGTGAATTTTGGCTCCAAGAAGTAGGGTTTTTAGGTCATATTGTTTCGGGTGATGGCATCCAAGTTGGTCCAAGTAAGATATTTAGCATCGTTGAATGGAAACCACCTAAAAATGTAACCGAGGTTAGAAGCTTTTTGGGCTTATCCGGTTACTACTGAAGATTTGTGAAAGGATTCTCCATGATAGCGATTCCAATGATAAGGTTGCTACAGAAAGACGTTAAGTTTGAATGGACAAAAAAGTGTTAGCAGAGTTTCGAAAAGTTGAAGACATTGCTGACTGAAGCTCCAGTTTTAGTATTGCCTGAGCCGGGAAAAGAGTTTGTGGTCTACAATGATGCGTCCTTAAATGTACTAGGTTGTGTGCTTATGCAAGATGGCAAAGTGATAGCTTATGCTTCACAACAGTTGAAGCCACACGAGAAGAATTATCTGACACATGACTTAGAGCTTGTCGCTATTGTTTTTGCCTTGAAAATCTGGAGGCATTACTTATATGGCGAGCCTTGTCGTATATTCACAAACCACAAGAGTTTGAAGTATTTGATGACTCAAAAAGAATTGAATCTGAGACAGTTGAGATGGTTAGAATTAATTAAAGATTATGAGTTGATCATCGATTATCATCTGGGAAAGGTGAATGTGGTCGCCGACGCGTTAAGCAAAAAATCTTTGTTTGCATTGAGAGCCATGAATGCTCGATTGGCATTGTTTGATGATGGTTCAGTCTTGGAAAAGTTAAGGGTCAAGCTGACATTTCTTCAAGAGATTTATGATGTTCAGACTAATGATAGTGTCCTGCAAGCTAAAAGAGCTCAATGTGAGTCGGGTAATGAATCAGATTTTTAGATTAGTCCTGATAGATGTTTGATATTCAGAGACAGAGTTTGCATACCAAGGAATGATGAAATTATTCAGAAGATTTTGCAAGAGGCACATAATAGCCGTTTGTCTATTCATCCTGGAAGTACCAAGATGTATAATGATTTCAAGAAAATGTACTAGTGGAACGGCATGAAAAGAGACATCTCCAAATTTGTATCGAAATGCTTGATATGCCAGCAAGTCAAGGTGGAACATTAAGTACCTTCAGGTTTACTATAGCCTGTGATGGTACCCGAATGGAAGTGGGACAAAATTACTATAGACTTTGTGACTAGACTACCATTGATCCCGAAAAAGAAAGATGCGATATGGGTTGTGGTGGATAAGTTGACGAAGTCAGCTCATTTTATCCCCGTAAGGACAGATTATTCACTTAATAAGTTAGCCGACTTGTATCTATTTGAGATTGTGAGATTACACGGGGTACCTCTATCAATCCGAGATTTACTTCGAGATTCTGGAAGAAGTTACAAGAAGCCTTGGGTATAAAGTTGAGCTTTAGTACAGCTTTTCACCTGCAGACCAATGGTCAGTCTGAGCGGATGATTCAAATTCTTTAGGATATGTTGTGATGTTGCATCCTTGAATTTCAGGGCAACTAGGAAAAATGCCTGCCATTAGTAGAGTTCGCCTACAACAACAGTTTTCAAATGAGTTTGAATATGGCACCTTAAGACTTCCCGAAGATTACCAATGCTTTAAACATTCGCACATTTAGTGCTTTAAAGATTAGCTGAAGCTATAATAATTCCGCACACTTAGTGCCATCTCAATTAACCAAATTTATCTCGGTATCACACACTTAGTGCCTCACATAGTTGAAGCTAGTTTAAATCACACACTTAGGGCCAATTACCATTGCTTTCTCATTGTATTTGAAACATCCCAAAATAGGGCCTAGTCGGAACAATGGTTTTGGGACCACAAATCCGACGTTGAAATATATGTTTTATGATTATTATGAGGTATAGAATATGAAAATATACATGTGTTAAAGTTTCATGAAGAAATTCTATCCAAATTAAATAAAGTGCAAAACTTGGATTCTAGAAGCAATTTGTATGAAATTGATTTAGATTATTAATTAGAAGTCCTTAAGGAGCAATTTGCCCAATTTCTAAGTTTTTGGACAAAGATAAATTTTGAAAGAAAGGGCTTGAGGGCATTTTGGTCATTTGGCTAATTAATAAAAGAAAATGGGAAAATGAAGTAAAAAATTAGCCATTCTTCTCCCTCATCTAGCCGAATTTCTCCAGCCCTCCATAGCTAGGGTTTTCAACATTTTCAAGCTCAATAGTAAGTGCTCCCAAGCCCGTTTTTAATGTTCTTCATATTTTTGAAATCCTGATAGCTTACTCTCTCCATTTCTACCCATATTTTGAGTTAGGTTCATGTTTGCAAAGTGACCCATGTGTGTCATGTTTATTCTTTGATGTTTTATGGAGGAATATGAAAGTTGGATGTGTGTTAAACATCTTTTTCTAGGTGATTTTCATGAAAAACCCCTAAAAAGACCTTTCTACAAAAGGTGTAAAATATGTGGTAGAAATGTGAAATAATGGAAAAATGTGGGCTGCCATAAGAGGAAAGAACATTCTGCTAGGCTTGGGTAATGTAGAAAATTCATGCATTTCATCATACGAGCCTAGGAACTAAATCGTACATAATGTGAAAGTTTAGGGGCAAAACGATCATTTTGTTCAGGGGTGAAATTTAGACTCGAAAAGTATAATGTGAGGTATTAATAATTCATTTTTATTGTTATAGACCCAAGGAAAAAATTCCAGAGGTCGATCGAGAAAAACAAAAAGTTTCAGAATAACCGAAACGCAAAACCGAAACGAATACCAGGTAAGTTCGAATAACCTTAAGTAAATTATTAATATTTCTATTTCATGTTTTATGAATGTATGATAATTGGTTATAGTGATGGCATGAAAATCCATGAAATGTGTTAATAATAATGATATGATAATAAATGTCCCGGTTGAATTCAAAAAGGGAAATTCGATGGATAAACCATGGCTTACATGACTTGAGATCCTGAATGTGTTGTAGAAAAGGATTTAGCCCGGATGGGTAATTCGTTGATCTCAAATATAGAAAAGGATCTAGCCTGGACGGGTTTTCCTTGAGTGTTCGAACCTCCCGAATAATATGTGTGCATTGTGGATTTAGCCCGGACGGGCAATCCGATTAGGGTCTAAATTTAGCCTGGACTGGTAATTCAGATCCAAGCTTATTAAGGGTGTTTGTCGTTATAAGGGATTTAGCCTGGAATGGTAATCCCGACATCACCCTATGAGTTGATATTACGGGGGATTTAGCCTGGACTGGTAATCTCACCGTAAGATGTGAGGTTCATGAGAGTGCGTACTTGGGATGATCGCTCTTATGACTTGATGGTAAACGAATAATCCATCGAGATTTTTAAGAAACTCAACGGGATTAACATGAGGTATAAAAATGAAAATGTTGAATGATGAGCTCATCTAAGACAAATTTACATGGTGTATTGTTATGAAACTAACTTGTTAATTGAGTGCATGTGATAGGGAAAACTAATTCATGCTTGTTGGTTTCATTGCCTAATATGGATGTATGCTAATTAATTGGTAAGTTAACTTTCCAGTTATTCGGGCTTACTAAGTATGTAAATGCTTACCCCTCTCTTTTCCCTGTCTTACAGAGCTCAAGGGCTCGTAAAGTTGGAAGACGATTGGAGAATCAACACACTATCATCTTGTCTAGCTTTGGTATATAGATACTTTTTTTTTGTTCAATGGCATGTATAGGGCTTTTTTTTATTTTGTTATATGTGTCATTTGATTAACCAATATGAAGGCTTATAAAAGCATGCTTTTCACTTGCATATGGCCATGGGAATTGGTTCATTTTGGTGTAGGTTATAACCTACCAAATTGTGTATGTTATGTTCCAAAGTTCTTGTGATGATTAAATATGGTGTGTTACGATTAGTCATATATAATATGACCAAATCATATGGGGTGGTTAGACCATGATTTGGCAATGAGTTAAAATAATGAGCCAAGCTCAATTGAGTTACAAGTCATAGAAATCCTTAATAAAAAGGGGATAACCTAGCATGTATGAAAACTGATGAGATGAGGTTTACATGCAATGAGGTGTATTAAGGTCATTTAAGAGTATAATTAGACCATGTTAAGTGTTATTGAAAACTATAAGTGGATATGAATATTAAGAGGGTGACCAAAGGCTTGGAAAATAGCCCAACAAGATCCACACGAGTAGACACACGTGCGTGTGTGTCTAGGCCGTGTGTGACACACAGATCGCCCCATGGGCATGTGGTATGGCCGTGTGTCCCCTGCATGTAACAATTTTAAGTCAGAATGCATGGTAATAAACACACGGGCAGAGACATGGCCATGTGTCTCAACCGTGTGGAGGGTACGGCCTAGAACACGGGCGTGTGTCTTGGCCGTGTGCCCCTAAATGCATGCTAACGTCATAAACAGAATGCTCGATTTTTTGGACACGAGCGACCACACGGTGTATCTTGGCCGTGTGAAGGACACGGGCGTGTGCTTGACCGTGTGAAAACCCCTGTAGGTTCGATATGAGAAATAAATTCAATAAATTCCACATGGGTAGGGGACACGGGCGTGTCCCAAGGCACACGGGCGTGTGAGATATTAACCTAGAAATTTTCTTAAAATTTTATTAGGTCCTCGGTTTAGTCCCGGACCATTTTCAATGTATGTTTTGGGCCTCATAGCCCATAATAGGGGCACTAAGATGTTGTTTGATTAGGTTCAAATTGAAACGAAATTTTATAGCTCATATTTGCCAAAAATATCCGAGTATGTGTCTAGTAATGCCTCGTGCCTGATCCTGGTCTCGGGAATGGGTAAGGGGTGTTACAGCATTCATCCAAATCAAATATATATATACAATCTATTTATAATCAAATATCAATACATACTTTCAATATCAAGTTTTACGTACGAACTTACCTCATACTCGGAGTTGTCAACTCGAATTGTTCACTCAATAACCTTCGACTTCCCTCGGTCTAAATACAAACTCCTCTTTTCTTGATCTATATGTATTCAAAATCAACCCTTTTATTCACTAAATCATTCAAACCAATCCATATATACACAATTAAGACATATTACAAACTAGCCCTCACATTTTCACATTTCAACACTTTAGTCCCTAATTCACAAAATCAAAAAATATACAAAGTTTGCTTGTACACAAGCTTAGTCGAATTTTCCTAGCTCTCATACAAATCTACACATTTCATTTATTTCATATTTTAGTTCCTCATTTCAAATTTCACAATTTAGTCCATTTTACTCAAAATCATAAAAAATCCAAAGATAAAACATTTAAACCCAACATCAAGCTTTCATATTTCAACATATAACATCACAAAGCTCATGAATTCATCTATGACACATTTCAAAATCATCATCAAAATCAGAAATTGAGACATGGGCTTGATAGATTACCAAGCAACAATCACAAAAACGCAGAAATTATCAAAAACCGAACAAAATTGAACCTTTAATCAATCTTTATCATGGTCAAACATTCAAACCTCAAGAACCCTATTATTTTCTTCTATTTTTGGCTAAACATAACACCATTTTCATATTTTCTTTTATTAAATACTTAATTATACAACAATTACCAATTTTAACCTTATTTATTTCATTAAAAATCCACTAGCTATTGTCCATATTTGTCCATTCATTAAACCAATGGTCTATTTGCATCATAAGGACCCCTCATTTATAAAGCCAAATCAAATAGGCACTTTTAACATCTAGCACAAACTTTTACATTTTACGCGATTAGGCCCTTTAATCAAATTGAGTACACATACGATTAAATTTTAATAAGAAACTTTCACACATGCTAATTCACACATCATAAGCACGAAAAATAATATTTAACATTTTTTCTGACTCAGATATGTGGTCCCGAAATCACTATTTCGACTAGGGTCTAAACTGGACTGTTACATATGGCTTGAAAATTCTATTCATCAGATCCATAAACACTATAGGTGCATTTGTCAAACCAAATGGTATCACAAGAAACTCATAGTGCCCGTATCTGGTTCTGAAAGCTATTTTTGGAACATCTGATTCCTTTTCGTAGCCGATAATAACCAAAACGAATATTAATCTTTAAAAATACAGTGGAACCTTTCAACTGGTCAAACAGATCATCAGTACAAGGCAATGGATACTTATTCTTTACAAATAGAATCGGTGCACCCTAAGGTGAGAAACTGGGTCGAGCAAACCCTTTATCAATCAGCTCTTGCAACTGTGATTTCAGCTCTTTTAATCCGGTAGGAGCCATTCTGTAAGGTGTTATGGATATGGGTGTTGTCCCTGGAACAAGATCTATAGAGAATTCCACTTCTCTAACCGGTGGTAAACCAGGTAATTCCTCCGGAAATACATCAGGAAATTCACAAACAACTGGCACTGACTGAATCTTCATCTCAGATACTTTAGTATCTAATACATATGCAAGATAAACATCATAAACCTTTCTGACATATTTTTGTGCGATATTGCTGAAATCACATTAGATAACCCATCCAGTTTATCATATTCAACATGAAGTAATTCACCATTCTGACATTTCAACACAATATATTTTTGTTTACAATTCACCACTGCATCATGTTAGGTTAACTAGTCCATTCCCAAAATCACATCAAATTCATCAAATGGCAATAACATCAAATCAACAGAAAAGCAATAACCGTTTTCCATTAACAGACAATTTTTACAGACTTTATCCACCATAACATACTGGCCCAGGGGATTTGAAACTTTAATCACAAATTCTGTGAATTCAATAGGTAAATTTTTAACAGACACTAAATTTGTGCATATGTACGAATATGTGGAACCATGATCAATCAAAGCAGTTATATCAGTATCAAGTAGAGAAAATGTACCAATAATGACGTCTGGTGCAAAAGCATCTTCTCTAGCATGAATAGCATATGTCCTTACCGGTGCTCGTGCCTCAGATTTGACTATTGTATCCCTTATAGTGCCTCGGCTACCACTGAAATTGCCAAGGTGACAGGGTGGTCTGCCTCTTAAGACAGGATTACTCAGCTTTGGAGTCTGTTCAGTATCTTTTTCAATTTTCTCTGGACAGTCCTTAAGAAAATGGTCAAGAGAACCACATCGGTAACAGGCTCCACTTCTCAAATGACATTCCCCAAAGTGAAATTTGTTTCAATATTTACATTTCAATTTGGGATTACCGACACTTCCAACACTGGTTACAGATGGAGATGAAGACCTCGGGTTAGAACATTGAGATCCCCGCTCTTTTCCAAAATATCTCGAAAAGGTGGTAGAACAATCATGGTACTTCTTTAATTTTTTAGAAGCAGACGATTGTGACTTGTTTATAAATATTTTACCAAAAATGAAAGTTTCTCTTTTAGCTTGTTTATTTTCTTTACTCAATTCCTCAGCTTTGTATGCTCGACCGGCCAGTACCACAAATTCCCTTAATTCAAGAATTCCGATTAATAACTTAATATCTTCATTTAACCCTTTTTCAAATTACTTACACATATCAGTCTCGGTTGGAACCCATTCTCTGGCATACTTGCTCAATCGAACAAATTCTCACTCATACTCAGAAATAGTCATGTTTCCTTATTTGAGTTCTAAAAATTCTTTCTTTTTCTGATCTAGAAATCTCTAACTAACATGCGTTTTTCTGAATTCAGTCTGGAAAAATTATCATGTAATGTTTTCTCTTGCAACAACAGAAGTTATGGTATTCCACTAATGATAAGATGTGTCTTTCAATAAAGAAACTGCATATTTCAAACATTCACCTGGTGTGCAAGATAATTCATATAAAACCATGATGGTATTTTCCAACCAAAATTCAGCCCTCTTTGGATCATCATTAGCAGTAGCCCTAAATTCCTCTGCTCCATACTTACGAATTTTATCTACCGGAGGCTTACCAATTCTCACAGTTTTAGCACATTATGGCATCTCAGGAACTGGTTGAGGAGCAGGTGAGGGAGGTTGTTGTACAGTAGGATTTGTTCTCAAATACTTAGTGAACCATCCATTCATCATTTGAAAGAAGGCTTGTTTTGCCTCCTCACTTCGGCCCTTGGATATGGGCCTTCCACTACTAGATGCAGCTCTTTGAACTAAAGTTGAAGCATTGCTCTCAGCTTCCTCGGATTCAGCTCTAGCTTGGTTGGATGACATTACTATATAAAAAACACATTTAAAATGGTCAAAAGATATCACACTATCACAAATTATATAATGGCATGTATACCTAAACTCGTCCTTACAACATTCAGTCCGAGAATCAGCTAAACCATAGCTCTGATACTAATAAATGTAACACCCCTAACCCGTATCCATCATCAAAATAGGGTTACAGAGCATTACTAGATTTTATAGAATAATTTCATGTAATTCATGTCAATTACTATTCATATCTAAAACTAATCATATTGACCCTTGAATGGACCTTCGACGCCCAATATGAACATTGGAATCAAGTCAGGGCTAAATCGGGAACTCAAAGCATTTATCACGAAATTTCAAAAAATTTTCCTAAATCCAGGGCACACATGCCCTTGTGGTCAAGGGACATGCCTGTGTGATCATAAGACACGACTGTGCTGCAGGCCGTGTTTGACCCCATGTAACTCACTGACTTCTGCCACACTGCCAACCACACACCCGTATGCTAGGCCGTGTGGATAATTTTATTTTTCAAGATTAAGCGTAGGTTTCACACGGCCAAGACACACGCCCATGTTCTGGGCCGAGTAGTACACATGGCTAAGACACACGCCCGTGTCTTTGCCCGTGTGCTCAATTCTGAGCATTCTATTTCTCAAATTTAAGTTGCAGGGGACACACAACCAAACCACATGCCCATGTGCTAAGCTGTGTAGCACACATGGCTGAGACATACGCTCATGTCTTTGCCCGTGTGCTCAATTCTGAGCATTCTGTTTCTCAAATTTAAGTTGCAAGGGACACACGACCAAACCACATGCCCATGTGTTAGGCCGTGTGTCACAGACGGTCATGACACACACCCGTGTGTCCACCAGTGTGGAAAAAATAAAGCCATTTCCTAGGTTTATTTCTCACCCAACTTTGCCAATAACCTACACTAAAACTTACAAGTATATACCAGCCAATTCAAGCATTGAATTCAAGCCAATTATAACATCTAATATGATATTTTATCATATGCATTCATGTTTATATTCTTACCCTTGTTTAACTCATACATTAAGCATAACTTGATCAACCATACTTATTATATTTAACACATAGGCATTTGTCATAAGATAACCTTATAAATATACCAAAACAAATCATTACTAGCCATTCCAATGGCTAGTTTACAAACCACATGTACATGCCAACAATGGCCAAGTTACCTATACATTCCAATATACCAAAATAAGTTTACTATTTATACCAAAACAAGTTAGTGGATAGTGTGATGATGTTCCAACCGATCTCTAACCTTTACGAGCTTCCAAGCACTATAAAATAGAGAAAATAAAACCTAGTAAACATTTAATGCTTAGTAAGTTCGTATAACAGAAATTAAACTTACCAATCACATTCATTCATTAATATTAGGCATATAATAACATACTTTCCATTAATTTGGCAAGTTGCCTAAATACATACACTTAATCAAGCAAGTTAGCCATTTAATTCATATGTATAACAAATAAACATGGATGAGCTCATCATGTTTCACACTTTTAGGTATTTCAAAAGCATTAAAAACATAATTATTTTAATCTTATAATTTCTCATATCAGGAGTTTTATCCGTTGAATTATTGAAATAACGATGGATACTTAGGTAGTACACACAAGGTGTACAAAACTGTAAACCGTCAACTCATAATCAAGGGTACCCATTAGGGCACATAATTAGGGAGCACACTCTCGAGCCACATATCAGGATGCTCAGATGAGCTAGGTATCCATGTAATAGAACACTTATCTGGGCTAATCAGGAAACTCATAAGAGTTTTACTCAGAAAGCTTATAGAGCTTATCAGATATCTATGAAGAGATACTATCAGGAAGCACTGGATAAGGTAGCATAGAGTTCAAGCGAGGTTAACAGGACGCTCATTAAGAGCTGCGTTTGTGTCCGCATTATATGTGGGATCACAACTGATCGCATATCAAGATGCTCACAAAGAGCTACAGTAGTGCGCAACACATGCTAAATCACTACTGATCAGGATGCTCGCAGGAACTATATAACAGGATGCTCGGCAAGGCTTTTATCAGGATTACTCATCTGAGCTAAATACCATTCGCAACATATGCAGGACCTTAATATTAATATAGAAAAATAATGTATCCATCGACTTTCATTTATTCAAACGGGATTTGACATTTTTCAGGTATTATCAGGCATATGATTATTTTTTACATTTACAATATTCATAATACTCAAATAAATACATTTCACATTCATTTCAAGCATAAAAGTAACATTTTATCATTTATCATTTATCGACATTATCTTTTATTGGGTTTTATCGATATGTTTTCAATGTCATACATATATGATATTTATACAATTCACATACACAAAATCTAATTCAAGCATATAAATATAAAATTTAGTTACATGAACTTACCTCGATAATAGTTCAGTATAAGAAAATCGCTAATCAAACTTTCTCTTTCCTCAATCTAGCTTCAAATTTGAGTTATCTCGGATCTATATAAATGAATTTAATCATCGTTTAATACAATTCATATTCAATTATATTCAATTTATACCTTATGGAAAATTACCATTTTCCTTAAACTTTCCTTAAATTCCAATTTCATCCCTAGACTCAAAAATGAAATTCATGCAATTAAATCCTTATTCCAAGCCTAACCAAAATATTAGTATAACTTTTACTGCACGTTTATTTCAAAAATTTAGATTTTTCTATAACTTTTAAAACTTTTCAATTTAGTCCCTAAATCATGTTTTCATCAAAATTCACTTTATAAAAGTTGTTTATCTATCAACAACCTTTCACATTCTATTCAAAATTTTAGAATATTTATCCATGGAAAAATTATATACTTTGATAACATTTCAAATTAATCCCCCAAATAGATAGGTTAGATTATCCCAGTTTTAAAAATATAAAAATTACTAAAACAGGACAAGAATACTTACCTAATTAAGCTTGATTAATTTCTTCTCTCTCTCCTAGGGTTTCCATGTATTTTGGGGATGAAGATGATAATAATATGATGATATTTCTTATTTATTAATTCATCATCTTTTAATTATTTTGATTTTCAATTTAGTCCTTGCCCTTTTTCTAAATTTCAATGGATGATTCATCAAAAATATCTACTAACTTTTCTTTAATGGTATAATTACTATATAAAGACCTCAAGTTTTGAATTCCATAGCTATTTGATCCTTCCAGTTACTAGAATCTAACTTTTGCATTTTATGCAATTTGACCCTTTCCCTAATTAAACATATAATCGGTAAAATTTTCTTATCAGGATTTTCATATAACATTCCTATCATAATTCGGACCATGAAATAATATTAAAATAATTTTTCTTTCTAGATCAGATTTATGGTCCTGAAGCCACTGTTTCGATTTCACTGAAAATGGGCTGTCACAGCCAATGTGTATTTGGTCACCGTAAGTTGATTTTGTGCTCTTCATCAAGCACCTCAGGTGCCACGAGAATCGGTTTTTGGAATCTAAATTGCCATAACACTCTATCCGTCTGGTACATCTCGATAGTAGCGTAGTTGATCAATAGGACCCTAACATGCTAGATTTTAGGATTCTGTAGGAATTCATCCAGAATTATCGTTTGGATTATTGAATCCCTGTATTGTGTCCATTGAAACTATATGAACATGATAAAAATATTAGTTATATACATAATACTAAATACTAAATACGAAATGACTATGTTATGTATATATATTTCATTTATATATTTACTTATATGCATGTCCGACCGTTAGTCTAATAGAAGCCGTATATCTTCAAGAGCACTAGGTATTCCAACATAACTCGCCGAATGGTTCCACCTAATTAAATAAAATTTTAGCATAAAATTATATTTTAAATCTATGTAATAATTGCAAAATCTAATATAAATTTTACCTCGTTAAGAGTGGGAATGTATACGGGTGGTTCACTTGAGAACGTAAAAATTGAAATCAAAACCAACCTCATGATTGTAGTAGTGATAGGCAACCTCTAATTTTGGCTTTATTTGGTAGTATCGCTCGGCACATCTCCCAGTACAATATCTACAACACGGCAGACCCCCAACTGAGTTAGCCAATTGTTCTAAAATCGATGAGTTTTAGCACCCATCTCAGATGTACGAGGTTTCATGAAAAGTCCTACATCAGATAACCTCCAATGATCTCAATGATATATGCCCGAGCATATCGTATTCGTTCTGCTTCAATTGAATCATCCCCCGGCTTTGGGAATATGTCTCGTAACTAGCCCACCTCAATCTGACCTTCGTAAATATTATCCAAAATCGCACCCAAAAGATTGTAGCATACGGCTCCCCATTCAGCAGATTGAGCGAACCCATTGAGTACGGACCCATCCACCGGCAGCCCTAGTTGTAACTACATGTCCTCCAAAGTAATGGTACACTCCCGGCATGGAAGATGAAATGTGTGCATTTCGGGTCTTCACCTCTCTATGCGCTGATGAGTTTCGAATCCAACTTGCACCCCCGGCCTATATTAGCCACGTGCCAAAAACCTGCTTCCCTCAAGTAATTTTCTATCAACGGTGATGGAGAACTAAGCATATTACGAATATAACATTGTAATATTCGATCTACCGACTATTATAAAAATTATAAGATAAATATTAATTAAAATTACATAAATAAAAAATATTAAGTAATATTCAAAAATTGAAATTAACCCTAACCATTTTCATTTGATCAACTAAGATATGTTTATAATCAAAACGAATTAATTCCCTGGCTATTGTTAACACGATCAAATATCTTAGAAATTATAAAAATATAATATTGATTTAAAAAATTAAAAACTTAGAGAGCTTTGAGAGCTTTTTTGAGAAATTTAAAGAGAAATTTGGAAGAAATGTGATTTAAAGGAAATTGTGTGAAAATAATAGGTGGGGGGTTTTATAATTTTTTTTCATGACTGTTAGGGTGACCGTTGGGACCAGAAACACAGGCTAAAGGGCGTCCCCGAGGGACTGCTTTTGCCATGTCAGCAAAGCGCTTCCACGTCAGCACATTTTGTGCTGACATGGCAAAAGCACTCCCTCAAGGATGCGCTTTTCTAAAATTTTCCCTTAAAACGCGCCTACGTGGAAGCATTTTTGGTTTTTTGGCCTATTCCGATAAATAAAATTTAAAGTGACCCATTTCCGTAAATAAAGTTGAAAATGGACTTTTTAATAAAATAGTCAAATTCATATATAATTTTTTTTAGTTGATGGAAATAGCAAAAATTCATATATAAATTTAATTATGTGATTGCCATCAATGGAATTATTTGTCACTGTTGCTCAGATTATGTTCACTGCTGCAACAAACACTAAAACACATCTAATGAAGAAAATTTGGTGATTTGAAAATTACAAATCATAATAACTCAAAATTATTAAAATGGAACTAAGTTAATAGGGAAACATACGATAATATATGTATAATATTTATATATAATACAAATATAAAATTGATATGTTTTTGAAGCAGTATGTGGCTTTAATTTGTTCTCTTCACTTTATGTTTCGAGTCTAGTTTGATCACGTCACGGTTTTGTATCAGCTCCCAACTTATGTAAGTAAATTTTCATAAGTGTTGTTGAAAGTTTGGAATGTGAGTTAACTTTCATCAAATTTTTGGATGGGAAGAAAATGACATTTCAAAAAAAATTAGGTATTTAATACGGGATGAATTCGGATTGAATTTGAGTAAAATTTTAAGTATTTTTTTAATTGGGTTAGAATAAAATTTTAAGTCTATTTTCTGAACCGAGCCTAAAAAAATGAATCTAATTTTTTCTTGAGACCCGACTTAAATCTGACTCGACTCACGATCACCTTTAAATATAAATACCAAAGAAGTATTAACCTAAAATAACTTGATGCAATTAAATAATATTTTAACTTCAAAACTGTGGGGACAACTTTAACAAAAGAGAAACATTTTGGCAATGGATAGCTTATCCAACTCGATTTAGACAAGAAATTTTTATTTTAAGTTAATTCAGTTTAGTTCAAATTTAAGTAATTAAAAACTTTTGTAAATTTAAATTAATTATAAAATATATTTTTATTAATATTATGAACCGTGAAATGAATTAAAATCATTTGTAAATTTAAATTAGATATAAAAATATTTTAGATTCTTTATTAATATTATAAACAGTAAAATGAAATTATAGAGCAGGTTGAAAAACTAAATTTGGACTTAAAAATATTTTTAGATCGAGTGACAGTTCAATTTGACCCAACCTAATTTATGAACTACTTTAGGTATAATGAAGAAGCGATTGTAACTTCACATTAATTTTGCAACACCTATAAGATTTTTAGTCAATTAAGTTGAAATCATTGACTTTTGATAGATTAAGTTTAAATATAATCATATAATTTAGATATTTATTTTATAATTATTCTAGCTAGTTAGTTAATTTAAATGTAATTGATTGTTATGAATATCTTATTAACTGGAAGTCCATCATTATTAAGATAAAGTTTTGATGTACCTTAAATTCTAATAGTTATTAGAATTAGATCTCTACATCTTTTATACTTCTTATACTTATAAATAGAGACTCTGATAAAGCATTGTAATCATCCCTTTAATTAATAAAGTACATTCTCTACTACTTTCATATTTTCTTTATTCTTTATTCTTTCTGTAACAGTCCGATTTTGGGCCTAGTCGGAACAGTGGTTTTAGGACCTCAAATCTGAGGTCATAAAATTTACTTTAATATTCTTTTGAGGTCTACAGCATGATAAAATGATTGTGTAAAAATTTTGTTAAGAAATTTTACCGTTTGAATGCCTAAATTGTGAAAAAGGACTAAATAGCGTAAAGTGCTAAAGTTGTGTTCTATTAGTTAAATGTGTTAAATAGCTGTAGAACTTAAAAGTTGAGGTCCTTAATGAGAAATTAGGCCATTATATGTGTGGATGGCTGTACATGGAGTGTAATAAATGAAAAGTCAAAATTTGGTGAAAGTTGATATTTGATGATAAAAGCAATGATTAATAAAATAAAAAAAATGGCCATCTTTCTTCTCCATCTTTTCTCCACCAATAAACACAAGAGAAAATGTGGTTTTGAAGCTCAATTTTTTAGAAACTTAAATCCTTTGAATGTAAGTGAAATTTGTGTTTGTTTTTGTTGATTTTTATGTTTTTGGAACCCTTGTAACTTAATCTAGCTAAATAGAGGACTAATTTGCAATATGGTTGGAAATATAGAGTTTTTCCATCAGAGCATATTGGCTATTTTTGAATTCTAATGGAAGAAAATGAAACCTTTTTGTGTGTTGAACAACTTTTGTTAAGGGACTTTTGATGAAAATGTGAAATAGGGACTAATTTGTGAAACGTGAAATTTATGAGTTAATTGTGAAATGTGTGAGCTGTTATAGGCATAAAAATGATTCGGCTATGCATGGGTAGTAAAGAAATTGTACACATTCCATTTTACGAGCCTAGGGGCAATATTGTAAATATGTCAAACTTTACGGGAAAAACGTAATTTTTCCATAATATAATTTTTGGATAAAATTGAATAATGTGACTAATAAATAGGCTAAATTTGATATTATAGATCAAAGAAAACGAGATTCGGGCCTAGAACGGGAGAAAAATGTGAAATTGACGGTTAGGTCCCTTTTTGCCATTTCGGTATCGAGGTAAGTTCATGCGTAAATAATGCAACCTTATGTTGTGTATTTACTATTTTAATATTGCATGAATTGTATACATTTGTTTTTATGAAATTAATTAATGACAATTTTGACGAAGTTTCGAGAAATGAGAAATCCCAATTTAACCTCAAGGGTAGAATACAAATGTCATGATATTAGTACTATCGAGATTCCGTATAAGACCATATCTGGGATATGGCATCAGTATGTGATTTCGTATAAGATCATGTCAGGGATATGGCATCGATATGATATTTCATGTAAGACCATATCCGGGGTATGGCATTGATACGGTACTAAGAGTATGAGAATGAAATTACTACGAGTAAACAGGCATGTACTTAAGCCTATAATTGTAAATTCATGATAATTGTAGAAATAATTGTTTAATACCCATTGTGGTTGATAGTGCATGGATATATGATAAATATAAATGATGATTATGTGTTAGGCTGTTGGGCGGAATTGAGATGTGATCTAAAATGTTTATATGCTTGACTTGTATTTCAATGGGTATGTTAAGAATGAGAAAGTATGTGACTATATTACAAGTGGTACAGGTATGTACACAGAACTCATATGAAGTAAATTTGATATGTGATGAATTCTTGGTGAGAATGTACATGAACAAGTTATGCTTGTGAAACACTGATAATCTCGTGACAAATGATCTACATTTATGATGAATAGATGCATGACAAGATTTAATAATGATCATGTGATGGGCTTAGGAGCCTAATTGATTAGTAATATTTTACGGTTCACTTATTTAAACAGTTTTTTCTTGGATATGAGGAAAAGAAAGATAAGCATAATTGCCGAACAAAGTCATTATGGGAATATAGTAAGATACCAGTTTAGACAAGTGAAAGATGGTTAAACTATATGTTGAAATTATGATTACTCCCAAATAATGTGCATGTAATTAAGAGGATGAAAATAACTTGATAGTTAATGTGTTATGTTATAGTGTGGAGATTATAGTGGCTAGGCTAATGCAAAGGCATGTAAACGGTGTTTATGAGATAAATGAGTAAGCACTGAGAATGAATAAGTGGAAATCTTATAATTTAATGCCAATTGTAATTATGGTATTCTTATAGATGAATAAAGTAAATGAATGTTAATAGTTGTTTATTATTTTTATGTCAACCTACTAAGCTCTAAAGCTTACTCTCCTTACTTTCCCATCTCTTATAGGTTAATTTAGCTAGTTCGGGTTGGATATCGTCGGAGAGGCCATCACACTATCAAGCTATCACTACGGGTATTGATGAATTCAAGTAGTTTGAGTTTATGGCATGTATAGGGACTTTGTCTTTTGAGTAATTATGTCATTGTAAATGTGACCAAATGACTTGGCCTAGAATAGTTTGTAGTCCAATTTGTATAAGGCCATGAGATGTGGCTCATATTGATTATTGGGTTGTAAACTTAATTGTTTATATATGCATGTGTCTATGCAATTGTAATGTGGCTGATTGTTGTGTGTACGTGATGGAATTATGAATGAAATGATCATGACCATGTCTTGTTTGTGTATGTTTAAGTACTCAATTATGCCCTGCTAAGTGCCATTGAAGTCATGTTTGTGTATGTTCAATTAAGGGTGGCAATTGGCTTGGAAAATAGCCTCAATAGTTGTCCACACGAGTAGACACACGGGCATGTGTCTAGGCTGTGTGTGATACACGGTCTGCCCTATGGGTGTGTGGCCCAGCCGTGTGTCCCCTGCACCCTAATTAAAGCAAAACAGAATGCTTAGTAGTAAACACACAGGCAGAGACATATCTGTGTGTCTCATCCGTGTGAAGGACACGATCTTAGGACATGGGCGTGTTCCCTGGTCTGTGTAACACCCCGAACCCGAGACCATCGCCGGTGTCGGACACGAGGGGTTAGCAAGCCAAGTTCACTTGTTTTGCCCATCCATTGGACATTTCCAGTCAGGCTGGAGAAACTGCGTCACTGTCGCCTTAAAAATCATATCTCGAGTTTCAAAACTCAGAAACTGGTTTCGTAAATTTTCCCTGAATTTAGACTCATATATCCATCCATGGATTTATTTCTAGAATTTTTGGTCAGGCCAATTGGTACAGTTTATTAGTTAAAGTCACCCATGTTACAGGGATCGACTGCTCTGACCCTCACGCGGTATAACTTGAATATCTCTCTGTACAGGGCTTTAATGCTGGTGCCGTTTGTTTCTAATGAAACTAGACTCAAAATGGAATCTGTACATACAAGGTATGTCTCCTAATTATTTTTGGATAATTTATAGTGAATTTTTAAAGTTACGACAGGGAACCCAGAAACCATTCTGGCCCTGTCTCACAATAGCTTTAATATCTCTTAACCTGTAACTCCTATGACCATTTCGTTTCTTCCATAAGAAAATAGACTCATCAAGGTTCATTTACATAGCTTATTCACTATTTAATTCCATTCCTATGAATTTTGGTGATTTTTCACATTCACGCCACTG
Source organism: Gossypium arboreum (assembly GCF_025698485.1). Classification (NCBI taxonomy): domain Eukaryota; kingdom Viridiplantae; phylum Streptophyta; class Magnoliopsida; order Malvales; family Malvaceae; genus Gossypium; species Gossypium arboreum. The sequence goes on from NC_069082.1 coordinate 38,544,451, forward strand.
CAGCTGGCAGCATCTGTTTTAAGGTAGGGCTTACCTATTTGGTAGTCTCCATGAATCAACTAGTCTTGCCATACATAGGTTCATATATGATCATTTTAACCATGCCAATGGCTGATCATATGACCAACATTCCCATTCCCAAGCCATAGCCACATCATGACACCAAATATATATATACAAACCACAATTAGTCTAACTTCATGCTTCCCTTTTCGAGCCATTTTCGCATGGCCGTACATACTTACATTACAACATATTTAACAAACGAGAGGTAGTCCTATACATGCCATCTCAAGTTCAACCAAAATTTATACCAAAATGGAGGCTTGATAGTGTGGATGACTTGACTTCAACGATCCCAAATCCGATTGCTTGAGCGAAATCTAGAAAACGAGAGCCAAAGCAACGGGTAAGCATTTTTATGCTTAGTAAGTCTCAAGGAATATAATCAACTCTAATTACAGCAATACATTCACATAGCCAATTGCATCATTTCATTAATACACATTCTTACTTCACACTTCATCATTATATAATTTCACAAAGTATCAATCAATTCAATAACTGAAATTCATTAGTCGATTGAGCGAATGTTGCTCAAACATGTCGACTTACCAATGCACATATAACGTACCTTATCCTTTGGGCCTTTCGAGTGTACTAATTGAATTCATTACAGCAACCAACACTCACCTCCAGCCCAAGATTCTTCGAATATAACCGGATATAATCACGTGCACAAATGCCTTGGTCTTAGCCGGATAGAATAACTTCGCATACGAATGCCTTGGTCTTAGCCGGATATAGCCACTAGCACAATTGCCTTGGTCTTAACCGGATATAAATTCCAGCATAATTGTCTTGGGGCTTAGCCGGATATCATTCAATTTCTCATGCACACATACATCAATAATCATTGGACATACATATTTCATTTTCGTTACTAAGGCTCAAACACAATTATAATCATTAGCATATTCGCCGGGACTTAGCCCGTGTGGAATTCAAATACTCATACACACATAATCAATAATCATACACATCCATATTTCATCTCACATAATTCAAGTAAGGTCACTTCTTGAGGACTTACCTCGGATGTTGTCGAACGGCTTTTTCGGCTATTCGATCACCTTTTCCTTCCCTTGTCCAATTGTGGCCCTCTTAGCTCTTGAGCTAATTCAAACAAATTCAATTTATTAAAACCTCATTGTGCTTGCTTATGGCGAATATGACAAGGATTTTAAATGGTCATATGGCCACTCTTTAGCTTGAATACACAATGGTCATGCACATTTTATACTACATCAAGCAATTCAATACAATTTATTTGAGCATCAAGGAAATGCTAAGGCCTTCAATAGGCTACCCAAGGCGAATATTCATGTACATGTTGAGGTCAATTTTGCACTTAATACCTCACAAAACAGCATGCAATTTACTAATTAATGCTTTGCACATTGTGGCCCAAAACTTATAATATAGCATCAAGCACTTATATGTGTGCTAGGCCGAATTGTGCTTGCAATTTCACAAGCATTCTTCCACATTTTCTTCTTTAAACCAATATATTCATCACTTAGTTCATAACCAAACATAATGTGCAATCATATATATGCATATATGAGCATGGCGAATTTTCAAGGTGTCCATAGCCATCCAAAACACAAATTTTAACTAACATGCAAGAAGCATGAATCATGCTCAAGAATGCATCATGGCGAATATGACAATCATGCTCCTTTTCAACTTCAATCATGATAAAACAAAGAGAAAACTCAAAGTCTTACTCAAGAGTAGGCAATCCATCTTTGCATGCATCATCATCAAGCTTCACACTTAGCATGCAATGGCTTTATCACTATAACAACTTTGGCCAAATACCATTTCCATGGCATAACAAAGATTTGAGCCATGGCTAACATGCACATCAAGTTAGCAACCAAAACATGCATGAAACTCCCAACACAACCTCATACATACCTTAATCTTGATGCAAATTTAGCCAAATCACCTTCTAGATCTCTTCTAAACAAAGGAAATGAAGCAAAAATCCTTCTTCCTCTTAGTATTTTCGGCCAAAAGGGAGAGAGCAAGCATGAACAAATTTTTTTTGTTTTCTCTTCTTGGTTGCACTGCAATGGGGTATGCTACTCTCTCACACACATTTTTTTTCATTCTTTTCTTACCCATGCTTATTTGTTTACTATTTCTCCTAATGCCCAACAAAACATGTTTCATGACATGTTTAACCCATATCTCTTTGTCATGGCGGCCATTACTTGTAAAAGGGGAATTTGACATGCAAGTCCATTATTTTGCATGCATGTTTTAATTAGTCATCACCCCTTTCCCTATCGTATTTTCAAAGTTCACTACTAAGTCCTTTCTAGTGGAATTCACCTTTATAACACTAAATCAATCATCAAAAAATGTCATACATGAATACACACATATTATAGGCATCAAAATAAATTTTAAATTATTGTTATGCCTCGGTTTTGTGGTCCCGAAACCATATTCCGGCTAGGGTCTATTTTGGGCTGTCACAGTCTGTGAAGTCTGCACTTGATTTTGGAATTTAATTTGCCACACGGCCTAAGCATACGGTCGTGTGACTTGGCTGTGTGACCCTATTTAGTTGATGATGTCATAAATAGAAAGTTACACGGGCTGAGGACACGAGGGTGTCCCAAGCCACACAGGCGTGTGTGACCACATGACCTACCCACACAGGCGTGTGACTCCTATTTTGAAGAAAGATTTTCTAAGTGATATGAAAGTTCCGGAAGTTCTCAGTTTAGTTTCGAACCACACCCAATGTATGTTTTGGGCCTCGAGGGCCCAGATAAGGAACAACATACATGTGAAAGAAAAGTTTTAAATTTGGAAGGAAATTCAAGACTTGGTTTTGTATGATTGTGTGAGTTTAAGTCTGGTAATACCTCGTACCCAGTTCCAGTGTCAGATATGGGTAAGGGGTGTTACACTCTCCATCTCTCTTTATTTTATAACACGTTATCAACACGATTCTCAATTTTTTTTCTAAACCCACATCGTTCTTATTTTTCATTTGATACCCCCAAAATTTTGAAACCCATACCTCAATTGCTTTCTATCCTTTTCTAATCCCCTATTGAATTACTTTCATTATTTTTCTAACATGGCATTCAAATTGGTTTCTTGGCTACCCAAAATTGACGACAAGAGAAGGGTTCAAACTTATGCAGCGATTTGCTTAAAGTTCTTGGTAGCAATTGAATTTAATTTCTCAATCGAGTTATCACAAATTGTTTTATACTATTTCCTACTTTTATTCTTAAATGCATTATTATAATTACATTTGACAAATAATTTGATTACTATTATTTTACTAATATATTTTTTTTAGTTTTCTTTAGTGATTATAATGTCAAATCTTGCCAAACTTGATTTTTTGCCCTAGATATCTTGGCAAAAATTATTTGTTATGGGTGGTAGATGCTGAAATTCACCTAGACAAGGTAAAAGTAATGATTTTCATCCGTCATCATCTACATAAAGGATTAAAAGTGGAATATCTCACTGTGAAAGACCCTCTTGAGTTGTAGAAAAATTTGAAAAAATGATTTGACCATCAGAAAATGGTGATCCTCCCTAAAGCTCGTTATGATTGGATGCACTTATGGTTGCAAGATTTTAAGACTGTAAGTGAATACAATTAAGAACTTTTCAAAATTAGTTCTCAACTGAAATTATGTGGAGAGAACATAAATGATGAGGACTTGTTAGAGAAAACAATTTCAACCTTCCATGCTACTAATGTGCTCCTGTAGTAGCAATACCATGAAAAAGGTTTTAAAAAAATATTCTAAATTGATTTCATGTCTTTTAGTGGCTGAACAAAATAATGATTTATTGATGAAAAACCATGAAATTCATCTCACTAGTACTGCACCACTCCCCAAAGTGAATGCTGCAGTACACAATAAATATGGAAATGAAAAATTTAAAGGTTGCAATCGTGGTCGTGGTCGTGGACGTAGTAGGGGATGTGGTCGAGGATGTACAAGTAACCCTTATCATGGTGTTCATAATAGTGGCATTTCTAACCACCAGAAAAAGAATAGCAATGAAGGATAAGAAAAAGGTGGTCAAAATAATCTTTCAAAAGTTATGGAGAATTTATGTTACCAATGTAGTATGAGGGGCATTAGGCGCTACATTGTATGCTTTGAACATTTAGTGAAACTTTATCAACTATCTATTAAAGGGAAGAAAATAATATTGAAACAAATTTTATATCCAAAAATGATGAAATGGAGGCAAAAGAGGAGGGTGATGTAATTCATAGCCTTAATGATATAACTCATCTTGATGTGACAGATTTCTTTGAGAATCATTAGAAAAGTTGGCCTTATTTTAGCATTTTATGTTGTTTTTAAGTATGTTTTGTTTTCTTGCATAAAGAATAAGTTGGTGTTATTTTGGCATATTTATGTTATTTTAAATATGTTTATTTTCTTGATACAAAGAATAAAAACAAAGTATGCTTATTTATTTATTTGCAAGTTATACATATTCAATATATATTTGCAATGCTTCTAATGTTATATTTTATTTATTTTTATGAAGAATATGAATGACAAACAAAATTTTGTTGGATCCAAAATCAATAGAGACATATGTCTTGCTGATAGCGCTACAACACATATGATACTTGAAGAGAAAAATATTTTTCTTATTTAACAATAAGTGATGCTTATATTAATACAACCTTGGGTAGTTCAAAACTTATTAAGGCTCTGGAAGAGCAATTATATTATTGCCTAAAGGTTCAAATTTGTCATTGATGATGTTTTATTTTCCACTAAGTCTCAAAGAAATTTATTGAGTTTTAAAGATATTTGTATTAATGGATATCATATTGAGACTATGAATGAGAAAAATATTGAATATCTGTATATTACAAATGTTGAATGTGAAAAGAAATATGTTTTCAAAAGACTACCTGCTTTTTTATCAGGTTTATATTATACACATATTAGTGCAATTGAGGCACATGTTACTACAAACCAGAAGTTTGTAGAACCACATACTTTTACTATTTGGCATGATCAGCTAGGCCATCCCAGATCTATTATGATTCAAAAAATAATTGAGAATTCAATTAGGCATCCATTAAAGAGCCAGAAGATTCTTGAATTCAAAGATTCTCTTGTGATGCTTATTCTCAAGGTAAATTGATTATTACACCATCACTAGCTAAAGTTGGGATTGAATCTCCCGCATTTCTAGAACGTAGTCAAGGTGATATATGTGAGCCTATTCATTCACCCTGTGGACCATTTAGATATTTTATGGTATTGATAGATGCATCTAGTAGATGGTCACATGTATGTTTATTATTGACTCGCAACCTGGCGTTTGCGAGACTACTTGCTCAAATAATTCGATTAAGAGCACAATTTCTATATATGCAATAAAAACTATCCATCTTGATAATGCTGGTGAGTTTACATCTCAAACTTTCAATGATTATTGCATGTCAATTGGGATAAAAGTTGAACATCCTGTAGCTCATATTCACACACAAAACAGTTTAGCTGAATCGTTTATCAAGCGCCTTCAACTAATAGTTTGGCCATTGCTTATGAGAACAAAGCTCCTTGTTACAGCTTGGGGATAGGCTATTTTGCATATAGCAGCACTTATGCACATTAGGCCAACAAGTTATAATAAATAGTCCCCATTGCAATTGGTTTTTGGTCAAGACCCAAATATTTCCCATCTTAGAATTTTTGGATGAGCAGTATATGTTCTAATTGCTCCACCACAATGAATAAAGATAGGTCTTCAGAGAATGTTGGGAATATATGTTGGTTATGAATCTCCTTCTATAATTAAGTATGTTGAACCATTAACTGGAGATTTATTTAATGCACGATTTGTTGATTGTCACTTTAATGAAACAATATTCCCAACATTAGGGGGAGAGAAAATACAACTGGTAAAAGAAATTATATAGAATGAATCATCATTATATCAATTAGATCCTCGTACAAGTCAATATGAACAAGAAGTTCAAAGGATCATACATTTGCAAAACATTGCCAATCAACTGACAGAATCATTTATTGACCTAAAAAGAATTCCAAAATCCCACATACCCACTGAAAATGCTCCAATACGAATTGATATCCCAATAGGGCAAATTGTTAGTGCAAAAGAAAGTAATCAATGCTTGAAGCGTGGAAGATTGTTTGGTTCCAAAGATAAAAATCCTCATAAAAGGAAAGGAAAAAATACTCAAGATGATTATATTATTGAGACAATTTCTCAATAAGAAGCCAAAGATATAACTAATCATAATCATAAAACCCCAAAAAGGATTTAGGTACTTGAAAATGATGATAACGAAGAGATCTCGATAGGTTATGTTACTTCGGGGAAAAGATGGAACCAGAAAAATATAGTTGTCAATAACAATTTTTCATATAATGTTTCTATTGAAGTAGAAAAAGAAAATGATGATCTTCAACCTAAATCTATTGAGGAATGTAGAAATAGAAAATATTGGCCAAAATGGAAAGATATAATTCAAGCATAATTAAATTCACTTTCTAAACGTGAAGTTTTTAGACCTGTAGTCCAAACACCTAAATGTGTATAGCCGGTAGGATATAAATAGGTACTTATGCAAAAATGAATTGAAAAAATAAAGTCGTAAGATGTAAAGTACAACTTGTAGCACAAGGATTTTCACAAAGGCCCGACATTGATTATGAAGAAACATATTCTCTTATGGTGGATGCAATCACGTTTAGATATCTTATCAGTTTAACAGTACATGAAAAACTTGACATGCATCTAATGGATGTTGTTACAACCTATTTGTATGGTATACTTGATATTGAAATTTATATGAAAATCCCAGAAGGATTTAAAATCCCAAAAGGATATAGAGTTTCTCAGGAAAATTGCTCTATCAAATTAAAGAAAATTTTATATGCATTAAAACAATCTGGACGTATGTGGTACAATCGTCTTAGTGAATACTTGTTAAAAGAAGGTTACAAAAACGATCCAATTTGTCCATTTGTCTTTATAAAAAGATTTGGATCAGATTTTGTGATAATTGTTGTTTATGTTGATGATCTATATATTATTGGAACTCCTGAAGATCTCCAAAATACATTAATTTTTTAAAGAAATAATTTGAGATGAAAGATCTTGGAAAAATAAAGTTTTGTCTTGGCTTATATATCGAGCATTTAAAATATAGAATTCATGTTCATCAATCAACTTATACGGAAAAGATATTAAAGAAATTTTACATTGATAAAGCACACCCATTAAATACTCCGATGGTTGTACGACCGTTAAATGTGAATAAAGATCAATTTCATCCTTGCAAGGATGGTGAACAGTTTCTTGGTCCTGAAGTACCATATTTAAGTGTCATAGAGGTATTGATGTATCTTGCAAACAACACAAGACTTGATATAGCTTTCGCTATAAACTTGTTAGCAAGATTTACTTCTTCTCCAATACGTAGACATTGGAATGAAATTAAACATGTATTTAGATATCTCAGAGGGACTATTGATATGGGGTTATTTTATCCAAATGATTCAAAATCCCTATTAGTCAGCTATGCTGATGTGGATACTTATCGGATCCACTTAAAAGTCGATCTCAAATTGGATATTTATTTACATGTGGGGATACTGCCATGTCATAGTGTTCAACAAAGCAAACATTAGCTGCTGCTTCTTCAAATCATGCAAAAATAATTTCAATGCATGAGACAAGTCAAGAGTGTGTTTGATTAAGGTTATTGACCCAACATATCCAGAAGATATGTAATTCATCTTTATAGGAAAAGATGCATGTAACAGTCCGTTTTTCAGTGGTGTCGAAAATAGTGGTTTTGGGGCCACCAAATCTGACGAGTAAGTTCGTAAATATTAGTATTTAATTTTTAAAAGAAAAATATAATTTTAAAAAAGTTTTTGATTAGATAATTTATGTTATATAAGCGAATTATTAAATTTAAGCGGTTTGACCCAAAGGTCATGTGGTTTTAGAAAATGAGGTATCGAGACCTCGTTTCTATAAATCAAGCCGTAAATATTTTTATAAATATTTACGGAGTGTCATTAAGGTAGTATTAAAGTTTTGTTAAGAAATTTTAACGTTTCGATAGTTAATTAAACAAAAAGAACTAAATTGTAAAAGTTGAAAAAGTCAATTGCTATTAGTTTAAAGGTGTTAAATTGATTAATGAATTATAATCGGATGGGCTTTGTAACACCCCGTACCCGAGACCATTGCCGGAGTTGAACACGAGGTGCTAACAGACTTAATTCATTTATTTGCACAGTCCATTTTAAAAATTTCCAGACAAGCTGGCTAATGCGTCACTGTCACCTTAAAAATCATATCTCGAGTTCCAAAACTCGAAAACCAATTCCGTAAATTTTTCCTGAAACTAGACTCATATTTCCATCTACAATTTGTTTTTCTAGAATTTTTGGTCAAGTGTTTATTAGTTAAAGTCTCCCCTGTTTCAGGGTTCGACTACTCTGACCTTCATGCATTACGACTTAGATATCTCCATGTACAACGCTTCAATACTTATGCCAGTTGTTTCTAAAGAAACTACACTCGAAAAGGAATCTTTACATATAGGGCTTGACTTCTAATTATATCTGGTTAATTTATAGTGACTTTCCAAAGTCGGAATAGGGGATCCAGAAATCGCTCTGGCCCTGTTTCACGAAAACTTAAACATCTCATAAAATACGGCTCATATGATCGTTTCGTTACTTTCATATAAAAATTGATTCATCAAGGTTCGATTACATAATTTATTCACTATTTAATTCCATTCCTAATATTTTTAGTGATTTTTCAAATCCACATCACTGCTGCTGTTAGCATCTATTTTTAAGGTAAACTTTACCTATTTCATGGTTTTCCATGGATCGACTAAAATTTTGTCATACATAGCACCAAAATGATCGTGATTAACCATTCCAATGGCTAATCGTTACCAACATTTCCATAACACTCCATGAACAACATACAAGATGATTATAACGCTATGCTCAAAATATATATAAGCCATTTTCGCATGGCTATCCAAATATATACAATACCGAAAGGTACATGACCAACAACAAAAGGGTAGTCCTATACATGCCACTTTCAGAGTTCAACTAAAAGAGTACCAAAAGGGCTTTGATAGTGTGGATGACTTCGACTTTGACACTCCCGAATCCGATAGCTGACGAACCAAAATCTATAAAACAAAGAATCAAAGAAACGGAATAAGCATTTAATGCTTAGTAAGTTTTGAGTAATGAAATCATGCACAACTGAAGTATAGCATTCATATGACTAAACGAATAATTTCATATACACATATTCTCACAATCATACCTACTTCACATTTCCAACCCTTATATTCATACATAAGGAATCAACTTGACTAAAGGCCGGAAGCTTGTTAATCGATTGAGCGAATACTATTTAAAAGGAATCAATTATTCCAATGCATATACAAAACATACCTCATCGTTGGGGTTTTACGAGCGTATTAATTGAAATTATTACAGTAAGATTGCTCATTTCCAAACCAAGTACCTTCGGGAATTAGCCGGATATAGCTACTCGCTCAAATGCCTTCGGGATTTATCCCGGTTATACTAACTCGCACAAATGCCTTCGGGACTTAGCCCGAATATAGTAACTCGCACAAATGCCTTCGGGACTTAGCCCGGGTATAGTATGTGACAGCCCAAAATTGACCCTAGTCGGAATGTGGTCTCGGGACCATAAAACCGAGGCATAAAAATAATTAAAAATTTATTTTGATGTCTATAATATGTGTGTGCTCATGTATGACATTTTATGATGATTGATTTAGTGTTATAAAGGTGAATTCCACTAGAAAGGACTTAGTAGTGAACTTTGAAAGTACGATAGGGAAATGTGTGATGACTAATTAAAGCATGCATGCAAAATAATGGACTTGCATGTCAAATTCCCCTTTTTTACAAGTGATGGCCGGCCATGACAAAGAGATATGGGCTAAACATGTCATGAAACATGTTTTGTTGGGCATTAGGGAGAAATAATAAACAAATAAGCATGGGTAAGAAAAGAATGAAAAAAAATGTGTGTGAGAGTAGCATTCCCCCTTGCTGTGAGTTGAGAAAGAAGGAAGAAAAAAAATTGTTGTGTTCATCCATTTTCACTTCTTGGCCAAAATACTAAGGAAAAGGGGAGGATTTTTGCTTCATGCTTGGTTTGGAAGAGATCTAGAAGGAGATTTGGCTAAGTTTGCATCAAGATTAAGGTATGTATGAGGTTGTGTTAGGAGTTTCATGCATGTTTTGGTTGCTAACTTGATGTGCATGTTAGCCATGGCTCAAATCTTTGTTATGCCATGGAACCGGTATTTGGCCAAAGTTGTTATGGTGATAAAGCCATTGCATGCTAAGTGTGAAGCTTGATGATGATGCATGCAATGATGGATTGTCTACTCTTGAGTAAGATTTTGAGTTTTCTTTTGTTTAATCATGATTGAAGTTGAAAAGGGCATGATTGTCATATTCGCCATGATGCATTCATGAGCATGGTTCATGCTTCTTGCATGTTAGTTAAAATTTGTGTTTTGGATGGCTATGGACACCTTGAAATTCGGCCATGCTCATATATGTATATATATGTTTGCACATGATGTTTTGGTTATGAATTAAGAGATGAATATGTTTGTTTAAAGAAGAAGATGTTGAAGAATGATTGTGAAATTGCAAGCACATTCGGCCTAGCACACACATGAGTGCTTGATGCTATATTATAAGTTTTGAGCTACAATATGCAAAGCATTAACTAGTAAAATGCATGCTGTATTTGTGAGGTATTAAGTGCATAATTGGCCTCAACATGTACATGAATATTCGGCCTTAGGTAGCCTATTGAAGGCCTTAGCTTTTCCTTGATGCTCGAATAAATTGTATTGAATTGCTTGATGTAGTATAAAATGTGCATGACCATTGTGTATTCAAGCTAAAGAGTGGCCATATGACCATTTAAACTTCTTATCATATTCGGCCATAAGCTAGCACAATGAGGTTTTAATAAATTGAATTTGTTTGAATTAGCTCAAGAGCTAAGAGGGCCACAATTGGACAAGGGGAAGGAAAAAGTGATCGAATAGCCGTAAAAGCCGTTCGACAACATCCGAGGTAAGTCCTCAAGAAGTGACCTTACTTGAATTATGTGGAATGAAATATGGATGTATTGATTATTGATTTATGTGTGTATGAGTATTCGAATAATACCCGGGCTAAGTCCCGAAGGCGATTATGCTAGTGATTACAATTGTGTTTGAGCCTTAGTAACGAAAATGAAATATGTATGTCCAATGATTATTGATGTATGTGTGCATGAGAAATTGAATGATATCCGGGCTAAGCCCAAGACAATTATGCTGAAATTATATCCGGTTAAGACCAAAGGCAATTTTGCTAGTGGCTACATCCGGCTAAGACCCGAAGGCATTCGTGCGAGACATTCTATCCGGGCTAAGACCTGAAGGCATTTGTGCACGTGGTTATATCCGATTATATTCCGAAGAATCTTGGGCTGGAGGTGAGTGTTGGTTGCTGTAATAAATTCAATTAGTACGCTCAAAGAGCCCAAAGAATAAGGTACGTTTATATGTGCATTGGAAAGTCGACATGTTTGAGCAACATTCGCTCAATCGACTAATGAATTTCAGCTATTGAATTGATCGATACTTTGTGAAAGTATATAATGATGAAGTGTGAAGTAAGAATGACTATGTGAATGAGTATTAATGGAATGATGTATTTGGTTATGTGAATGTATTGCTTTAATTAAAGCTGATTATATTCCTTGAGACTTACTAAGCATAAAAATGCTTACCCCGTTGCTTTGGCTCTCTGTTTTATAGATTTCGCTCGATAGCAATCGGATTCGGGATCAATAAAGTCGAAGTCATCCACACTATCAACGCCTCTATTTTGGTATAAATTTTTGGTTGAACTTTGAAATGGCATGTATAGGACTACCCCTTGTTGGTTTAAATAAGTTGTGATGTATATGTGTACGGCCATGCGAAAATGGCTCGTAAAAGTGAAGTATCAACTTAGACTATTTGCGGTTTGTATATATATATATGGTGTCATGATGTGACTATGGATTGGAAATGGGAATGATGGTCACATGATCAGCCATTGGCATGGTTAAAATGATCATATGTGAACCTATGTATGGCAAGACTAGTTGGTTCATGGAGACTACAAAATAGGTAAGACCTACCTTAAAAACAGATGCTGCCAGCTGCAGTGACGTGAATGTGAAAAATCACCAAAATTTGTAGGAATGATATTAAATAGTGAATAAGCTATGTAAATGAACCTTGATGAGTCTATTTTCATATGGAAGAAACGAAATGGTCGTAGGAGTTACATGTTAAGAGATATTAAAGCTATTGTGAGACACGGCCAGAACGGTTTCTGGGTCCCCTGTCGCAACTTTAAAATTTACTATAAATTATCCAGAAAGAATTAGGAGTCATGCCTTATATGTACAGATTCCATTTTGAGTCTAGTTTCATTAGAAACAAACGGCACCAGTATTAAAGCCCTGTACAGTGAGATATTCAAGTTGTAACGCGCGAAGGTCAGAGCAGTCGATCCCTGTAACATGGGTGACTTTAACTAATAAACTGTACCAATTGGCCCGACCAAAAATTCTAGAAATAAATCCATGGATGGATATATGAGTCTAAATTCAGGGAAAATTTACAAAACCAGTTTCCGAGTTTTGAAACTCGAGATATGGTTTTTAAGGCGACGGTGACGCAGTTTTCCAGCCCGACTGGAAATGTCAAATTGGTGGGCAAAATATGTGGACTTGACTTATTAACCCCTCGTGTCCGACACCGGCAATGGTCTCGGGTTCGGGGTGTTACAATTTTATTGGTATCAGAGCCACGGTTTAGTCGATTCTAGGACTACCGTGATGTGTTTGGGGTCTAGCTATACATGCCATTAAATGATGAATCGATAGTGTGGTGATTTCTGACAATTTGACTTTGTGTTTGTTTATAGCAATGGATCCCGATCCCAACCGAGCGATAGCTGATGATGTGGACGTGTGTGGCGCTGCTCCCGTGCAAGGGACAGCGCCATGGACTCTCAACCTATGGCCAGCAATCCGAATGATGAGGCTAGGCAAGCCTTTTATAGTGTGATGAACGAATGGTTTAACCAATACATTCGAACTAACACGGTACTGTTCCACAACCTCCATTCCCGACAAATGCAACCCCGCACCTACAATACCTCCGGTGACTAACCAAATAAGGTCAAGTAAGCCCCAATCGATAGGATTCGAAAACATGGGGCCACTGAATTTAAGGCTACGGATGATGATGATGCCGAAGCGAGCTGAATTTTGGTTGGATAACACTATCCGGTGCTCGATGAGCTATCCTGTACACCGATGAGTGCTTAAAGTGTACCATCTCCTTGCTACGTGAGTCCGCCTACTATTGGTGGAGTACTCGACTTGTGGTACCTAGAGAGCAAGTGACTTGGGAATTCTTTCAAACCGAGTTCAAAAATGTATATCGATCGAGATTCATCGACCAAAAGCGAAGGGAATTCCTTGACCTTAAGCAAGGTTCTATGTCGATTCATCGACTACGAACGAAAATTTGTGAGGCTTAGCCAGACGCAGCGAGAATGCATTTCGTCCAAGCCATTATGTAAACGCTTCGAGGATGGGCTGAATGATGATATAAGGATGTTCGTTGGCATTCTCGAGATACGAGAGTTCGTAGTACTTGTTGAGCGAGCTTGTAAAGTCAAGAGCTTAGAAAGGAGAAACAAAAGCTGATGTGGGACCGGAGAATTCGAAGAGGTCCTCGGAAAGTCTCTTCAACAAGCATCAAGAGATTTCGAGATGATGCGAGCTGGTCTAGAGGCGTTCGGGCTTTTCTAGACGAGGACGCGATCGACCCCTGTGACCACACGAGTCACTTCGATCGCCATGGTGGAAATGATCGCGAGAGAGGCGGAGTGTCCACATTGTGGCAAATGGCATTCGGGGAGCTGTTGGTTTCGTGATCGCTCCTGCTATAAGTGTGGGTCGGCCGACCACTTTATGAAGGATTGCCCGAGGATGCTTGAACAAAATGTAAGTCAGAGTGGAAACCCGGGTGCTACCACTGCTCGAGGTAGGCCACCTATAAATATGGGCAATGACAGTGGCGGTCAGAGAGGATCTAGAGATGCTACCATCAGATCTGAGGCTCGTGTTCCTGCAAGGACTTATGCCATACACGCACGTGAGGATGCTGCCTCTCCATATGTCATTACCGGTACTTTCACTCTTTTCAATACTAATGTGATTGCTTTGATTGACCCTGGTTCTACTCATTCTTATATATGTGAAACCTTAGCATCCAGTAAGACTTTGCCTATTGAGTCTACTGAGTTTGTAATTCGGGTGTCAAACCCCTTGGGTCATTACGTGCTTATCAACAAAGTGTGCAAGAAAAGTCCCCTAGTGTTCCGAGGTTCTTGTTTTCCGGCGGACTTGATGCTTTTGCTGTTCGATGAATTCGACGTTATTCTTGGTTTGGATTGGTTGACCATGCACGATGCGGTTGTAAATTGCAAAAGCAAGACTATCGATTTGAGGTGCGCGAATAACGAGATAATTCGGGTTGAGCCTACGGACTTAAAGGGGTTGCCAGCTGTAATATCAGCAAAGTTGGCCCAGAAATATGTAAGAAAAGGGTGCGAAGCGTACCTTGCGTACGTGCTCGATGACAAGGAATCAGAAAAGAAACCCGAATCAGTGCCCGTGGTTTGTGAATACCCGGATGTTTTCCCTCAAGAATTGCCGGGTTTACCACCGCTCGGAAATAGAATTTGGCATCGAGTTGGTACCTGGTACCACTCCAATTTCGATAGCTCCGTATCGTATGGCACCAATGGAATTAAAGGAGTTGAAAGCTCAGTTGCAAGAATTGGTGGATAGAGGTTTTGCTCGCCCGAGTTTTTCGCCTTGGGGTGCGCCAGTGTTGTTCGTGAAGAAGAAGGATGGAACCATGCGGCTGTGCATCGACTATCGTCAGCTTAATAAAGCGACGATAAAGAACAAATATCCGTTGCCACGTATCGATGACTTGTTCGATCAACTGAAGGGAGCCTCAGTGTTCTCGAAAATAGATTTGAGATCGGGCTATTATCAATTGCGAATCCGAGATTCGGACGTACCCAAGACTGCCTTCAGAACGAGATATGGTCACTATGAGTTCCTAGTGATGCCGTTTGGGCTCACTAATGCCCTCGGTATTTATGGATTTAATGAATCGGATCTTCGACCATATTTGGATTGATTCGTAGTCGTGTTCGTTGATGACATCTTGGTCTATTCAAGAAATGAGACCGAACATCTGAACACCGCGGTTAGTGCTGCAAATTTTACGGGATAAGCAATTATATGCTAAGTTCAGCAAGTGTGAGTTCGGTTAAGAGAGGTTAGCTTCTTGGGTCATGTGGTATCTCAGACGGTATTCGAGTCGACCGAATAAAATTTCAGCCATACTTAATTGGAAGCCTCAGAAATATTACCGAGGTTCAAGCTTTTTGGGGCTTGTCGGTTATTACCGACGATTTGTAAAAGGCTTCTCAACGATAGCCACGCCGATGACGGCTTACTCCAAAAGGATGTTAAGTTCGAATGGATTTGAGAAATGCCAAAAAGTTTCGATCAATCGAAAACTTATTTGATGAAGCCCCAATTTTAGTGCAACCTTAATCGGCAAAGAGTTTGTCATCTATAGTGACGCCTCCCTCCTTGGGTTAGGTTACGTATTGATGCAAGAAGGTTGAGTTGTGGCCTATGCGTCGAGGCAATTAAAGCCACATGAGAAAAATTATCCGACCCATGATCTCGAATTGGCCGCCATCGTATTCGCCTTAAAGATTTGGCGACATTACTTATTTGGTGAAAGGTGCCATGTGTACTCGGATCACAAAAGTCTCAAATATTTGATGACCCAAAGAGACTTAAATCTGCGACAAAGACGTTGGCTCGAGCTGTTAAAGGATTATGAGCTGGTCATTGACTATCACCCGGGAAAAGCGAATGTGGTTGCGGATGCCTTGAGTCGTAAATCATTATTCACTTTACGAGCGATGAATGTGCACTTGTCTGTTCGATCCGACAATGTGTTAGTGGCTGAATTGAAAGCCAAACCAGTATTGACACATCAAATTCGAGAAGCTCAGAAAGTCGACGACGAGTTGGCTGCAAAACGGACTGAGTGTGTTCCGAACAAGGATTCGGAGTTTCAAATCGATGATGACGATTGTTTGAGGTTCAAAGGTCGTCTGTGTGTTCCAAAGAATTCGGAACTCATTTCGATAATTCTGAATGAAGCCCATTGTAGCCGAATGGCAATCCACCCGGGGAGTACGAAGATGTACAATGATTTGAAACGTCGATTTTGGTGGCATGGTATGAAGCGAGACATCTCCGACTTTGTTTCGAGATGTTTAATATGTCAACAAGTGAAAGCAGAACATCAGGTGCCTTCAGGATTACTTCAGCCAATCACGATACCCGAGTGGAAATGGGATCGAGTCACAATGGATTTTGTATCCGGACTGCCATTATCAGCAAGTAAGAAGGATGCGGTTTGGGTCGTGGTAGATAGATTGACTAAGTCAGCCCACTTTGTCCCGTCGCACGGATTTTTCAATGGACAAACTAGCCGAATTGTACGCTTTCTCGATTGTGAGATTACACGGGTGCCTATTTCCATCGTGTCGGATAGAGATCCGAGATTTACCTCGCGATTTTGGAAAAAGTTGCAAGAAGCTTTGGGTACCAAGTTGCATTTCAAAGACCGCCTTTCACCCCCAAACCGATGGTCAATCCGGCGGATAATTCAGATACTTGAGGATATGTTGAGATGTTGCGTCCTCGAGTTTAGTGGTTCATGGGAACGGTATTTGCCGTTGATTGAATTCGCTTACAACAACAACTTTCAATCAAGTATTAAGATGGCACCCTACGAGGCTCAGACGGTCGTAAATGCCGTACACCATTGTTTTGGACCGAGCTTGGTGAAAGCAAGATCTTGGGTGGATTTGATTAGAGATGCTGAACAAAAGTGAAAGTAATCCGTGAAAGTCGAAGATAGCCTCCGATCGTCGTAAGTCGTGCAGCGGATCTGAAGCGTAAGAATATCGAGTATCGTGGGTGATAAAGTGTTTCTCAAGGTATCGCCTTGGAAAAAGATACTCGATTCGGCCGTAAGGGCAAGCTGAGCCCGAGGTTCATTGGGCCATATGAGATATCCGAAGCGAGTCGGTCCAGTGGCATATCGTTTGATTTTGCCCCGGACTCAAAAGGTTCACGATGTCTTTCATGTTTCGATGCTTCGACGCTATAGATCCGATCCATCACACGTGATTAGCCCATCGAAATTGAAATCCAAGCTAATATGAGTTATGAGGAAGAACCGATTCGTATCCTATCACGAGAAGTGAAAGAGTTATAAAACAAGCGGGTTCCGCTAGTGAAAGTGTTATGGTTCAAGCACGGATAGAAGAAGCTACTTGGGAGACCGAGAACTCTATGAAAGAGCGATATCCAAACCTATTTACCGGTAAGATTTTCGGGGACGAAAATTTCTTAAGTGGGGGAGAGTTGTGACAGCCCAAAATTGACCCTAGTCGGAATGTGGTCTCGGGACCATAAAACCGAGGCATAAAAATAATTAAAAATTTATTTTGATGTCTATAATATGTGTGTGCTCATGTATGACATTTTATGATGATTGATTTAGTGTTATAAAGGTGAATTCCACTAGAAAGGACTTAGTAGTGAACTTTGAAAGTACGATAGGGAAATGTGTGATGACTAATTAAAGCATGCATGCAAAATAATGGACTTGCATGTCAAATTCCCCTTTTTTACAAGTGATGGCCGGCCATGACAAAGAGATATGGGCTAAACATGTCATGAAACATGTTTTGTTGGGCATTAGGGAGAAATAATAAACAAATAAGCATGGGTAAGAAAAGAATGAAAAAAAATGTGTGTGAGAGAGTAGCATTCCCCCCCTTGCTGTGAGTTGAGAAAGAAGGAAGAAAAAAAATTGTTGTGTTCATCCATTTTCACTTCTTGGCCAAAATACTAAGGAAAAAGGGGGAGGATTTTTGCTTCATGCTTGGTTTGGAAGAGATCTAGAAGGAGATTTGGCTAAGTTTGCATCAAGATTAAGGTATGTATGAGGTTGTGTTAGGAGTTTCATGCATGTTTTGGTTGCTAACTTGATGTGCATGTTAGCCATGGCTCAAATCTTTGTTATGCCATGGAACCGGTATTTGGCCAAAGTTGTTATGGTGATAAAGCCATTGCATGCTAAGTGTGAAGCTTGATGATGATGCATGCAATGATGGATTGTCTACTCTTGAGTAAGATTTTGAGTTTTCTTTTGTTTAATCATGATTGAAGTTGAAAAGGGCATGATTGTCATATTCGCCATGATGCATTCATGAGCATGGTTCATGCTTCTTGCATGTTAGTTAAAATTTGTGTTTTGGATGGCTATGGACACCTTGAAATTCGGCCATGCTCATATATGTATATATATGTTTGCACATGATGTTTTGGTTATGAATTAAGAGATGAATATGTTTGTTTAAAGAAGAAGATGTTGAAGAATGATTGTGAAATTGCAAGCACATTCGGCCTAGCACACACATGAGTGCTTGATGCTATATTATAAGTTTTGAGCTACAATATGCAAAGCATTAACTAGTAAAATGCATGCTGTATTTGTGAGGTATTAAGTGCATAATTGGCCTCAACATGTACATGAATATTCGGCCTTAGGTAGCCTATTGAAGGCCTTAGCTTTTCCTTGATGCTCGAATAAATTGTATTGAATTGCTTGATGTAGTATAAAAT
This sequence comes from Gossypium arboreum, assembly GCF_025698485.1. Taxonomy (NCBI): domain Eukaryota; kingdom Viridiplantae; phylum Streptophyta; class Magnoliopsida; order Malvales; family Malvaceae; genus Gossypium; species Gossypium arboreum. Next base: position 38,563,468 of record NC_069082.1, read on the forward strand.
GTGCATGACCATTGTGTATTCAAGCTAAAGAGTGGCCATATGACCATTTAAACTTCTTATCATATTCGGCCATAAGCTAGCACAATGAGGTTTTAATAAATTGAATTTGTTTGAATTAGCTCAAGAGCTAAGAGGGCCACAATTGGACAAGGGGAAGGAAAAAGTGATCGAATAGCCGTAAAAGCCGTTCGACAACATCCGAGGTAAGTCCTCAAGAAGTGACCTTACTTGAATTATGTGGAATGAAATATGGATGTATTGATTATTGATTTATGTGTGTATGAGTATTCAATAATACCCGGGCTAAGTCCCAAGGCGATTATGCTAGTGATTACAATTGTGTTTGAGCCTTAGTAACGAAAATGAAATATGTATGTCCAATGATTATTGATGTATGTGTGCATGAGAAATTGAATGATATCCGGCTAAGCCCGAAGACAATTATGCTGAAATTATATCCGGTTAAGACCAAGGCAATTTTGCTAGTGGCTACATCCGGCTAAGACCAAGGCATTCGTGCGAGACATTCTATCCGGGCTAAGACCGAAGGCATTTGTGCACGGTTATATCCGATTATATTCAAGAATCTTGGGCTGGAGGTGAGTGTTGGTTGCTGTAATAAATTCAATTAGTACGCTCAAAGAGCCCAAAGAATAAGGTACGTTTATATGTGCATTGGAAAGTCGACATGTTTGAGCAACATTCGCTCAATCGACTAATGAATTTCAGCTATTGAATTGATCGATACTTTGTGAAAGTATATAATGATGAAGTGTGAAGTAAGAATGACTATGTGAATGAGTATTAATGGAATGATGTATTTGGTTATGTGAATGTATTGCTTTAATTAAAGCTGATTATATTCCTTGAGACTTACTAAGCATAAAAATGCTTACCCGTTGCTTTGGCTCTCTGTTTTATAGATTTCGCTCGATAGCAATCGGATTCGGGATCAATAAAGTCAAGTCATCCACACTATCAACGCCTCTATTTTGGTATAAATTTTGGTTGAACTTTGAAATGGCATGTATAGGACTACCCTTGTTGGTTTAAATAAGTTGTGATGTATATGTATGCGGCCATGCGAAAATGGCTCGTAAAAGTGAAGTATCAACTTAGACTATTTGCGGTTTGTATATATATATATATGGTGTCATGATGTGACTATGGATTGAAATGGGAATGATGGTCACATGATCAGCCATTGGCATGGTTAAAATGATCATATGTGAACCTATGTATGGCAAGACTAGTTGGTTCATGGAGACTACAAAATAGGTAAGACCTACCTTAAAAACAGATGCTGCCAGCTGCAGTGACGTGAATGTGAAAAATCACCAAAATTTGTAGGAATGATATTAAATAGTGAATAAGCTATGTAAATGAACCTTGATGAGTCTATTTTCATATGGAAGAAACGAAATGGTCGTAGGAGTTACATGTTAAGAGATATTAAAGCTATTGTGAGACACGGCCAGAACGGTTTCTGGGTCCCCTGTCGCAACTTTAAAAATTTACTATAAATTATCCAGAAATAATTAGGAGTCATGCCTTATATGTACAGATTCCATTTTGAGTCTAGTTTCATTAGAAACAAACGGCACCAGTATTAAAGCCCTGTACAGTGAGATATTCAAGTTGTAACGCGCGAAGGTCAGAGCAGTCGATCCCTGTAACATGGGTGACTTTAACTAATAAACTGTACCAATTGGCCCGACCAAAAATTCTAGAAATAAATCCATGGATGGATATATGAGTCTAAATTCAGGGAAAATTTACAAAACCAGTTTCCGAGTTTTGAAACTCGAGATATGGTTTTTAAGGCGACAGTGACGCAGTTTTCCAGCCCGACTGGAAATGTCAAATTGGTGGGCAAAATATGTGGACTTGACTTATTAACCCCTCGTGTCCGACACCGGCAATGGTCTCGGGTTCGGGGTGTTACATAGTAACTCACACAAATGCCTTCGGGACTTAGCCCGGTTATCATCTGAATATTCATGCACATATCAATAAATCATGACACATCTATATTTCATTTTCATAACTAGAATTCAAACACAAGTCACTTATCAAGCATTATCATTTTCGGCTCAATAGCTACATACAAAGAGCATGATTTTGATTTGCTTATAACATGATCTAATCGAATCATAATCTAAGTTCCATTACTCGAAAACTTACCTCGGTTGTTGTCGAACGATTTCAACAGCTATTCGACCACTTTTTCCTTTCCTTTATCAGATTTAGTTCCCCTTTGCTCTTGAGCTTAAATTTAAACAAATAAATTTATTTAATTATTTTTCACTTGGGCAATTCCATTCAATACATGTATGTCATACAATTTAAGTACAATGACCTTGTTCAATACTATTTAATCATCATGCATTATCAAATTTCATCGCACCATCTAACTTCATATAGAAACACATATCATCCTAAGTCGGTACACAAGTCAAATGCATCATTTAAATTGTCAAAGTCCACAATTTAGTCATATCTCTCTATCATAGTTTCTTCACTTAAACCGAATTAGCAATCCCATATAGTCTTTGGCCGAATGCTATATAACCCAAGTCATCAAAAGTTTTATTATTTAACACCTTAGATATCCATAGCTAAATAGGTTATTTGTACATACATATATATCGTCCAAAACCGAACATAAGAATTTTTTTCATATATCTAACATTAATTGAATTATTCAAAACCTCACTAGCAAAATATCATGTACTATGCCGAACCAAAAAAAGATCAAACACCTAGCTTATCCATTCAAAACACTTAACCGGCCTTTGACCAAGACTTTAAACAAAGTCTATGTTCGGCTATCACACATATGGGCATTATTAGTTTAAAGTTTTAACAAGATTAATTTCTTTGATCTTAACCTAAATGACAACTCCCATTCTCCTTATTTCAACCGAATTATTCATAACATCAAGGCTAAAATTTTTGCACCATGAACTTCATACATTTATAAAAACTTTCATAACTTATTCGGCCTTATCAAGAACCATTTAACATGCAAGGAAAAATAATCATAGAGGAAGAAGTTAACATTCTAAATAGACTCAATTTTTGACCGAATGTACAAGGTGTCTCTAAGCTACTCATCCAAAAATCTTTACCCCATTCTAGTCATTCCCCCATTGTTCCCTACAACATGAAAATAGCCCCTAATTCCAACACTTAATCATTCGGCATCTTGCTCAAATCACCATAGGAAATCTCAACTTTCTTGACATTACCAAGAGTGCATTCACAAATTAACTTAGCATAATATAAAGCCAAATCAACAAATTCAAAGCTTACCTCCTAATAGCTAAAGATGAATGCTGAATTGCTCTAGGTAAGTTTTCCTTATTTTTCCTCTTTGTTTTGGCTTGAGAGAGGTAGGAGAAAAGATGAACACCATCCTCTTTCTTCTCTTTTATTTAATTATTTCTAACATAAAACATTAACACAACATGTTTATAATATGTTATGACCCATAGCATGGCCGCCACTAGCTCAAATTTTGGGTAATTTGACATGCGACCCATCATTTTTATAACATGCATTAATAGGCCACTTTACATTTGCCTAGCACATTTCTAAATTTTCTCACATAAGTCCTATTTACTAAAATTCACTTACAATTAACAAAATTCAAATATGAAATTTTCACACATGCATATATACATATAATAAGCATCAAATATGACGGTTAATTATTTCTATGACTCGGTTTTGTGGTCCCGAAACCACTTCCCAACTAGGGTCACATTAGGGCTGTGACAACTCTCCCCCATTTAAGAAATTTTCGTCCCCGAAAATCTTACCGGTAAATAGGTTTGGGTATCGTTCTTTCATAGAGTTCTCGGTTTCCCCAGTAGCTTCTTCGATTCCGTGTTTGAGCCATAACACCTTTACTAACGGAACCCTTTTGTTTCGCAACTCTTTCACTTCACGAGCTAGGATACGAATCGGTTCTTCTTCATAACTCAAGTCGATTGAATTTCAACCTCGATGGACTAATTATGTGTGAAGGATCGATCAGTAACGTCAAGCATCGAAACATGAAAACGTTGTGAATCCTTTCAAGTTCGGGGGTAAAAGCAACCTATATGCAATCGGACCAACTCGTTCGAGAGATTTCATACGGCCCAATGAATCTCGGACTCGGTTTGCCCTTACGGCCAAATCGAGTATCTTTTCCAAGGTGAAACCTTAAGAAACACTTTGTCTCCCACGATACTCAATATCTCTTCGTTTTAAATCCGCGTCGACTTCGACGATCGGATGTTGCCTTGACTTTCACGAATTATTTTTACTTTCGCTCGGATCTTTAATCAAATCAACTCCAAAATTTTACTTTCACAGAGCTTGGTCCAAAACAATGGTGTACGGCATTTATGACCGTACAAAGCCTCGTAAGGTGCCATCTTAATACTTGATTGAAAACTATTGTTGTAAGCGATCAATCAAAGGTAAATACCGTTCCCATGAACCACTAAACTCAAGGATGCAACATCTCAACATATACTCGAGTATCTGAATTATCCGCTTGGATTGACCATCGGTTTGGGGATGAAAAGCAGTGCTAAAATGCAGCTTGGTACCCAAAGCTTCTTGCAATTTCTTCCAAAATCGCGAGGTGAATCTCGGATCTCTGTCCGACACAATAGAAATAGGTACCCCGTGTAATCTCACAATCTGAGAAGCATACAATTCAGCTAGTTTATCCAATGAAAAATCCGTACGTACGGGGATAAAGTGAGCCGACTTAGTCAGTCTATCAACAACAACCCAGATCGCATCTTTCTTACTTGCCGATACTAGCAACCCAGATACAAAATCCATCGTGACTCGATCCCATTTCCATTCAGGTATCATGATCGGCTGAAGTAAACCCGTAGGCACTTGATGTTCCGCCTTCACTTACTGACATATTAAACACTTCAAAACAAAATCAGAAATGTCGCGTTTCATACCATGCCACCAAAACTGATGTCTCAGATCGTTGTGCATTTTCGTACTCCCCGGGTGAATTGACATTCGGCTACAATGAGCTTCGTTCAGAATCATCGAAATAAGTTCTGAATTTCTTGGAACACACAAATGACTTCTGAACCTCAAACAATCGTTATCATCAATTTGAAACTCTGATTCCATATTCGAAACACATTCAGCCCGTCTTGCGACCGATTCATCATCGACTTTCTGAGCTTCACAAATTTGATGAATCAACAATGGTTTGGCCTTTAATTCTGCTACTAACACATTGTCGGATAGAACAGACAAGTGTACATTCATCGCTCGTAAAGTAAATAGTGATTTACGACTTAAAGCATCCGCAACCACATTAGTCTTTCCCGGGTGATAGTCAATGACAAGCTCATAATTTTTTAACAACTCGAGCCAACGTCTTTGTCGCAGATTCAAGTCTCTTTGAGTCATCAAATAGTTGAGACTTTTGTGATCCGAATATACATGGCACTTCTCACCAAATAAGTAATGTCACCATATTTTCAAAGCGAACACGATGGCAGCTAGTTCGAGATCATGGGTCGGATAATTTTTCTCATGTGGCTTCAGTTGTCTCAACGCATAAGCTACAACTCGACCCTCTTACATCAATACGCAACCCAACCTAAGTAGGGATGCGTCACTATAAATGACAAACTCTTTGCCTGATTCGGGCTGCACTAGAATTGGAGCTTCAGTCAAATAAGTTTTCAGTTGATCGAAACTTTTCTGACATTTTTCCGTCCATTCGAACTTAACATCTTTCTGAAGTAGTTTCGTTATTGGTGTGGCTATCATCGAGAAACCCTTTACAAAGCATCTGTAGTAACCGGCAAGTCCCAAAAAGCTCCAAACTTCAGTAATATTTCTCGGAGGCTTCCAGTTAAGTATGGCTGAAATTTTGCTCGGATCAACTCGAATACCCGATGCAGATACCACATGTCCCAAGAAGCTAACCTCTCTTAACCAGAACGCACACTTACTGAACTTAGCATACAACTGCTTATCCCGTAAAATTTGTAACACTAATCACAGGTGTTCAGCATGATCGGTTTTATTTCTCGAATAGACGAAAATATCATCGATAAACACAACTACAAACCGATCTAAATACGGTCTGAAGATCTGATTCATCAGATCCATAAATACCGCGGGGGCATTAGTGAGCCCAAACGGCATCACTAAGAATTCGTAGTGACCGTATCTCATTCTGAAAGTAGTTTTGGGTATGTCCGAATCTCGAATTCGCAACTGATAATAACCCGATCTCAAATCTATCTTTGAAAACACCAAGACTCCCTTTAGTTGATCAAACAAATCATCAATACGCGGTAACGGATATTTATTCTTTATTGTCACTTTATTCAGCTGACGATAGTCGATGCACAACCTCATGGTTCCGTCCTTCTTTTCACAAACAATCTGGTGCACCCAAGGTGAGAAACTTGGTCGAGCGAAACCTCTATCCGTCAACTCTTGCAACCGAGCTTTCAACTCTTTTAACTCGGTTGGTGCCATACGATCACGGAGCTATCGAAATCGGTGTAGTCCTGTACAAGCTCAATACCAAACTCTACCTCCGAGCAGTGGGTAAACCCAGTAATTTTTCGAGAAAACATCCGGTATTCACAAACCACCACACAGATTCAAGTTTCTTTTCTAACTCTTTGTCATCAAGTACATACGCAAGGTATGCTTTACACCCCTTTCTTACATATTTCTTAGCCAACATTGATGATATTACAACTGGCAACCCATTCAAGTCCGTAGACTCAACTCGGATTATCTCGTTATTTACACACCTCAAATCAATGGTTTTTCTTTTGCAATTTACAATTGTATCATGTACGGTCAACCAATCCATACCGAGGATAACATCAAATTCATCAAACGGTAAAAGCATCAAATCGGTCGGAAAACAGGAACCTCAGATTACTAGGGGACATTTCTTACACACTTTGTCAACAAGTACATAACGACCCAAGGGATTCGACACTCGAATTACGAACTCAGTAGACTCAACAAGTAAAGTCTTACTGGATGCTAAGGTTTCACATATATAAGAATGAGTAGAACCAGGGTCAATCAAAGCAATCACATTAGCATCAAAGAGAGTAAAAGTACTGGTAATAACATCTGGCGAGGAAGCATCCTCACGTGCGCGTATAGCATAAGCCCTAGCAGGAGCACGAGCCTCAGATCTGGTTGTAGCATCTCTAGATCCTCTCTGACCACCACTAGGATTTCCCGTGTTTCTAGATGGTTTACCTCGAGCAGTGGTAGCACCCGGTTTCCCACTTTGATTTACATTCTGTTCAGACAATCTCGGGCAATCTTTAATAAAGTGGTGAGCTGATCCACACTTGTAACAGGAGCGGTCATGGAATCTACAACTCCCCGAATGCCATTTACCACAATACTAGCACTCTGTTCTGTCTCGACGTTCATTTCCAACACTGGCGACCGAAGTGACTCGTGTACCCACAGGGGGTCGATCACGATCTCGTCTAGAAAAGCCCGAAGTGTCTCTAGATCGGCCTAAATCATCTCTAAATTTCTTCGATGACTGTTGAAAGGGCTTTCCCGAATATCTCTTACGAAACTCCTTTGCTCCCATATCAGCTTTTCTTTTCTCCTTACTGAGCTCCTCGGCTTTGCAAGCTCGCTCGACAAGTACCACAAATTCTCGGATTTCTAAAATGCCAACATACAGCTTTATATCATCGTTCAGTCCATCCTCGAAATGTTTACACATCACAGCTTCTGAAGAAATGCATTCTCGAGCGCACCGGCTAAGTCTTACAAACTTTCATTCATAATCAGTAACCGACATGGAACCTTGTTTAAGTTCAAGAAATTCCTTCCGTTTTTGATCAATGAATCTCTAACTGATATACTTTTTTCGAAACTCGGTTTGGAAAAACTCCCAAGTTACTTGCTCTATGGGCACAACAGAAATCAACGTATTCCACCAATAGTAGGCAGAATCACGAAGCAAGGAGATAGTACACTTTAGGCACTCATCGGATGTGCAAGATAGCTCATCGAGTACCCGAATAGTGTTGTCCAACCAAAATTCAGCTTGCTCGGCATCATCGCTGTCCGTAGCTTTAAATTCAGTAGCCCCGTGTTTTCGGATTCTGTCAACTGGGGGCTTATTTGACCTTATTTGGTTAGTTACCGGAGGTATTGTAGGTGCGGGGGTTGTATTAGTCGGGAATGGAGGTTGTGGAACAGCCGTATTAGTTCGAATGTATTGGTTGAACCAATCATTCATTACGCTATAAAAAGCTTGTCTAGCTTCATCATTCTGATTACTAGCAATAGGTTGAGAGTCCGTGGCGCTGTCCCTTGTGCGGGAGCAGGCACTACACTCTCAAGATCATCAACTACCGTTCGGTTGGGATCGGGATCCATTTCTACAAGGAAACACATTTTAACTGTCAGAAATCACCACACTATCAAATAAACACATAATGGCATGTATAGCTAGACCCAAACGTATTCATCGTAGTCCTAGAATCGACTAAACCGTAGCTCGATACCAATAAAATTGTAACACCCGTGCAGGGACCGTTGTTGAGTCGAACACGAGGTGCTAACAGACTTAATTCATTTATTTGCACATCCATTTTAAAAATTTCTAGACAAGTGGCTAACTGCGTCACTGTCACCTTAAAAATCATATCTCAAGTTCCAAAACTCGAAAACCAATTCCATAAATTTTTCCTAAAACTAGACTCATATTTCCATCTACAATTTGTTTTTCTAGAATTTTTGGTCGAGCCAATTAGTATATTTTATTAGTTAAAGTCTCCCCAATTTCAGGGTTCGACTACTCTGACCTTCATGCATTACGACTTAGATATCTCCCTGTACAGGGCATCAATACTTATGCCGTTTGTTTCTAAAGAAACTAGGCTCGAAAAGGAATCTGTACATATAGGGAATGACTTCTAAATATCTCTGGTTAATTTATAGTGAATTTCCAAAGTTGTAATAGGGGATCCAAAAATCACTCTGGCCCTGTTTCACGAAAACTTAAACATCTCATAAAATAAGGCTCATATGATCGTTTGGTTACTTTCATATAAAAATTGATTCATCAAGGTTCGATTACATAATTTATTCACTATTTAATTCCATTCCTACTATTTTTAGTGATTTTTCAAATCCACATCACTGCTGCTGTCAGCATCTATTTTTAAGGTAAACTTTACCTATTTCATGGTTTTCCATGGATCGACTAAAATTTTGTCATACATAGCACCAAAATGATCGTGATTAACCATTCCAATGGCTAATCGTTACCAACATTTCCATAACACTCCATGAACAACATACAAGATGATTATAACGCTATGCTCAAAATATATATAAGCCATTTTCGCATGGCTATCCAAATATATACAATCTGAAAGGTACATGACCAACAACAAAAGGGTAGTCCTATACATGCCATTTTCAGAGTTCAACTAAAAGAGTACCAAAAGGGCTTTGATAGTGTGGATGACTTCGACTTTGACACTCCCGAATCCAATAGCTGACGAACCAAAATCTATAAAACAAAGAATCAAAGAAACGGAATAAGCATTTAATGCTTAGTAAGTTTTGAGTAATGAAATCATGCACAACTGAAGTATAGCATTCATATGACTAAACGAATAATTTCATATACACATATTCTCACAATCATACCTACTTCACATTTCCAACCCTTATATTCATACATAAGGAATCAACTTGACTAAAGGCCGAAAGCTTGTTAATCGATTGAGCGAATACTATTTAAAAGGAATCAATTATTCCAATGCATATACAAAACATACCTCATCGTTGGGGTTTTACGAGCGTATTAATTGAAATTATTACAGCAAGATTGCTCATTTCCAAACCAAGTACTTTCGGGAATTAGCCGGATATAGCTACTCGCTCAAATGCCTTCGGGATTTATCCCGGTTATAGTAACTCGCACAAATGCCTTTGGGACTTAGCCCAGATATAGTAACCCGCACAAATGCCTTCGGGACTTAGCCCGGTTATAGTAACTCGCACAAATGCCTTCGGGACTTAGCCCGGTTATCATCCGAATATTCATGCACATATCAATAAATCATGACACATCTATATTTCATTTTCATAACTAGAATTCAAACACAAGTCACTTATCAAGCATTATCATTTTCGGCTCAATAGCTACATACAAAGAGCATGATTTTGATTTGCTTATAACATGATCTAATCGAATCATAATCTAAGTTCCATTACTCGAAAACTTACCTTGGTTGTTGTCGAACGATTTCAACAGCTATTCGACCACTTTTTCCTTTCCTTTATTAGATTTAGTTCCCCTTTGCTCTTGAGCTTAAATTTAAACAAATAAATTTATTTAATTATTTTTCACTTGGGCAATTCCATTCAATACATGTATGTCATACAATTTAAGTACAATGACCTTGTTCAATACTATTTAAACATCATGCATTATCGAATTTCATCAACACCATCTAACTTCATATAGAAACACATATCATCCTAAGTCGGTACACAAGTCAAATGCATCATTTAAATTGTCAAAGTCCACAATTTAGTCATATCTCTCTATCATAGTTTCTTCACTTAAACCGAATTAGCAAGCCCATATAGTCTTTGGCGAATGCTATATAACCCAAGTCATCAAGAGTTTTATTATTTAACACCTTAGATATCCATAGCTAAATAGGTTATTTGTACATACATATATATCATCCAAAACCGAACATAAGAATTTTTTTCATATATCTAACATTAATTGAATTATTCAAAACCTCACTAGCAAAATATCATGTACTATGCGAACCAAAAAGATCAAACACCTAGCTTATCCATTCAAAACACTTAACAGGCCTTTGACCAAGACTTTAAACAAAGTCTATGTTCGCTATCACGCATATGGGCATTATTAGTTTAAAGTTTTAACAAGATTAATTTCTTTGATCTTAACCTAAATGACAACTCCCATTCTCCTTATTTCAACCGAATTATTCATAACATCAAGACTAAAATTTTTGCACCTTGAACTTCATACATTTATAAAAACTTTCATAACTTATTCGCCTTATCAAGAACCATTTAACATGCAAGGAAAAATAATCATAGAGGAAGAAGTTAACATTCTAAATAGACTCAATTTTTCACCGAATGTACAAGGTGTCTCTAAGCTACTCATCCAAAAATCTTTACCCCATTCTAGTCATTCCCCATTGTTCCTACAACATGAAAATAGCCCTAATTCCAACACTTAATCATTCGGCATCTTGCTCAAATCACCATAGGAAATCTCAACTTTCTTGACATTACCAAGAGTGCATTCACAAATTAACTTAGCATAATATAAAGCCAAATCAACAAATTCAAAGCTTACCTCCTAATAGCTAAAGATGAATGCCGAATTGCTCTAGGTAAGTTTTCCTTATTTTCCTCTTTGTTTTGGCTTGAGAGAGGTAGGAGAAAAGATGAACACCATCCTCTTTCTTCTCTTTTATTTAATTATTTCTAACATAAAACATTAACACAACATGTTTATAATATGTTATGACCCATAGCATGGCCGGCCACTAGCTCAAATTTTGGGTAATTTGACATGCAAACCCATCATTTTATAACATGCATTAATAGGCCACTTTACATTTGCCTAGCACATTTCTAAATTTTCTCACATAAGTCCTATTTACTAAAATTCACTTACAATTAACAAAATTCAAATATGAAATTTTCACACATGCATATATACATATAATAAGCATCAAATATGACGGTTAATTATTTCTATTACTCGATTTTGTGGTCCCGAAACCACTTCCCTACTAGGGTCACATTAGGGCTGTCACAGGCTTAATGGGTAAATTACCCATCCTTAAGTTGGTGGGTGGTTAAAGCTTATTTTCTTTTAATTTTATATGTTTTTTTATATGTTATAATAATATTATTAAAAGATAAAATAAAGAAATAAAAGTTAATAAAATAAGAAAACAAAAGGTTTTTCTTCTTCGTTTCATATATTCATCACCGAAACACCATGGCAAGAAGAACCAAGGTTTGGCCATGCTTCAATTCATGCATAGTAAGCCATTTTTCGCCTGTTTCTTTTAATTTTTATGTTTTTGAGATCGTTGCAACTAGGTCCAATTAGCCCGTACCTTCGATTTTGAAACTGTTAAAGACTTTGAATGTTTCCATTGATCAACCTTGTGATTTTAGATGTTATATGATGAATTTGAAATATTAGTTGTTATTTAAAAGTATTTTATTAAGTAATTTTTGATGAATTTATCAATTAGGGACTCAATTGTTAAAAGAATTAAAGTTTGAGGATTTGATGTGAAATTGTTGTAAATATGTGTTGTTATGGGTACCATAAATATTTTTCTGTTATAAATTGGAATTAAAAATAGTTAATTTGCATGTTTTGGGCTCAGTAACTAAATTGAATAAAAGTAAAACTTTAGGGGCAATTTTGTAAAAATGTCAAAAATGACTAAATTGCATTAAATATATTGTTTTACTGTCTAAATTAATAAACTTATTGAGATTATTAATTTAGATCAAGATCGGGTGGAAAATCAAAGAGAATAGAAAATTACCAAAAAGGCCCTTGTACTTTGACATTTCTGCACTTTAGCCAAGTAAGCTCGTAGGTACAGAATTGTACATACCTATACATATAAATAATGTTAGTGCTGATTCGTGAATGTATATACTTATATATGAGCTGAAACTCGAAATATTATAACTGAATATAAGGTGAGAAAGGATTTATTAGAAAACTATTGAATATCTATGAGATGTGATATATATGCAATTTCAGCAGGATTATGAATTGTTACAACATGTGTATCGAGAAATATGAAAGTGATTAATAGATAACATTAATCTTTGTGATGGTACATTGACAGTATGAATATATGAATTGATGTTATATTATGTGTACGGAAACGATGAGGTGCCCTTGAATGATAAATATGTTGAAATGAAATGGATTACATGAAATGCCCCGTTGAACGTAGCAGTCACTACGGTAAGATTGGCATGCCAATAGGGTTAAAATACGCGCTTGTATGGGATTTGCACTTCAGTGCCCCTATATAGACTTCGGTGTCTCTATTCGCACTACAGTGCCCCTGTTTGCACATTTGTGCCCTTGTCTGCACTTTGGTACCTCTATTATGCATCTATGATGCCTTTGGTGTGGTGTAGTTACCCGAGTATCCAATTCAAGTTACTAGTTCACCGAGCTAACTGTGAATGGAAGTTATAAAATTATTTTAATGTTAAAGGCTAATCTAGAGTCAATATATTAGTAAATGTTAAATGTTAAATGTTCAATGAATTACTTGATCATATGTGAGTATTGTTATATTGATGATTATTCAGTTAAAGATATATGTTTATATACATATATAAATGAGTTTGGGTTGAATTATTATAGTATAGTAAGCATATGATGAGTCATTTTCAATACTAAGCCTATAGGTGCTTTGTAAAAGTATGACAGGTATGATTAATTTATTCCTTTAGCTTTAATCTTGTTTAGTGAAATTAAGTGATTCTAGAATGACATGTTTATAGGAAAGTTTGAGACAAATGATGAATTACAGAATGATTATTAGTTAAATGTGAAAGAGTTACGTTTAAATGCACTTGCTTGTGGTTATGGTTGGTGTTTATGCGTATGTCTTATGAGTTATGCAAATGAAATGGATGAGATTAGATATAGAAATGATAAGTTCATAGATGTGACAAAATATGATGAAATAAAAAGGATTGTTGAGTTAAAGAACTTGTAAGGAAGGAATTTACTTATGATATATGTGAATATACTTGTGTCATGAATAGATATATTGATTCGTGAATTAAGCTTATGCTAAGTAAATGGAATGGTAAGTAAGTAAAAGAAATGGTTCACCGTTTTAAGAAAAGGTTGATGATTATGTAATTCAGCTTATAAGACTTTATTATGGCATAAATGGAAAGTATTTGAGATGTTAATGAACCTATTCATTTGTGACTTATAAAGTTCAAATTGTTAAAAATGGAATGTTCTATTTAAAATTTATACGAGCTTACTAAGCATTCATTCTTTATGTGGTTGTCTTTCTCTTACTTTTTAGATTATTAGAAACTCGATCAGTTTGGAAGCTTGTCGGAGATTTATCACACTATGCATCGGCTAAATCGATAGATTTTGGTGTTTCTAAGTTTTGGTTATAATTGCATGTATAGGTGTTTTGGTTGATGTTTTGGCTTGTAAATTTGGTATCTTGAATGATTGAAATGGTTGATATGTTGATATATGTATATGGCCTTAGGATGAATGACTTATAGTCTTTATGATGCTTAAATGATGGAAGTTGAACATGGTCATTTTTTGTATGAAAAACGTAGTTGGTATTTATGGCTTATGATGTTAATTGTTAAATGGTAAATTTGGTACATGTAAGTGTAGACTTGATATGTATACAAAATGGTAAGTTTTGGTTACACTAGGCATTTGGTTATGCATGTTGGTTGTTGTGATTGAGGTGCCCTTTGGGCATATTGGTTGTATGAATATATCCCATATTGATTTAACTTGGTTATGCATGTTTTAAGTGCAACTTGAAGGCTTGTTTATATGTGGAAAATTGATTTTAGGTATGTATATGAATGGGTGAGAAAAATGACTTGGGAATGGCCTATTTTTTGTCCACACGGCTAGAGGCACGAGCGTGTGTCTCAATCGTGTGTCCCCTGTAGCTTACTAAGGTTTGCAAGTTAGGCAGTTACATGGCCTGGCACACGGGCATGTGGCTTGGTCATGTGACCCAAGTTAGAGAGTTACACGGGCATGGACATGGCTTGGGACATAGCCATGTGTCCTTACTTTGAATACCGACACGACTTGAGACATAGGCGTAGTGTGTTTCTCAGCCCCTGCAGTTTGAAAATTTTTCATCTTTTTTTCCAAAAAATTCTATATGTTTCTGATTTAGTCCCGACTTGTTTCTAATGTATTTTTAGGGCCTCGAAGGCTCATATAAGGGACAATATGTATGTTATTGATTGATTTGCTATGATTGATGTTGTGATATTAAATGTTTAAAATTTTTGATAGTTTTGAAATGTAAACTCAAGTAATGCTTCGTAACACTATTCTGACGACGGATACGGATTAGGGGTGTTACAATGCCAATTATCTTATACGAAGATAATGCAGCATGTATAGCTCAATTGAAGCGTGGTTATATCAAAGGTGACAGAACGAAACATATTTCACCAAAATTATTCTTCACCCATGATCTTGAGAAAATAGGTGATATAAATGTTCAACAAATTCGTTCTAGTGAGAATTTAGCAGATCTTTTTACTAAGGCATTCCCAACTTCAACATTTGAAAGACTACTACACAAGATTGGAATGCGTCGACTCAAAGACGTAATGTAATATTGCCATTAGGGGGAGTCTATAAACAAGTTGTACTATTTTCCTTTAACCAAGGTTTTGTCCTATTGAGTTTTTTCTGGTAAAGGTTTTTAACGAGACAGCTTATAATAGAAGATTGTATATTCTTTTTCCTTCATTAGATTTTTTATCCCACAAGGTTTTTCCTAATAAGGTTTTAACAAGGGCACATTATCTACCAATGGATATCCAAGGGGGAGTGTTATTAATATCTTATTAAGTGGATGTCCATCATGATCAAGATAAAGTTTTGATGTACTTTAAATTCTAATAGTTATTAAGATTAGATCTCTACTTTTTTTATACTTCTTATGCGTGTTAATAGAGACTCGATGCAATATTATATAATTATTTTAGCTAGTTAGTTAATTTAAATGTAATTAATTCTTTATAAGGATTAAAAATGAGGATATAACTTAATTGTAATCGGTTAAAATTTTCAACTTTTAGCTACTAATCAACTGGTTCAATTTATTATATATATAAGTACACACACTTGCGTAATGAAGATTATGATTGCAGATGATGCCAAAATTAGAATTGGCCGACATCTTGTTATCTTTTTCCTTTTCCGTTATATAAGTCAAAATCTGACATCTCCCATATGACATTGATGAAATTAACATAATTAAAAAAAAAACACAGTTCCTGGTTAGCATTATCTGCAAACGATGAATTCCATGGCAAACGTATCTGTCCTTGTTGTAGGCGTTGTTTGCCTTTCTCTGGTCATAGCTCTAATCAAAGTGCTACACAAATATTGGTGGAAACCACTTCGGATCCAACGTTTAATGAGTAGGCAAGGAATCAATGGACCCCCTTACAGATTCATCCATGGAAACAACAAAGAGACCATCAAAATGAAACAGGAAGCCTTGAGAAACCCCATGCCTAGTTTATCACATGATACACTGCCCAGGGTTCAACCTCAAATTTGGTCAAGGATCAAGTTATATGGTGAGCTTTAAACACACTTTGTTTTTTTTTTTTTTTTTTTTACCGTATGTTGTTTTCTTTTTATTTGGGCAAATAAGTTAACCTTCTTTTACTACTGTGGGGTTAGGGAAAAACTATCTAAGTTGGACAGGTTCTAGAGCTATGCTTGTTATTACAGAACCGGAACTTATCAAAGAGTTACTTAAAAATAGTGAAAGAGCTTTCCCAAAGAGGACTAGCAGAGAAAGGAAGAAAGAAGACGATTTCGTTCTTAAGATACTAGGGGATGGGCTTGTGACATCAGAAGGTGAGAAATGGGCAAAGAAAAGGAAATTGGCAAACCATGCTTTTCATGGGGAGACCTTGAAAGTATACTTCTAAAACAGTTTCTGGAATTATCTCTTTCTGTAAATTGTTTATTGAAGATACTTTATTTAGCTTTATTGTGTAAATGATGGTTTTGGCAGAGCATGAGCCCTGCAGTGATTGCTAGTGTTGAGACGATGCTGGAGAGGTGGAAATTATTTGAAGGCAAAGAAATTGAGGTGTTTGGAGAATTTAGATTGCTGACATCAGAAGTGATATCCAGAATTGCTTTTGGTAGCAGTTATTTGGATGGGGAAAAGATTTTTGACATGTTGATGAAGTTGTCTGTCATAACAAACAGAAACATGTTTAAGGCTAAACTTCCTGTCATCAGGTAATAATTTCCTCTTTTAAGTTAATCTCAAATTAACTAGGAAACTAGAATGTATATTTAGCTCATTTTTTATTTTATTTTATTTTTGCAGCAAGTTCTGGAAAAGTGCTGATCAAATTGAAGCAGACAAACTTGAGAAAGAGATACACAATTGTGTGATGAAGATAGTGAAGAAAAGAGAAGAGAAAGTAGCTAATGGAGGAGCCAACAGCTTCGGCACTGATTTTCTTGGATTACTTTTAAATGCTTACCATGATACAGACAAGAAAAACAGCATTTCACAACAAGATCTGGTTGATGAATGCAAGACATTTTACTTTGCTGGACAAGAAACAACTAATTCTTCACTTGCATGGACTGTCTTGCTTCTTGCAGTCCATCCAGAATGGCAAGAGAAAGCGAGGCAAGAAGTGATCAAGATCTTCGGTAATCAAAATCCGAATCCTGAAGGCATTGGCAAACTCAAGATTGTAAGCAAATATAATCCTCTACCACATTTAGTTGAATGAATGTCGTGTTCTGACATGTTTATATTTCCTTGTTTGCATACAGATGACTATGATCATTAATGAAACACTAAGATTATATCCTCCAGTAAGTTCCATGGTAAGGAAGGTAGCAAGTGACGTTCAATTGGGAAAGCTGATTCTACCAGCTGATTTGGAGTTGCTTGTTCCAAATCTTGTACTTCACCATGACCCTCACTTATGGGGAGATGATGTAAATGTTTTCAAACCCGAGAGGTTTGCAGAAGGGATTGCCAATGCTACGAAACATAATTCAGCTGCATTTATTCCGTTCGGGTTGGGACCTCGATCTTGTGTGGGAATGAGCTTTGCGTTGATGGAAATGAAGATGGCTCTTTCGATGATTCTACAACGCTTCACCATTTTGCTTTCTCCTACCTACAGCCACTCACCATTTACCCTTCTTTTGCTTCAACCACAACATGGAATTCAGGTAATGCTTCATTCTCTGTAGAATGAAAGCCTAGACATGTGAATAGAATAGTGCTTAAAAAATAAATGAAAATGATATGTAGTTTCTATTTTATTGTTATGTTCATTAAAAACTCAATGGAACAATGCACTATCAGTAATATGTTCTGGCAAAAGATTTCTAACATATGCAGTGTTTAAAAAAGAAAAAAGTGAAACCCTGGTTGCCAATAAAACAACAGCAAACAGCATTGTAGTAACAAAATTCGAACCTTTGATAGCATTCAGTGTCATGAAATCACTAAAAATTCCC
Organism: Gossypium arboreum; assembly: GCF_025698485.1. NCBI lineage: Eukaryota > Viridiplantae > Streptophyta > Magnoliopsida > Malvales > Malvaceae > Gossypium > Gossypium arboreum. The sequence goes on from NC_069082.1 coordinate 38,581,844, forward strand.
CCTTCATGCGAGAAATAGGCTTAAAAGTTTTCCTCTCCCTCATCCTTCCGCCTGATATCAGTTTTTGATGCTCTCTATCAGGATGAAATCTTAGCAATGCTAATTTATAAGCTGCTTGCACCTGAGATGACCATTAATCTTTGTTAGAAAACAATTTGGTATTTTAAGATGAAATAAAATTTATAAGGCATGATCCCCTCACGATCTCACAGCATAAGAACTATATCCAGAAGTTAATGAAACAATAATGTGATTATTAATTTAACTGCTGAAACAAAATGGGGCAGACCACCTGATTTGATGATCGATGCAATTTGTTAGATTGATAACAAGATATATATATATAAATCAATGAAAATCCTTCTTTGGATCACTCAAAAGAAAACATACTAATGTCAATAGGATATAAACAAATTCCAGTTTCACTCACCTCATTACCCGAGCTACGAAGTAATGTGGCCATATCGATGCGTGAAGTTCATATCTTCTTCATTCTGAAGCATAAATCATTTAAAAAGTGAAGACATGATTAGTCAAATATAAGGAAAAACAAATGAAGTTTCAGCAAGTTGCAAAGGGAGAACAAGATAAGTATTGATAAATTTATGTACCTTCTTTTAAGCCTCCCTCATTTCTTCCAGGTGTTGCTTTTGCTGTCTCTCCATATTTAATAGACACATTTCAGCCTTTTTTTGTTGGAAATGTGATGAGGGAAAGGCTGAAACAGAAGAAAAAATTGATCAAAAATGGAGAAGAACAAGTTTAGATAAGCTTGTTTCGTTAAAAAGTGATACAAAATTTACATGAAGGATTAAGTTTAAATAAGCTGAAAATTATAATAAAATATTACAACTTGGCTTAATTCAATGACTAGATTCATATAACTTTCTTTTTTATTGGCTAGTTTCTATCTAATCACCTGTTAAAATGTCTAATCAAAATTTATCACAATTTCAGTGCAAGTTGGCAAGTTGACAACTTGCAGAATGAAGAGCTCGCAAGTGAGCTCTCAAGTTTAGTGAGCTCGCAGTGCTGGTGAGCTCGCGATCTTGGTGAGCTCGCACTTTTCTGGTGAGCTCATTGTTTTGTAGAGCTTGCATATTTGGTGAACCTGTGGTTTTGGTGAGCTCGTAGTTCGTAGTTTATAGCTCACAGTTCGCATGGATGGTCATTTCGCAACACTCCTCCTTGACCTCCATACTTCGAACTCCAATATCATAACATAGCTTTTCAAACCTCATTTTCCCAAGAGGTTTTGTTAAAATGTTAGCCAACTGATCATGTGAATTGTAGTGAACTAATGTGACTTCCTTGGCTTGCTCCACTTCTTTCACAAAATGATACTTGATTTTGAAGTGTTTTTTTCTACCATGGAACACTAGATTTTTTGCAATTGCAACAACAGACTGGTTATCACACTTGATTTCTATTGCTTCTTCTTGCTTCCAATTTAAATCATTCAGCAGTTTTCTCAACCAAATAGCTTGATTTACAAATACTGCAGTTGCAACATACTCAGCTTTTAAAGTTGACTGTGCTACTATTCCTTACTTCTTCAAGCTCCAACAAAACACACTCGATCCTAGAGTGAAGAAATAGCCTAAAATACTCTTCATGTCTTTAGAAGATCCAACCCAATCATTATCTGAATACCCAAGTAGTTTGACCTTTTCTGTCCCTATAAACTTCATTCCATGATCTAAAGTTCCTCTTATGTAACGTAGAACTCTTTTTGTTGCTTTGTAGTTGTTCACATTACAACAATGCATGAACTTTGACAACAGACTTATAGCAAACATGATGTTAGATCTAAATTTTGTCAAGTAAAGCAGACATCACACTAAGCTTCTATAGCTTATTTCATCAACCTTTTTAACATCTTCATTGCTGGTGAGCTTCTCACCTTGAGCGATGGGAGTGCTCACTGGTTTGCAATTCTCCATACTATATCTTCGCAGGATTTTTATTGTGAACCCCTTCTGGTTTATGAAGATTGCATTGTGAGCTTGGTTTACCTCTAGACTGAGGAAGTATGTCATTTGACCTAATTCTGACATTTCAAATTTCTTTTGCATCTAGTCTTTGAATATAATCACTAGGTTGTTGTTCTCAATCACAAGTAAATCATCAACATATAATGAAATAATGAGGAATGTTTCATTACCAATTTTCTTTACATATAAGGTTGTTTCGCTGATGGTTCTTTCAAAACCCATCTCTGTAAGATGACTGTCAATTCTTTCATACCATGCTTTTGGTGCTAACTTCAAACCCTACAAGGCTCTATATAGTTTGTACACCTTGGCCTTGCAACCAGGTATTGTGAACCCTTATAGTTGTTTGACATAAATCTCTTCCTTTAAAAAACCATTTAGGAAGGTTGACTTCACATCCATCTGATGTATTCTCTAACCTTATTGAACAGCAAGATTCAATAGTAGCCTTTGGTGTCTAACCTCGCAACAGGGGCAAAGGTTTCAGTGAAGTCCACTCTATATTACTGGTAAACCCTTTCACAACCAACCTCGCTTTATATCTGTTGATTGATCCATCAGGTTTCATCTTCATTCTGAATAGCCAGTTAACTCCAATCACTTTCTTGTGAATTGGTCTATCCACAAGCTTCAAAGTTTCATTTTTGTTGATCATGGTGATATAATCTTTCGTAGCTGTTCGCCATTCAGCTTCTTGAGCAGCTTCTTCAAAAGTGAGTGGTTCTAGTTTTGCCAAATTACACTGTTGATAGATTTTAGTGATGGACCTAATTCCTCGTACTGGTTGTTCATAAACTTCATCATTTTCAGTTTGGTTCCTAGTGGTTTGCAGATTAGGTCTTAGACTCCTCTGTTCATACATCTCCTCCTCTGCTGCAGTCTAATTCCAGATTTTTGTTTTATCAAACTTCACATCTTTATTTATGATCACTTTCTTGATGAAAGGATTACAGGTTTTGTATCATTTATTAACATTGGAATATCCAACAAATATCCTCGGTCATGATCTACTTTCTAGCTTGCTTCTTTTCTCTTCTAGAACATGAACAAAACATGTGCAACCAAATACTTTCAAATGTGAAACAAAACATTTAAAACCATACCAGGCTTCGAATGGTGTCTTCCTTTCAACCATTTTTGTAGGTAGTCTGTTTAGTAGATAAATAATAGTGTTTACTGCCTCTGCCTGGAAATCATTTGACAATTTACTTTCAAACAATAAGTAGCAAGCCATGTTCATCACAGTTTTATTTTTTCTTTCACTTACACCATTTTGTTGTGGAGGGTAAACATTGCTTAGTTGATAATGGAAACCAGCTTCTTCGCAGAATTTTTCAAACTTTTCTGTGGTGTATTCTACCCTATTGTCTAATTTTACCATTTTAAGCTTGTAGTCACTTTGGTTTTCAACCATGGCTTTAAAGTTGAAGAAGATTTTAGCTACCTAAAACTTGTTCTTCATAAAGTACACCCAACAAAACCTTGTACTGTCATCTATAAAAAACCCAAAGTATCTACTTCTATTTAGCGAACTTGTTTTCCTAGGTCTGCAAGTGTCACTATGTACTAAGTGCAATTTTTCAGTGGCCCACCATTCTATGTTCGTAGGAAATAGAGACCTCCCCTGTTTTCCAAGCTAGCATACCTCGCATAAATCTTTATGTTCTGCCATATTTGATAAGTTTTCAACCAAGTTATTTTTGGACATTTGACTTAAAGATTTTTAGTCAACATGTCCCATTCTTCTGTGCCACAATTTTGTTTTATACACGAGGTAGTATATGCTGTTGAAGTTACCAAGTTCCAGTTCACAGAAAAACTTCTGTCTATCATCTTTCTTGATATGAGCTTGCATCCACTTAGATCAAGAATTAAACATTTGTTTTCCTTGAACACAACATAATAGTTTTTCTTGAGTAGCTATCCTACAGTTAGCAGATTTTAATCTATGTCAAGAACTAAAAGAACATCTATGACAAGTTTAGTACCTGATGGAGTTTTGATCAAAACATCCCCCTTTCCAACTACTTCAATATACTGGTCATTTCCAATTTTCACCTTGGAATGGAACCCTTTTTCAACATTCTTGAAGATGCTCACATCTCCTGTTATGTGGCTCGTACAACCACTATCTATGAGCCAATTCTTTCTTAATTCGTTAGTGAGTTCGCATGGTGTTATGAGCTGGGCTTCATAGGAAACTATGAACATGAGTTCTTCTACTTTTACTTTCTAAGCTTCAACATTTTGTTGTTGAGTATGCCCTTTGTTTTTGCATACTTTCTTTATATGGCCAAACTGCTTGCAATTTTTGAATTGAGCGTTAGGCCTAAACCATCAAAATTTCTCAAGATGCCCTAACTTTTTACAATGTGACCATGGTGGATATTTTTTCTTTCCACCTTCTTTCTCTGACTTCTCTTTCTTATCTGACCAACTTTTTTTTTCTTTCTAACTTGAGAAGCTCATAACATCTCTTTTTCTGGCTTGAAAAGCTCCTTCAACATGTCCTTCTTCTTTGCTTTCCCTTTTCTTTTCTAGAGCATATAGAACATTGATTAGCTCTTAGAGTGAGATGGTTGATAGATCCATTGAATCTTCGAGTGAGGATATCTTTGATTCGCATTTCTTAGGAAGTGTAGAAATCACCTTCTCAACTATTCGACTATCCAAAAACTGGTCACCTAACAATTTCTGGTTCACCACTACCATGATTCGATCTGAATATTGCTTCATAGTCTCAGCTTCCTTCATCTTAAGGTTTTCAAAATCTCATTTGAGATTGATCATCTGTTGTTTTCTTGTCTTTTGTGATCCCTAGAACTCCTCCTTAAGCTTATCCCAAGCTTTTTTGGGAGTTTCATAGGCCATAATTCTTGTAAAGATCAAGTCTGAAACACCGTTTTGTAGGCAGGACATTACATTGTGTTTTTAGCACATTCCTCAATGTGATGTTTCATTTGAGTGAGTCTGGAGTTGGCCTCAACACTTGTGGTTCTATTTAAGCATTTAGAACCTCCCAAAATTCAAAAGCTTGAAGATAAGTTTTCATTTTTACTACCCAGATGTGGTAGTTTTCTCCTTTAAAAACAGAAGGTGGTGGGGGTGCAAAGTTTGCCAAATACATTTTTATAAAAACAAAACCTCAAAGATAAAATGACTCTTGATACCATTTATTGGAAATTTGTTGAAGGAAAGGTTGAAATAGAAGCAAAAATCAATCAAAAATAGAGAAGAAGAAGTTTGATATGAATTTGTTTCATTAAAAAATGATACAAAATTTACATGAAGGATTAAGCTCAAATAAGCTGAAAATAATAATAAAATATTACAACTTGGATTAATTCAGTGACTAGATTCATATAACTTTCTTTTTATTGGCTGGTTTTGTCTAATCACCTGCCAAAATATCTAACTAAAATTTATTACAATTTCAGTGCAAGTTGGCAAGTTGGCAACTTGAAGAGTGAAGAGCTCGCAGGTGTAGTGAGCTTGCACTTTTTTGGTGAGCTCATAGTTTTGTAGAGTATGCATATTTGGTGAACTAGTGGTTTTGGTCATCTCGCAGCTCACAGTTCGCAGTTTACAGCTAGCAGTTCGCATGGATGGTTATTTTGCAACATTTTCCTTTTCCACAATCTTTGATACACTTCTGTCTAGAAAAGAATTGAGTTAAATCTATCTTAAGCAAGCAATTAAATCTATCTTAAGCAAGCAATTATTCCTTGTATTTCCACAAAAACAACCAAAAAGATTACATTTCATGCAACATTAAAAATCATTCTATTTAAAAGGTACAATTTCCAAATCAATGTATTAAAACTTAAACCACTTGAAGAACAAATTTTGTAGTCCAGCTTATTAATCTAATGCAAAATAGGTAAACATAAGACTATTAATAAAGTTTGTTACTTAGTTTAGCAAAGTATTTATAGCTTATAACACAACACAATAACTGATATGTTGTTTACGTGTAAAATTTCCAAGTTAACATTGTACGTTAGAAGATGACAAACGGACTCCAAAAGAGACCTGTCTTGAAGTTAAAAAGAGTGATGAAGAAGCACCAATTGTATCAGCGCACACTTTCTAACATGACAACTAAAAATCTAGCCAGAATTTTAAATCAGAGCATTCAAACTTGTGATAGAGTACAGATTAATTCATTCGAGCAACAGCTTAAGGAATTATAGGTTACATTTTCCTTCCTAGCAATGTACTGAAATAGCTTCCATTCAAAAAGAGGAGAGTTTTAGTGCCAAACCTAAATTTTTAACTCTTGGTGCCTAGATGCCCGTGCTTCTTTTGTAGCTCGCTTGTGTTTATCAGTCTCATTAAGATTCTCAATCAATAATTAGAAAATTTTCACCTTACACTGTAGCATCAACACCTTGAACATGTAATATATCCCATTCATCCTCCTTTTTATAGTTGGCGACAAAATTAATACTTGATATCCTTGCACCAGTACGAGATTTGCTTAATTTGAGTAACATCATAGTGAGAACTCTTCCCAGTTACTACCTTCAATTTGTTACAATAATCCTTACTACTGACCACCGGCATCCCTCTTAATTGAGTCTTAAAAGAAGAGTATTTGTCAACAATAGTTCTCGCTTCAACATTATAATGGATCACACCATCACCAACCTGTTTTTCTTCTGATAATTTAGGAATTGGCTGTAACACCCCTACCCCGTATCCGTCGCCGGAATAGGTAAAGGGGCATTACCGGACTTGAAACTCATATCAGAATAGTAAAAATTTTGAATATATATATATATTTATAAAGAACATTCCTTTAGGTAAATACTAAAGACAGTCAGGGATACAATTTAACTTCTATAAGTACACATTCAAAAGATGCCATTTTCGCATGGCTTATATACATTAACCAAAATATTCTTCGGCCACTGGTCTATTCTTTACATGCCATAGAATAATTCAAAACATAACAAGAATAAGCAAAGGATAGTGATAGTGTGACTAGTTGCTGACGATCCCCGAGCCTGTAGCTTCCAAATGAGATCTATAAAACATAGGAAACAAAGTAAACGGAGTAAGCATTACAATGCTTAGTAAGTTTTAAGCAGTGTTAACAGATAACAATCAAATTATAACATAGTTGTTCGTATCTTTATTTCACTCTTCCTTCGGGCATACCATCCCTTTACCGAATATGCACATCTCATCATATATAATAGGCAGATAAATTCTCACTTGATAGTGATCTCTTATAAACATAGGTACATTACATGTTTTCACCTAACTTTCCACATTGACCAAACGCACAATAATCATAGAATAGTCTTATTGCTTTACTCACATATGCATCACATAACGACCTTGTGATTTAGTCCAAATCAAGCTTAAATATAATCTCAAAATACATACCTGACCAACTTAACGCATTGAACGTATTTATTATCAATTGTTACTGTGAAGTCATATAATCTTATGCTTTACTCGAATCTTCAGCGAAACCTTTAGCTCGAATAGTCCCCACACGTAGTTATCGGGTCTTACCCGGAAAAAATCTCCACACGTAGTCATCGGGTCTTACCCGGAATATATTTCCAAGTTTCATGTACATTTAATCACATGTTACAACATTCACATCGACTGTCATATTTGTAATTCATTTGCCTCATCAAATATCTAATAATACACACCACACCTTTCACATTTGGTCATTCGGCCACAATATACACACATCTCCTACATATTTCACACTAGCCATTCGGCTTTACCACATATACATATCTCATACATATTTCACACTAGCCATTCGGCTTTACCACATATACATATCTCATAGATATTTCACATTAGCCATTCGGCTTTACCACATATACATATCTCATACATATTTCACATTAGCCATTCGGCTTTACCACATATACACATCTCATAGATATTTCACATTAGCCATTCGGCTTTACCACATATACATATCTCATATATATTTCACATTAGCCATTCGGCTTTACCACATATACATATCTCATACATATTTCACATTAGCCATTCGGCTTTACCACATATACATATCTCATATATATTTCACATTAGCCATTCGCCTTTACCACATATACATATCTCATATATATTTCACATTAGCCATTCGGCTTTACCACATATACCTATCTCATACATATTTCACATTAGCCATTCGGCTTTACCACATATACATATCTCATATATATTTCACACTAGCCATTCGGCTTTACCACACACATATATATTTATCTTGTACATCAATTTCAGCAATAGCTTATAAGCAACTCAAATAGTTTCATCAATGTTTACAACAAATTCACATATTCACTACAAGCTGTTTTCCTGAGCAATAGTCACTAAATTTTTTATAACTGGAGCTACAAAACTCAAAATCAATTGCCGTTAATTTTCCCTAAATATAGACTCATATATATTCCATCCATAAAATTTTCAGAATTTTAGGTTTGGCCAATCAATACCAGATTTTTCTTAAATTTTCCCCTGTTTCACTGTTTGACTAATCTGACCACTCTTCACTACGAATCAAATTTCTCATTGTACAGAATTCAAAATATGTTCTATTTGATTTCATTTGAAACTAGACTCATTAAGGAGTCTAAGAATATAAATTTTATCTTATAACCATTTTTGTACAAATTATAATGATTTTCTAAAAACAGAACAGGGGATTTCGGAGTCATTCTGACACTGTCTCACACAACTTCAAATATCTCTTTATAGGAAGTTTCTTTGCTTACACGGTCTCTTTTATAAGAAACTAGACTAATTAAGCTTTGAATACATATTTTATTCAGCCTATAATTCCACACCAACAATTTATAGTGATTTTCTAAAATCACATTACTGCTGCTGTCCTAAGCAAATTATTACAATTTGCTCTTAAATTTCCAAGTCCAAACACTTATGAACTTACCATTTGAGTTTAAGACATATCATGGCCACATCATATCTTATTAAATCAACTCATTATGTCCTATTATGATTGAATTTACTCAACGTTTAATCACTTAAAACTTACCTCGGAAGATGCCGAAGGATTACAACGGCTATTCGATCACTTTTTCCTTTCCCTTATCCAACTTTGATCCTCTAGGCTCTTGAGCTAAATCAAACAATTTACTTCCCAAATTAAACATAGTCATACGACATCCATATACATTTTATACTAGCCGAAATGTACCATCAAGATATACTTTACTCAAATAATTTACCTTGGCCGATCATGTATAATGTTTTGTAGCTTAATAAATTTAACATACATTATGTATTTATAATATTTGTGCAGCCAATTATCCATGGTCATACACACACAATAAAAATAAATACCAAATTTTCATATCCTTTATGCCCTAAGTCGAATACACTTGTCATGTTCACCTACATTTTCAAGTACAACATTCTCATATTCGCATTAGTATCAAGCATAATAGCCAATTCTTCCCACCTTGAATCTATGCATCTATTTAATCATAGTTTGTTCAAGCACTCATACAACAAGATACATCCAATTTAACAAGAAACAAAACCTTATTTAATACAATTAACACCAATTCCTCATGTAAAAAGTACCATTGCGAATATCATTTAGTTCACCTTAATCCATCTCATGATCGAATGCATTTAAGCTTAATATCATGGTATCGTAACTCAACATTTATCAATATGTCATTAACAAAATATGCTCATATCAAATTTACTCCCAATTACATCTCAAAATTCAACAAGCTTATAACTCATTAATAATTAAATTCCATTTCAAAGTATCAAAACATTATCAAATGTATACTCATCCTAAATGACCGAATACACATTAACTAAGCACTTAACAATTTTCTTTAGCCATTGAACTCATTCGGCAATGATAAGGACAAATTTAACAAACCTTAAATTTAACTTATAATTGTACATATCTCATTCAAAACACCCACACCAATTTATTATCCAATCAACCATATCCGAAAACCTATCATACAATTAAAACCCTTGTTCAAATTATTATTCACTATAATACTATGGTCAATCCTCAATTAGCTAACATAGCCTCTTGTTTTCAATCTAAACACGTATATACAACCTAAATCCCTCTTTTAACACATAATTCACTATCTTGGAACTCATTTCCTAACTAATTTAACTTAGTCCAAAGCCGAATGCTATTTGAGCATTAAGCTCATGTTCTATTCATTATTAAGCAAGTATTATAACTCAACTAACTTCATTAGCCGACTACTCAAGCTCATTTGAGCCACATATAGTAATTTAGTTTGTTTATACTCAATTAGAAACATTTCTCCTCACAAATTATCAAAACATACACAATGTAGCCCATTGAGCTCATGATCGAATGCTTCATGCATCACAAACACAAAATCACATACATGGGTCATTTTAGGAGCTTTAAAACCAATTTAAATTTCTCAAAATCCAAAGAAAAACATATGAAATCATACCTTAATTCCCAACACAAGATGGCCGAATGCCTTAGGTGTTCTTCCTTCCATTTTTCTTTTTCCTTTCCTTATGGTTTCGGCAAGATGAAAAAAAGATGATGGAACTTTGTTTTTATCACCACCACTAATATAAATTTATTATTATACATAATTCCCACCAATTAAAAATGGAGACAAGAGAACACATTGTTACATGCATGTGTTGGCGGCCATTTACATTAAAAATGGTCTAATTGACATGCAAGTCCACATTTTGAATACATGCTCTATTAGATCACTTTATATTTTTACCAACCTATTTTACCAATGTTTCACATAAGTCCCGTTTCAAAATTTCACATACAAATGGCAAAATTAATGCTTGAAATTTTTACACATGCATTTACTCACCTCATGACCATAGAATATAACTTTCAATTATTTATAAAACTCGGTTTCGTGGTCCCGAAACCACTTTTCAACTAGGGTCAGATTAGGGGTGTCACATTGGCATTGATGGATCTTTGGATTATAGCTTCTCATTTCCATTTGAACCCCATGTTGCAAGTAACTTGGGTACGGGTCACTGTTTGAGGTAGCCCAAGAAAACTCTTGATCTCCGTTCCTTAAAGGAGAACCTTTTATAGATGTTCCTCTTTGAAATATAACATCAGCCTAAACATATGAAAATCGTACTTCAGCAATTGGCCTTTACCTTGGGGGTGAAAAGCTTTCATTGTTAAGTTTCTTATCAAACTCTACAAAAGGACTTTCTGTCCCACAATTACGATAAGTACCACCCCAGTAATTGTCACTAGTGTCAATGGTAGAAGAGTTCTGTTTCTAAATATTTGAATCACCTAAAACTGAGGAAACGGGGTTTTTAACACTTTGTTGGGCCCTACTTTCTTCTTCAAGTTCTGTTGGAATATCATTAAGTGATCCTAAGGTATTAGTATGATCCTCTAAACCAGATTGACCATTTCTAATGTTATATTTCTTTCTTTTCGTACGCTTTCTCCCACCATTCATGGAGTTTTCCACCAGAATCTTCCATTAGTTCATAATCAAAACAACCATTTTTAGATGAGCTATCCAAGGACTCGGGATTAAACCAAAACATTTTCTGCAAGAAGTCTTCCTGGTATAGGTTTTTCGAACCTTGTAAATCCCGATTGAAGTTGGCATGTATGCAGCAAATAAAGCAACCAAGGAGTAGACCATGCAACATAAGTTATGTGGATGAAGTATGAAGAAGCAAATCAAGCCGCACTTACAGCACATAAAGTGTACATGCAGCTACTGAAGTTGATGCTACTGTCCAATTTTAGTTTCATTTCGTTACTTTAAGTAATATTTTGTAACTCAGTTAAATTAGAACTAAGTAGGTAGTGTATTTAATGTAATTGGGTCCTGATAAGATTGATAGATCAGCTTACCTAATTGTGCAAGTTGTGATTTGCAAGTTGCAATGTGCAAGTTGTGCAAGTAGCAATGAAGCCTAAAAATAGTAAGTGAAACCTGTCAAAGCTGACCAGCTTATGACTGGTATATGTATTGGCAGTATGCCATATTTTTTAATCAATGAATTTCAATAGAAATCATTTAAGAAAAATACTCTCTCAATTTTTGCTTTCTTTCACCAAGTAAAATTTTGTTTGTTTATCCTGCAAATATTGTGTAATATCCTGATTTTGGGTCTAGTCGGAATAGTGGTTTCGTGACCACAAAATCCGAGATAGAAATAATTATTTTATGATTATTTTAAGGTCTATGATATGATTGCATGATTGTGTGAAAATTTCGTGAAGAAATTTTATGCATAAAGTACTTAAATTGAAATTAGGGACTAAATCGAATAATTTGTAAAACTTGCATTCTAGAAGTTTCTAGTATGAAATTGTTTTGAAATATTAATTAGGAGGTCTTAAATAGCAATTTTACCAATTTCTAAGTCTATGGAAAAAAATTGGACATGGATGGAATTTTTGGAAAGTTTAGTAGTAAGGGCATTTTGGTCATTTAGGGGTAAAATGAATTAAAATACAAAATTAAAAGCCAATTTTGCTCATCTTCAACCCCATGGCCGAATATAGCAAGGAGAAACCATGGCTAGGGTTTTTCAAGCTTCCAAGCTCGATTGTAAGTCCATTCTAGCCCCGTTTTTCAAGTTCTTTACGTTTTTAGAGTCTCGGTAGCTTGATTAAGCTTATGCTAGCAATAATTCAACCTAGGGTTCATATTTAGAAAAATACCCATAGGTGAAATTTGTGTATTTTGGTGTTTTATTATAGAATATGAGGTTTTAAATTATGTTAGACAACTTGTGCTACTCGGTTTTAAGTGAAAACGAGCAAAAGGGCTTAATCGGTAAAAATACCTAATAGTCATAAGTACATGTTAGAGTGAGAATTTGATGTTACCATAGAAGGGAAAAATGATCATCATGTCATAAAACATAAGAAAATAGGCTGAAGTTTAATTTACGAGCTTTGGGGCAAAAGTGTAAATATGCAAAAGTTTAGGGGCAAAATTATGATACTGATATAGTTGTATTGATAGATCCTGGATCAACCCATTCATAAATCTGTATGAACTTAGTAGTTAAAAAGAGTTTACATGTTGAGTCTATAGAATTTGTTATTAAAGTATCGAACCCCTTAGGCAAGTTTGTTTTAGTTGATAAAATTTGTAAGAGTTGTCCTCTGATAATCTAGGGTTACTGTTTTCGGGCTGATTTGATGTTTCTACCGTTCGATGAGTTTGACGTTATTCTTAGTATGGACTGGCTGACTATGCATGATGCAATTATGAATTGTAGACAGAAGACTATTGAATTGAAATGTCAAAATGGTGAGATTCTTCGGATTGCTTCTAATGATTCAAATAAATTACCTATCGTAATATCGTCTATGTTAGCTCAGAAATATTTGAGAAAGGGCTATGATGCATATCTTGCATATATTTTGGACACGAAGGTGTCAGAATCAAAGATTGAATATGTACTTATTGTCTGTGAATTCTCGAATGTATTTTTAGAAGAATTATCGGGTTTATCGTCGATTAGAGAAATCAAATTTGGTATTGAGTTAATATCAGGAACAACTCTGATATCTATAGCTCCGCATAGAATGGCTCCAACAGAATTAAAAGAGTTGAAAGCCCAGTTGCAAGAATTGACAGATAGAGGTTTTGTATAACCGAGTTATTCTCCTTAAAAAGCAGATTGTTTGTGAAAAGAAAGATGGCTCTATGCACATGTGAATCAACTATAGGCAGTTGCATAAAGTGACTATAAAGAACAAATGTCCTCTTTTACAGATTGATGACTTATTTGATTAGTTGAAAGGGGCTACGGTGTTTTCAAAAATCGATCTGAGATCGGATTACTATCAGTTACGAGTTAAAAAATTGGATGTGTCGAAAATCATTTTTAGAACGAGGTATTGCCATTATGAATTCCTTTTTATGCCTTTCGGGCTAACTAATGCTCCTGCCATTTTTATGGACTTGATGAATCGTATATTCAGGCAGTTTTTAGACAGATTTATTGTGGTATTTATTGACGATATTTTGATCTACTCACGAGATGAATTTGAGCATGCCGAACACTTGAGAATTGTGTTACAAACTCTTCGTGATAAGCAGTTATTTGCAAAGTTCAATAAATGTGAATTTTGGCTCAAAGAGGTTGGATTTATGAGACATATTGTTTTAGCTGACAGTATTAGAGTTGATGCGAGTAAAATTTCTGCTATTGTTGACTAGAAATCTCCGAGAAACGTATCTGAAGTTTGTAGCTTTTTGGGATTAGCGGGTTATTATCAAAGATTTGTAAAAGGCTTCTCAATGATTGCAACACCAATGACTCAATTACTATAGAAAGATGTGAAGTTTGAATGGTCAGAAAAGTGTCAACAGAGTTTTGAACAGTTGAAAGCACTGTTAATAGAATCACCAGTTTTAGTTCAACCTGAATCGGGTAAAGAATTCGTGATTTATAGTGATGCATCGCTGAATGAATTGGGTTGTGTTTTAATGCAAGAAGGAAAATTTATAGCTTATGCTTCCCGACAATTGAAACCGCATGAAAAGAGTTATTCAACGCATGATTTAGAACTGGCTGCAATTGTTTTTACATTAAAGATTTGGCGACACTACATGTACGATGAAAAATGCCACATTTTTATGGATCATAAGAGTTTGAAATATCTGATGTCATAGAAAGATCTGAATTTACAACAATGAAGATGGCTTGAGTTATTAAAAGATTATGACTTTGTGATTGATTATCATCTGGGTAAAGCTAATATAGTTGCTGATGCTTTGAGCCGAAAATAATTGTTTGCGTTACGAGCCCTGAATACTCAATTGATGATATGTGCTGATGGATCTATTTTAGCTGAATTGAAAACTAAACTGGTACTTCTGCAACAAATTTGTGAAGCCTAGAAGAATGATTGTGGACTGCAAGCTAAACGAATTCAATGTGAGTCTATTTCTGATTTACAATTTCACATTGGAATTGAATATTGTTTAATGTTCCAAAATAGAATTTGTGTACCGAAAAATACAGAACTTGTTCAGAAAATTTTGCATGAAGCACATAGTAGTCACTTTTCTGATCATTCGGGTAGTACCAAGATGTACAATGATTTGAAACAGCAGTATTGGTGGTCAGGAATGAAACGGGATATCTCGGAGTTTGTATCGAAATGTTTGATTTGTCAACAAGTGAAAGCTGAACATCAA
This sequence comes from Gossypium arboreum, assembly GCF_025698485.1. NCBI lineage: Eukaryota > Viridiplantae > Streptophyta > Magnoliopsida > Malvales > Malvaceae > Gossypium > Gossypium arboreum. Next base: position 38,597,040 of record NC_069082.1, read on the forward strand.
GTACCATCTAGTTTACTACAGCCTGTATTGATTCCTAAGTGGAAATAGGATAAAGTCACTATGGATTTCGTATCGGGACTACCCCAAACTCCAAAAAAGAGAGATGCTATCTGGGTTGTCGTTGATCGACCAACAAAATCTACTCATTTCATACCGCTACGTACAAATTACTCTTTGGATAGACTAGCGAAATTATATTTGTCTGTAATCATAGATTGCTTGGTGTACCACTGTCTATTATCTCCGATAGAGATTCGAGATTTACATCAAGATTCTAGAAGAAATTACAAGAAGCCTTTGGAAAGAAATTGAATTTCAGCATAGCTTTTCATCCCTAGACAGACGGTCAGTCTAAAAGAGTTATACAGATACCTGAAGATATGTTGCATTGTTGCATTCTCGAGTTTGAAAGTAACTGGGAGAAATATCTGCCCCTGATTGAGTTTGCGTATAACAAAAGTTTTCAAACGAGTATAAAGATGGCACCGTACGAAGCTTTATACAGTCGTAAGTGTCGAACAACATTATATTAGATTGAATTGAGTCAGAAAAAGATTCATGGGGTTGAATTAATCAAAGAAAAAGAAGAAAAAGTGAAAACGATCTGAGAAAGTTTAAGAGCAGGTTCAGATCGACAGAAATCTTATGCAGACTTGAAACGTATAGGGATTGAATTTCAAGTCGGTGAAAAAGTGTTTTTAAAAGTGTCACCATGGAAAAAGTTTCTTCGATTCGGTCATAAAGGAAAGTTAAGTCCGCGATTTATCGGGCCGTATGAGATTGTTGAAAGAATAGGACATATAGCCTATCGACTTGCTTTACCGTCAGAACTAGAAAAGATACATAATGTTTTTCATGTTTCGATGTTATGTCGGTATAAATTAGATCTGTCACATGTGATTTGTCCCATTGAAGTTGAGATACAGTCTGATTTATCGTATAAAGAAGAACCGATCAGGATTCTGGCTCAAGAGATCAAAGAATTGAGAAATAAACATATAACACTTGTAAAGGTTCTTTGGCATAAACACGAGATTGAGGAAGCTACATGAGAACCTGAAGAAGCTATGTGAAAATAGTACCCTAACCTCTTTACCCGTACGAGTTTGTAGGATGAAAATCCCTAAGGGTGAGAGTTGTAACAGCCCCTTTTTAGGTCAAATCAAAAAAGTGGTTTTGGGACCACAAATCTAAAGTCAAAATAATAATTTTATTATTTTAATAAGGTTTACAGCATGATAGATTATTTATTTGAAAGTTTCGTAAAGAAATTTTATCGTTTAAATGCTCAATTCGGTAAAAATGACTAAATCGCGTAGCGTGTAAAAGTTGAATACTATTGTTTAAAGGTGTTAAATAACTATGTTTTATTATAATGGGAGTCCTTATAACGTTATTTGACCTTAAATTAAGTTAATGGACATTAATGTCCATGAATCTCATGTTATAATAAGTATTTATAAGGTTATTTTTGTAATTGGATTAATAAAGTTTAATTTAATAAAACAAAATACATTTTATTTCTTCATTCATCTTCTCCAACGAATCTAGGGCAAGAGAATGGCTAAGCTTCAAACCTTTGGTCACTTTACCTTGAGCATGTAAGTTTGTTTTAGCTCGGTTTTAATGATTTATACATTTTTGAACTCGTTGCAGCTTAATTTAGCTAGCTTGTACCTTCGTTTTTGAAACTATCATAGATTTTGAAAAATGCCATTGTTGAATACTTGATTTCTTTGTTATTAAATGATAGATTTTGGACGTTTGATGATAGTTTTACTAGTTTTGTAAAGTGATTTTTGACAAAAATGCAAAATAGGGACTAAATTGTGAAATTGTAAAATGTAGTAGTTAAAAGTGTGAAATAATGAAAGTTTTTGGCTGCTAGTAGCATATAGGAAATTTGGCTACCATGGGTTATAGCCTAATTGTGTAAATTTACCATTTTGTGTTTAAAGGACTAAATTGCAAAGTAGTCAAAAGTTTATGGGTAAATTTGTAATTTGGCCAAAAATGAATGCTTTAGGCTAAATTGAATTGAATGAAATTTTGAATGAGTTAATTTGATATTATATAGATCAAGATAAGCAAATATCGGAATTAGATCAAGGGAAACGAAAGGTAGACGAGTAGTTGACGATCATCCGAGCAACTCGAGGTAAGTTCATATAATTAGAATTGAACTATATTATAGTTGCAATAGATGAATTGTATATGATGTTATATAGGTCTATGGACATGTAAATGCTAAGTTTAGATATGGCTTATAATGTGTATTGAATTGGTTCATTTGGTTGCAAATTGAATTGTTCATATGGGGTCAAATTTGAATGTATTAGTTTGTGTTTTAGGATGACAAATTTGGTTACTCAAATGGCCTATTTTTGTCCACAAGGGTATAGACACGGGCGTGTGTCTCAACCGTGTGTGACACAGGGTCATGTTACATGGCCGTGTGTCCCCTGGGGTACCCTACGAATTAAGGTCAATATACCCTCTAGTTTTGACATGGCTTAGACACACAGGCGTGTCTAATGGTCGTGTATGGCACACGGGCGTGTGGTCGGCCGTGTGGCCAAGTTAGTAGCCTCCTTAATTTCCACACAGCCTGGCCCACGGACGTGTCTTGTAGCTGTGTGGATAAGTTAGTATGTATGCTGTAACACCCTTTACCCGTACCTGAGACCAGGATAGGGTACGAGGCATTACCGGACAAACATACAAACATCCAACTAAAATACGGGCTATAAAATTTCATTTTTATTTCGAAACATTCATTCACATGCACATATCATAAAGCAATGTATCTAGCACGCATAATCAAATTAGACTTACAACCCAATAATCGAATTTAAACCATATTACATGACTATATATGATTTAACCATAATAAGCCAATACGTTTGGTTAAATCATACTAACAACTGTCATACAGACTAAATCTCTATACATGCCACTCACTTGAAAACACTTGAATTTATCGACGCTTCACATCAACGTTCTGATAGTGTGAGGCTGCTTTTGACAATCTTCAACCCCGAGTCGACTTGCCAATACTAAAAGAAATGGAGAGGGGGGTAAGCTTTACGCTTAGTAAGTCCATATGGAATTAATAAGCAATTTACCAATATGTTTCCTTAGGTAAAACAACTATAATTACACCTTTATTCATATTCTAGTCAAGCTGTCTACTCGAGTCATAGTCGGTAATTTATTTATAACTCGAGCTACAGGATTCCAAATTAATATCCATTAATTTTCATAGAAACTAGACTCACATTTCTTCTGACCATAAAAAATGCATAACTTTTGGTTGGGCAAATTAATACAGTTTATTCATTAAAGTCTCCCTATTTCGCGGTTCAGCAGCTCTGACCACTCTTCACTAAAATTTAATTATCTTTTGCTACCAAATTCAAATGAGGTTCTCGTTTCTTTCTTCCAAAAATAAATTCAATAAGGAATCCAACCATATAAATTATGTTCCTTAAATATTTTTTTTACAATTTTTAATGATTTTTACAATTCAGAATAGGGGTTCACGAAATCAGTCTGAACCAGTCTTACAAAAATATAAATATCTCAAAATACAGAATTTCTTTGTTTGCTCTGTTTCTTTTATATGGAAATAGATTCAATAAGATTTAATTCCACATCTCATTCCACTTCTATTTCAACTTCTACCATTTTTGGTGATTTTTCAAAGTCACTCCCCTGCTGCTGTTTTAGACTGTTTATCCCAAATTTCATTCCTTCACTAAAATTTATTATTATCAACTTTCAAGATAATACTTATCCATATTCATCTTATCAAAAATTCAATCACATATCTAAATCATAATTTAAAACTCATATATTCATATTCCGGTATTATCCCACATTTTTTTTCACGTTAAATTTCATTTAGCAAACTTGTTTCTCACAGTGAACACTTCGGAAAGTAACAATATCTGGTGGTTTTAGCACATAGCTCCACCTTCAGTAATTAATGCCCAACTTAGTGGTATATGCACATAGCACCACACTATTGTGCTAACATGTAATTGTGGCATAGCACTTAGCGCCACTTTTCAAATTAACATGTATAACCGTGGCATATCCAGTTAGCACCACGTTACATGTTTAACCATGGTATATCCACTTAGCACCACGTTAATGAATCGATATATGTAACTGTGGCATATCCACTTAGCACCACGTTACATGTATCAATTTGTGTAATCGTGGTATATTCGCTTAGCACCACGTTACACATATAACCGTGGTATATCTACTTAGCACCACGTTTTTTCATTTCGAAGGTTCAACCACGATTTCCTCATTTAATCTCAATTCATCAACCACAAATCACCGTTTGTGTCCATTAATTGAACAATACTAAAACTTATATCACACGTCACAAAATAAAATATTATAACATAATAAAACAATACATTATTTACATATAAAGTTACATCTCATATACTATCAAAGCAATAACATTAAAATACGCATTGCATTATTAAAAATCATATGAACTTACCTCGTATACGAAAATGGCCATTTTTACCATTTAAGTCCACTACTTGGTATTTTCTCAATTTTAGCCCGAATCTCGATTTCTTTGATCTAACATTACAAATATAGCTAATTTATTACTCATAGTATTCAAATGGGTCCATAAATCATATTTTTACAAATTTTCATTTTGACCCCTAAACTTTTGTATATTTGCACTTTTGCCCCAAGGTTCGAAAATTAAACTTCATCCTATTTTCTTATGTTTTATGACATGCTGATCATTTTTCCCTTATATAAAAACATCAAATTCTCACTCTAACATGTACTTATGAACATTAGGTATTTTTACCGATTATGTCGTTTTACTCGTTTTCACGTAAAATCGCTTAGAAAAAGTTGTTTATCTAACACCCAACACTCATTTTCTTCCATTAGACATCAAAATGCATGCATGTCACATATGGGTAAATTTTTAAACATGAACCCTAACTCAAATTAATGGTAGAAATGGGTAAATCGTGCTATGAGGATTTCAAAAATACAAAGAACATTAAAAACGGGGCAAAGATGGACTTACAATCAAGCTTGGAAGTTTTAAAAATCCTAGCCATGTCTTCCATCTCCGTATACGGTTATGGCATGAGAAAAATGAAGAAGATGACATCTTTTTCTTAGTTATTTTGGCTTTATTTGCCAAATTACTAAAATACCCTTAATGAAAAATAAATAAAAACATACCATGCCATGTCCATTTTTGTCCACTAATTACAAATGGGCTATTTACCATTTAAGGATCTCCAATTTAAAAACCCATTACTCACAAGTACTTAGTATCTTTGTGAACTAGAACGCACATTTTGCAACCTTTTACAATTTAGTCCTTTTGACTAAATTGAGTGCCCAAACGTCAAAATTTTCGAACGAAATTTTCACGAAATTATTCTGTGGAATAATAGACCATAAAAATATAATAAAAATAAAATTTTCTTCAAAGGATTTGTGGTCCCGAAACGACTGTTCTGACTAGGCTCAAAATCGGGATGCTACATATGCCCTGTTTTGCCACGGCTTAGACACACAGGCGTGTATAAGTCCATGTGATGCACACAGCCTGTTCACACGGGCATGTGATGTGACAGCCCAAAATTGACCCTAGTCGGAATGTGGTTTCGGGACCACAAAATCGAGGCATAAAAATAATTAAAAATTTATTTTCATGCCTATAATATGTGTGTGCTCATGTATGACATTTTATGATGATTGATTTAGTTTTATAAAGGTGAATTCCACAAGAAAGGACTTAGTAGTGAACTTTGAAAGTACGATAGGGAAATGTGTGATGACTAATTAAAGCATGCATGCAAAATAATGGACTTGCATGTCAAATTCCCTTTACAAGTGATGGCCGCCATGACAAAGAGATATGGGCTAAACATGTCATGAAACATGTTTTGTTGGGCATTAGGGAGAAATAATAAACAAATAAGCATGGGTAAGAAAAGAATGAAAAAAAATGTGTGTGAGAGAGTAGCATTCCCCATTGCCGTGCAACCAAGAAGAAAAACAAAAAATTTGTTCATCCTTGTTCTCTCCTTTTGGCCAAAAATACTAAGAGGAAGAAGAGATTTTGCTTCATTTCCTTTGTTTAGAAGAGATCTAGAAGGATATTTGGCTAAACTTGCATCAAGATTGAGGTATGTATGAGGTTGTGTCATGAGATTCATGCATGTTTTAGTTGCCAACTTGATGTTCATGTTAGCCATGGTTCAAATCCTTGTTATGCCATGGAAGTGGTATTTGGTCAAGGTTGGTATTGTGATAAAGCCATTGCATGTTAAGTGTGAAGCTTGATGATGATGCATGCAATGATGGATTGTCTACTCTTGAAATTTCTTTGTAGCCATCTTGAGTAAGACTTTGAGTTTTATTTTGTTTAACCATGATTGAAGATAAAAGGGCATGATTATGATGTATTCGCCATGATGCATTCATGAGCATGGTTCATGCTTCTTGCATGTTAGTTAAAATTTGTGTTTTAGATGGCTATGGACGCCTTTGAAATTCGCCATGCTCATATATGTATATATATGTTTGCACATGATGTTTTGGCTATGAAGTAAGTGATGAATACGTTTGTTTAAAGAAGAAGATGTTGAAGAATGCTTGTGAAATTGCAAGCACATTCGCCTAGCACACATATGAGTGCTTGATGCTATATTATAAGTTTTGAGCTACAACATGCAAAGCATTAACTAGTAAAATGCATGCTGTTTTTGTGTGGTATTAAGTGCATAATTGGCCTCAACATGGACATGTATATTCGGCCTTAGGTAGCCTATTGAAGGCCTTAGCTTTTCCTTGATGCCCGAATGAATTGTATTGAATTGCTTGATGTAGTATAAAATGTGCATGACCATTGTGTATTCAAGCTAAAGGGTGGCCATTTGACCATTTAAACTCCTTGTCATATTCGCCATAAGCTAGCACAATGAGGTTTTAATAAATTGAATTTGTTTGAATTAGCTCAAGAGCTTAGAGGGCCACAATTGGACAAGGGAAGGAAAAAGTGATCGAATAGCCGTAAAAGCCGCTCGACAACATCCGAGGTAAGTCCTCAAGAAGTGACCTTAATTGAATTATGTGGAATGAAATATGGATGTATTGATTATTGATTTATGTGTGTATGAGTATTCGAATGATACCCGGCTAAGTCTCAAGGCGATTATGCTAGTGATTATAATTGTGTTTGAGCCTTAGTAACGAAAATGAAATATGTATGTCCAATGATTATTGATGTATGTGTGCATGAGAAATTGAATGATACCCGGCTAAGCCCCAAGACAATTATGCTGGAAATTATATCCGGTTAAGACCAAGGCAATTGTGCTAGTGGCTACATCCGGCTAAGACCAAGGCATTCGTATGAAGTCATTCTATCCGGCTAAGACCAAGGCATTCGTGCACGTGGTTATATCCGGTTGTATTCAAGAAGCTTGGGCTGGAGGTGAGTGTTGGTTGCTGTAATAAATTCAATTAGTACGCTCGAAAAGGCCAAAGAATAAGGTACGTTTATATGTGCATTGAAAGTCGACATATTTGAGCAACATTCGCTCAATCGACTAACAATTTCAGCTATTGGAATGGTTGATACTTTGTGAAAGTATATAATGATGAAGTGTGAAGTAAGAATGATTATGAGAATGTGTATTAATGAAATGATGCATTTGGTTATGTGAATGTATTGCTTAAATTAAAGCTGATTTTATTCCTTGAGACTTACTAAGCATAAAAATGCTTACCCGTTGCTTTGGCTCTCTGTTTTATAGATTACGCCGATAGCAATTGGATTCGGGATCATTAAAGTCAAGTCATCCACACTATCAACGCCTCTATTTTGGTATAAATTTTGGTTGAACTTTGAAATGGCATGTATAGGACTACCCTTGTTGGTTTAAATATGTCAGATGTATATGTGTACGGCCATGCGAAAATGGCTCGTAAAAGTGAAGTACTAACTTAGACTATTTGCGGTTTGTATATATATATATGGTGTCATGATGTGATTATGGATTGGAGATGGGAATGTTGGTCACATGATCAGCCATTGGTATGGTTAAAATGATCATATATGAACCTATGTATGGCAAGACTAGTTGGTTCATGGAGACTACAAAATAGGTAAGACCTACCTTAAAAACAGATGCTGCCAGCTGCAGTGACGTGAATGTGAAAAATCACCAAAATTTGTAGGAATGGTATTAAATAGTGAATAAGCTATTTAAATGAACCTTGATGAGTCTATTTTCATATGGAAGAAACGAAATGGTCATAGGAGTTACATGTTAAGAGATATTAAAGCTATTGTGAGACAGGGCCAGAACGGTTTCTGGGTCCCCTGTCGCAACTTTAAAAATTTACTATAAATTATCCAGAAAGAATTAGGAGTCATGCCTTATATTTACAGATTCCATTTTGAGTCTAGTTTCATTAGAAACAAACGGCACCAGTATTAAAGCCCTGTACAGAGAGATATTCAAGTTATAACGCGCGAAGGTCAGAGCAGTCGATCCCTGTAACATGGGTGACTTTAACTAATAAACTGTACCAATTGGCCCGACCAAAAATTATAGAAATAAATCCATGGATGGATATATGAGTCTAAATTCAGGCAAAATTTACGAAACCAGTTTCCGAGTTTTGAAACTCAAGATATGATTTTTAAGGCGACGGTGACGCAGTTTTCCAGCCTGACTGGAAATGTCAAATTGGGGGGCAAAATATGTGAACTTGGCTTGTTAACCCCTCGTGTCCGACACCGGCGATGGTCTCGGGTTCGGGGTGTTACATGTGAATTTTTAAAAGTTGAACATTTTCTAAGTTTTCGAAACTTTTATATGTTATCAACTTAGCCCGAATGTATGTTTTAAGTTTAATATGCTTGATTTTAAGTTCATAATGAGTGTGAATGAATAACTTCTATAATTATGCAATGATATTTGATATGTAATTGTTTTGAATGGAATGACAAGTTTGGTAACGCCTCTTAACCTATTCCAACAACAGTTACGGGTTACGGGTGTTACACGAATGGTTCGAGAAATGTCAGTAGAGTTTTGAACAGCTGAAAACATTGTTAACTGAAGCACCAGTTTTAGTTCAGCCTAAATTAGGTAAAGAGTTTGTGATCTTCAGCGACACCTCGTTGAGCAGTTTGGGATGTGTTTTTGATTCAAGAGGGCAAGGTGATAGCTTATGCTTCCAGATAGTTGAAACGGCATGAAAGGAATTATCTGATGCACGATTTAGAATTGGGCGCTATTGTTTTTCCTTTGAAAACTTGGCGACATCATTCATTTGGCAAGAAGTGCCACATTGTCACCTATCACAAGAGTTTGAAGTATATAATATCTCAAAAAGATTTAAATTTGCGACGGCGAAGATGGCTCGAGTTGCTGAAAGACTATGAATTAGTAATCGATTATCATCCGGGGAAAGCGAATGTAGTCGCACATGCTGTGAGTAGAAAATCTTTATTTTCTTTGCTGACGATGAACACACAGCTAACTTTGTTTGTTGATGGTTCGATTTTAGATGAATTAAAAGCTAAACCATTATTTCTTCAGCAAATTCATGAAGCTCATAATTGTGATAATAAATTGTAAGCTAAAAGAGTGCAATGCGAGTCGACTACTGATTCAGATTATTAGATTGGATCTGATGATTGTTCGATGTTCCGAAATAGAATTTGTGTACCAAATAATTCTGAGCTTATTCAGAATATTCTACACGAAGCACACAGTGGTTGTTTATCTATTAATCTGTGAAATACTAAAATGTACAATGATTTGAAACAATTGTACTGGTGGTTGGGCATGAAACGAGACATTTTAGGGTTTGTATTGAGATGCTTAGTTTGTCAACAAGTCAAAGCCAAACATCAAGTGCCTTCAGGATTACTACAGCAAGTGATGATATCAGAATGGAAATGGGATAGAGTTACGGTGGATCTCGTATCGGGATTACCCTTATCTCCGAAAAAGAAAGATGCTATTTGGGTTGTCATTGATAGACTAACGAAATCTACAAACTTCATTCCTATATGTACAGATTTTTCACTTGATAGATTAGCTGAGCTGTACATCTCTGAGATCGTTAGACTGCATGGGCTGCCAGTTTCTATTATTTTAGATAGAGATCCGAGGTTCAGATCGCGATTTTGGAAGAAATTGCAAAAAGCTTTAGGTACACAATTGCACTTTAGTACTGTGTTTTATTCGCAAATCGATGGTCAATTTGAAAGAGTAATTCAGATTCTGGAAGATATGCTTTATTGCTATGTTTTAGCATTTGAAGGCAACTGGGAGAAATATTTACCATTGGTTGAATTCGTGTATAACAACAGTTTTCAATTGAGCATAAAGATGGCATCGATGAAGAATTGTATGGATGGAAATGTCAAACTTTGTTGTATTAGACCGAGCTTAGTGAGAAAAAGATTCATGGGGTTGATTTGGTTAGAGAGACCGAAGATAAAGTGAAAGTAATTCGTGATAGTTTGAAAGTAGCTTCAGATTGACAGAAATCTTATGCAGATTTGAAATGTAAAGACATTGAATTTCAAGTCGACGATAAAGTATTTTTGAAAGTATCTTTGTGGAAGAAGATTCCTTGATTTCGTCGCAAAGGCAAATTGAGTCCATGATTTATCGGGCTGTATGAGATTATTGAAAGAATAGAGCCAGTGGCATATTGGCTAGCTTTACCATCAGAGTTAGAAAAGATTCACAATGTATTTCATGTTTCAGTGTTGCGTCATATAGATCAGATCCGGCACACGTAATTTCTTCGACAGATATTGAAATTCAGCCTGATATGACGTATAATGAATAATCGATCAAAATTTTAGCTCGAGAGGTTAAAGAGTTGAGAAATAAGAGCATAGCTTTAGTGAAGGTTTTGTGGCAACGTCACAGGGTTGAAGAAGCTACGTGGGAAACCAAAGAAACTATAAGAGAACAGTACCCTAACCTCTTTTCTAGTAAGATTTTTGGGGACGAAAATTCCTAAGGGGGGAGAGTTGTAACAGCCCGTTTTTTAGTCAAATTGGAACAGTGGCTTTGGGACCACAAATTTGAGGTCAAAATAATTATTTTATTATTATTTTAATGTCTACAGTATGATAGTATGATTGTGTGAAAATTTCATTAAGAAATTTTATCGTTTGAATGGTCAATTTGATAAAAAGGACTAAATCGCGTAAAGTGCAAAAGTAGTGTTCTAAAAGTTAAAGGTGTCTAATAGTTATGGAACCTTAAAGTGGAGGACCTTAAGTGGTAATTAAACCATTTTTAATGTTAATGGACATTCTTGGACATGATTTAAGTGAATTTTAATGTTTTAAGTTAAGGTTAAATTAGTAATTTATGAAATAAGTTAAGTAAAATAATAAAACAACAAAAGCTATCATCTTTACTCATCTCTCCCACTGAAAATTCAAGAAAATAAGAAGCCATAAGAGGTTTCTAGGGTTTGGTCACTTTGAAGCTTAATTGCTGAGTGAATTTTGTCCCGTTTATAATGATTTCTATGTTTTTGAGATCGTTGCAACCTAATCTAGCTAGCCTAGGGACTAATTTTCAAAACTATTAAAGGTTTAGGGTTTTTCCATTGATGAATACATGTATATTTTGATGTTTTTGATGATAGAAAATGTAGGCTTGTTGTTAGATAAACAACATTTGTAAAGTGATTTTTGATAAAATTTTCAAGTAGGGATTAAAATGAGAAATGTGTAAATTTTGTGCTTAAAATGTGAAATAAATAAAAAATATGAGCTGCTAAGGTAATAAGGGAATTTCAAGTAGCATGAGTAGGGACCTAATTGCATGAATTTGTGTTTTTATAAGATAAGGACTAAATTGTAAAAATGTTGAAATATTAGGGGCAAAAGGGTAAAGTTTCCATAATATGCATTTTGGGCTAAATTGAATAGAATGATAATTAAATAAGTTAATTTCATTACATATAGATCAAGAAAAGCAAAATTCTGATTTAAATCGGGGGAAAAACAAAGTGTTGGACTAATCGACTCATTTCATCGTTTTTGCATTCGAGGTAAGTTCGTATGTTAATAAGAATTATAGTAAATGTGTTTTAAATGGTTTATATTTGAATTGTTGATGAATATGATTGTACAGAAATGTTCGACAAAGATTCGGCATTGAGAACTCCCGGTTGAACCTTACGAAGAGATTAGGATACGAATGACATGTCATTAGGGGTTATGTGATTTGGATGCTGGTCTGTACGTCCTACCAGTGGCTGAGTTTCCGGCATGTGTTGTGGATTCTTGTCAGCTTGTGTGAATAGCACCATGTAGCTATGTCATTACCGTTAGCTTGTGTGAGCAGACCCGTTGATAGCTCAAGAGTGAGCACTATATGTGATATGAGATTGAGATAACTTTGGCTATATAACACTTAGGGTGTGAGATTCTCGAGTATCCGATAGTATTCGAAATGGTTCAACGAGTATATCAAAGATATGAAAGGGTGAGAAATAGATACGTATTAGTATAGGTATGTTCGGAAACTATATGAGCGTTGAACTTATGAAAGTTGTGAATTCATGAGTACTTACGTGATTGGATATATGTTAACATTATACTTTAATGATTTTGTAGTATAATATGTTCATATTATTTGATTTGTGATTGGATGGTGAGTTTTACTTATTAACTATACGAGCTTACTAAGCTTACTAAGCTTTATAGCTTACTCTGTTTATTTTTCCATTTTTTATAGTGTTTTTTAAAGCTAGCTCAAATTGGGAGATGTCAAAGATTGCATCACACTATCAAGCTTCTATTTTGGTACTTTTGAGCTTATGTTTATGGTTATATGGCATGTATAGGAATTATGGTTATTTTGGTTTATGGTTTGATAATGAATTTAGCCATTTGAATTGGCTTGTAAATGTTAAGTGTTTGGTTTTGTGTATAGCAATGAGAGTTAGCTTATTTTGGTATATTTAATGATGTATATATATGAGCAAATGGCCTTGGTTATACATTTGTTAATTGATATATAAATGCTTGTGGTGAATGGTTGTTTGTGAATTGGTATGCTTGTGATTTAGGTAAAGTGATATATAAATGAATGTGCATATATGAAGTTAACTAGTTAAGTGAATTGGGAATGTGAATTTGGTATAGAATTGAATAGCCTAATGTAGTATTTATGTGCCTTGTTGTTTTTGGTATGGAAATGGTAAGAATTATACTTGGTTGAGGTTGGTTGAATGCTTATTAATGCCATATTATGTGCCAATTGGATTGTATAGTTGTATGCTAATTTGGGTCAGAAAGATGGCTTGGTAAATAGCTTATTTTTGTCCACACAAGCAGAGAAACGGCTGTGTGTCCCCTGGTGTTTAAATTGAAATCTAGTCAGTATGTTCCACACGGACCATCACACGGGCGTGTATCTTGGCTGTTTGGCTTAAGTCAGTATACCCTACAGGTTTAGCACGGCCTAGCACACGGCCTGACACACGAGCGTGTGAAGCCATCTTGAAGGGTAAACGAACTGGTCACACTGGAGTGTGGTTGGCCGTGTTACCCAAGTTAAGAAGTTACACGGGGTTAGGCACGGGCTGGGACACGGCCATATGATCCCATTTCGTATGTCCACACCGCCTGTGACACAGTCGGTCCACACGGGCGTATGTCCCCTATATTTTGAAAAAATTTCTAAGGTTTTTGAAAGTTTCCTGAGATATCAGTTTAGCCCCGAACCACTTTTAAAGCATGTTTTGGGCCTTGTAGGCTCATATTAGGGACTTGTTGAATGATTATGAATGACTTGTATTTGAATTTGATAATTGTATGAGAAATATATATTCGATTGTTTTATAAGTTCGGTAATGCTCCATAACCCCATTCTGGCCACGGATATGAGTGAGGGGTGTTACAGGACTTTATTAAACCATATTATTTGTACACGCAGAAAAAGAAATTGAAATAATAATGACAATGTCTTATACTAACAAACAAGGTAAAATGAGTATATGATTACAATAATCTCATTATTGGTCTTTGGGTATACTCTAACAATCTCACACTAGCTCTAAAACCAATCATATTTCTAATACCAAGTAACTTAGTGTGATGATCATGCTTTGTAACACCCCTTACCCATGTCCGAGGCCTGGACAGAATACGAAACATTACTGGACTTAAACATACACAATCACATAAAATCGGGCCATAAAATTTCATTCAAATAAAAAACATTCATACATATGTATAATGTCCCTTAAACGGGCTTACGAGGCCCTAAACACGCATCGAAGATGATTTGGGACTAAACAGGAAACTTTGAAAACTTTTGGGAAAACTTAGAAAATTTCATCATGAAGTAGGGTCACACGCCTGTGTGGACAAATGCTAGGCTATGTTCCAAGCCATTTTGCCACCCTCACAACACATGCGCACTCACATATCTCAATGGCATCTAGCATGGCATAAATAAACACTTAATAATCGTAAATATAGCTTATGCATGACATTCTCACAACAACTTACGCATACACAAGGCATCATACTTTATCAAGATTAATCATAACAACTTTCATACGGAGATTATCATTAATACATTTTCACATTTCACACTTATGCTATAATCTATCCATATGCCAATTATGCCAAAATCAATCATCGAGTACTTAAGTCGTATGCAAACAGTCATCCATATCAAACAACATGATCACACCATAAAACATTGGCAAATACACATGAATAATCATATGATCAGCATAAGCCATCATTCATGGCTATATATAAATTAGACTATAACCATTATAGGCCAACATATTTGGCCACATTAGCATTGACATAATTACAAGGATAGAGCCCCTATACATGCCATAGACTTAAGTATTTGAATACTTATACCCCAAATGATAGCTTAATAGTGTGATTGAATCACCGGCGATCTCCAACCCGAGCTAGCTATATAAACCTATAAGAGATGAAAAGGGAGGGGGTAAGCTATAAAGCTTAGTAAGTTCATATGAAAATAATAAGCAATTTATTAATATGCTTTTGCCAAATTCTTACAACATATTCTCAAGGTATCACAATTATAATTGCATATTATTCCACTATTTGTTCAAATTCCAGTCAAGCTGTCTACTCGAGTTATAGTCGTTAAATTATTTATTTCTGGAGTTATGGAGCTCCAAATTAAGATCCTTTAATTTTACCTGAAACTATACTCACATATCTTCTCACCATAAAATTTACAAAATTTTTAGTTTAGCTATTAAGTACAGTTTATTCTTCAAAGTTATCCCTTTTTCGCTGTCTGATAGTTCCGACCCCTCTTCACTAAAAATTAATTATATCCTCATACAGAATTCGAATGATGTTACCGTTTGTTTCTTTAGAAAATAAACTCATCAAGTATTCTAATAATATAAACTATAACCCCTAATTATTTCATTACAATTTTTAATGATTTTTCAAATTTAGAATAGGGGATTCCGAGATCATTCTGACTCTATCTCACAAAAATTCAAATATCTCATAATTTGAAATTCTTTTGTGTACAAAGTTTCTTCTATGTAAAAATAGACTCAATAAGCTCTAATTTAATATTTTATTCATCCTCTAACTCGATTTCCAAATTTTTTGGTGAATTTACAAATTTGGACATTAGCTACTGTCCAAAATAGTTTTAGTACAAAAATGAAGATTAATAAGCTCATCACACCTTCAGCAATCATTTCCACCATCATGGTATAAATACATATGTATACAACATAAGCATGGACCCATAATCACAAGGTCATCACAAAATCATTCTCATAAACATGACTTACTTATTTACTCCGTTACAAAGATGCATCATAACTCATGTACATACTTGTACTGATCCTTACCATTTCATACATACACGTAATGCCATTGCATCTTCGATATCTCGTACACTAAGTGCCATACTCAATATCTCGCACACCAAATTCCATTCTTAATATTTTGCACACTAAGTTCCATATACATATATAACAGAAGCTATCTCCAATCGCACATCAAGTGCCACATTTAGCCGAAGCTATTTTGAACCGCACACTAAGTGCCATTTTTTTTAGCCGATATATCATTAAACATAACAATTGTCACGTATATACAATTTATATAATATCAAAGCATTAAAAGCATAAATTTAACAATGCTTATTACATACAAACTTACCTCGACCGTTAAAACGACGGAACGGATCAATTAGTCTGGTACTTTGTTTTTCCCCCGTTCTAGATCTAATTCTCGATTATCTCAATCGATATAATATCAAAATTTACTTATTTAATCAACATTTCATTCAATATAACACAATTTACACATTTTGGAAAAATTACATTTTCCCCTATTATTTCACATTTTTGTAATTTAGTCCTTATCACTTAAAATCACAATTTCATGAAATTAAACACATACCCAAGCTAGCCGAATTTTCCATATATTACTATCAGCCCATATTTTCAATTTATTTCACATTTTAACCACTAAATTTCCACCATATATAATTTGGTGCAAAATTGACATTTTTACTCAAAATCACTTTATAAAACTTGTTAATCTAACAACAATGATTTATTTCCCATTGTCAACACTCAAAAAAATCAAGCTATCATCAATGAAAACTCACAAATTCATCAAAAAATTTAGAAATAAGGGTACGGGCTAGCTAGAACACGATGCAACGATCACAAAAACATAAAAATCATCAAAAACTGAGCTCAAAACACTTACAAATTGAGCCATGAAGATGCCGAACCCTAAAACACAACCATGGCAATTTCTTTTCTCTATATTTGGTGTAATATGAGGAAATATAACATGGTTTTGGCTTTTATTTTTTTATTATTAACTTTAATTACCTATTTACCTTTTTAGCCTTTAAAAATATTACTAAATACACCAAATGCTACTCCACTAACCTCCAGTATCTCATAAATGGGCTATTTACCACATAATGACCTTGTCTATTTAATTCCATAGCCATTTAATACTTTTAACTTATAGAATTCAACTTTTACACTTTATGCGATTTAGTCCTTTTTACCGAATTAACCACTCAAACGGTAAAATTTGGTTACAAACTTTTCACATGAACATTGTATCATATTGTAAAACTTATTAAAATAATAAAATAAATATTTTTGACTTCGAATTTGTGGTCCCGAAACTACTGTTCCGATCTGACCCAAAAACGGGTTGTTTCAACTCTCCCTTCCTTTAGGGATTTTCGTCCTCGAAAATCTTACCAGAAGAAGTTGCGTCCAAATCTTATGAATCACTTTCAGTAATTTCTCAGGGTCACAAATCGATTTCAACCTCTCATAAATTTTTCCCATAGCCTTTGAACTTTAACACACAGTGCCGGAGCGTATTGTTAAAATTTTGAATTTCTCACTCAGAACACATAGCTCAGTTGATCTGTCAAATAGGAACTCTGTATATACTAAATCAATCATGCGGATTTTTGGCCAAATGATCAACCACAATACAAATAACATCTCTTTTATTGGTGATAATGACAACCCCACTACGAAGTCTATAGTGACTCTATCTGTTTATCACACCCTTACCATAACTAACTGTATTAGACCTGAATACACTTGATCTTCAGATTAAACCTATTGACAATTCAACATCTGAGCACAAAATTAGAAATATCGGGTTTCATACCCGTACACCAAAATATTTTCTTCATATAACTATACATTTTGTTACTCTCGGATGAACAGACGAGCTACTATTGAGCCTCATACAAAAACTTCTGAAATTTGGAATCGGAAGTCGTTCCACATTGTACCCGTTTAGCTTGCAGTTCACTAACATGTTTCTGAGTTTTTCAAACTCACAAGGAAAACATCACTTTAGCTTTTTATTTAGATAACATCAGACCATCATCAAATAAGATCAATCGAGTAATCATTTGCACAAAATAAGCAAAGATCTTTCCATTCAGCATTTGTAAGTATATCTGTTTTCTCAGAGATTAATCAACAACTATTTAGAGTCTTTCAATATCTCAAATCATTGATACTATCTTAATTCCAGATCTTTTTCAGTAACATTAGATACTTTAATCCATTAAGATTCAGGAAGCATATGAAATTTTTGGTTGAACACATGATATCATCAAATTCACAACACAGACAAAAAAAAGTGGTCGTCTTTAAATTGCTAATCGAACAGTTCTCTTTTATTGTGACTTTAACCGTCTGGAAGTACAAACTGCTTGTTTACATTCTCATAATGAAACATATTTCAATCAGTTCAATAGTATATTACTAAAAATCATAAATTCGTTACTCAATCCAAACTAAACTCAGCACTAAAGCTTCAGTTAATAATACTTTCAACTGTTTCCAACTTTGCTAACTTGCATCGATCATTCAACTTTCACGAACATGATAACCTCATTAACTAGAACAACTTTAACTCATAACAACATCATTCGGTTAGAACAATCCAATAAGCATAGTTCCGTATCATACTCTCGAGAATATAATTTCTTTATTCAGATTATCTGTATATCTATATACTCATGATTGCACAAAAATTCATTGCCATACCAGAGAATCCTTTAAATACACATAACTCAATTCACATCTCAACAAATCAGGTCACATCGATATAAACAACTGAGTTGATTTCCACTATCAAATAATAACATATCAAGGTACCTTTTTTTTTTCATTCTGCTACTACAACACAAGTACATGCACTCGTTCATAATTCTCTTATCGTGCAAATCAAAGATCTCACAACCATATTAGCTCAAGGAAATGAATATATTTTGATTAAACTCACTAGCCTTAGTCAAGCTTACCCGAGAAAAGAAAACCACTACACATTTCAAGCTTGGGTTTCCATCATTTATGCCTCTGCCAATGATAATTCTTTACACTGAAAATCAGAGAAATCCAGATACTAGAATTTTCCACATTCCTGATTCTGAATCCAGAAATACCATCACAATAAACTTAATCATCACAAATAAAAAATGTAACACCGTAGTATTCCAGTCATTAATGAAAACCAATTCGGAGGAAATTTCAGCAAACATATCTTTAGACCCTATACTCGATTGAGTCAAATAACCGAGACTAATTTTCTTCTTTAACCATAACATTACATAATTCGTATAATCCTTAAAACATTCATATATTTCACCCAAACTATTTTTACTTTTCAAACTATTCTCATCTCTATATGCATTACTAATTATTTCACCGCCGAACTCTTTAGTTTTCACACTTATGAACTTATTCGACATAATTCTCATAAATTAACATATTTATTTATTTTACAAATGTTTCTGTCATCCACAATTTCAAACAGCAAATTTACTTACTTGAGCCCAATATCAGTATCTAATTAAATTTCAACATTTAACTTCAATTTTACTTACCAACATTTGTCAAATTAGAGAACGTCTTATGGGTCTGAATACGTGTTTACTTGATGCCATAGTCCAACTATGGTCCTACACAAAGTCTCACATCGATGCCATGTCCTAGACATGGTCTTATACGAAAGCACTTATTGATTTCGCATCCTAGACACGGTCTTACACGAAATCTCATATCGAAGCCATATCCTAGATATGGTCTTACACGTAATCTCATATCGAAGCTGATGTCATATCTCAGATATGGTCTAACACAAGATCTCATATAGATGCTGATGCCAAATCCCAGATATGGTCTTACACAAGATCTCATATCGATGCTGATGCCATATCCCAGATATGGTCTTACACAAGATCTCATATTGATGCCATGTCCCAGTCATGGTCTTACACGCTATTACGATGCCATAGCCCAGCTATGGTCTGTAACACCCCAAACTCGACCCAGACGTTATGGCTAGATCTGATGTGTCACATGGACTTACGACTTAGTATGCATTAGCTGGTTTAAGTGATTGGGGTGGTCTTTGTAAAAACAGCGGTTGAATGAAAAACCGGTTTATAATCATTAGGCTATCCATTGGTTGTGCTTGTTGAGTCTTGAAAACGTTCATTAATTTTGAAAACCTGCACAGCCTAACACTAGCAGTTTCGTTATAATATAAATATAATCAGAAAATAAAACCATAGCGGAAAAAGAAATTTAAATAGCGGCCTTATTACAACTTAAAACCCAAAATTAAATCAGAATATAAAAATAATAAAAATAAACTAACTTAGAAAAACCAACTTTGCAGATGAGGTGGCCACTCCGAATCCCTCACAGCTCCAAGCCCACTATGGTTGGGAATTTCCTGCAGAGATGAAAATAAATGGTGAGTTTGGTAAACTCAATGTGTAACATAACCCAACCATAGCCCAAAACAGATCAAACCTCAGAGTCAGACTTATCTGGGCCTTGGCCCAATACAGAAATCAGAATGAAACCCATAGGCCCATAGTAGATATAGAACAAATATATCATGAATGTAGAAATCCTAACCTAGAGCCATTCATAACACCCCCGTACCAGCCTTACACCATGTGGGGAGACTACTCGACCCACCCAACCGCTACACACCACAGAAATTGTAGCGAGGCTGCCAAATATTGTGACGAAGTCACTAGATACAAATATTGTGGTTAGGCCACCAGAACAGATATATATATATATATATGTGGCGGTTACCACCAGATGCAAATGAGGTCGCGGATATTGTGACGAAGTCACCGTATCAGATATATGTGGCGAGGCCACCAGATTGCAAATGAGGTCGCGAATGCTTCCTCCATCAATATAAACCCATGTCCCATGCAACAGAAATAATATGTCATGGCATACGTATACAGAAATAGAACATCATGCTTTTCAGAAAAAAATTACCCTAGGGGTACAATCATAATTTTACATGCATAAGGGTATTTCAGTAATTATTACCTATTGCTAAGGTTTCATGCTCATTCTAACGTTTACCAAGTAATCAGAAGTACTTACCTTGTTTTTTTACCAAAATGGGCCCGTTGGCCCATTGGCCCCTTTTCTGCCCATTAAGCCCAAAAATACCATTGTGCACGAAAATGCACACTCTGCACTCTAATCATCCAAATGCACCATATTCATTAACAATTGTATCACGAGCGCTCGCACACTCGCGAGTTCACAAAATACCAACGTTTCGATATTTCAACTTTTACCGACTCAGTCTAAGGAAGGGTGTCGTTACACACCTGGTTGATGACGATTGATGACGATATCTCCCACGCGATAATCCTACAATCGATCACTAACACATTAGACTTACGAATTAATGATAACTAACATAAATCCATGTCAACTAACCAATCATCACACAAGTTATTCATTGACGCACGAGGGGCAAAATAGTCATTTTACCCTCTAGGGGTAAATCGGTAGTCCTACCCTACAAGGGTATTTTAGTAATTCTACAACTTATCCACTTGGGCCTACGGACCCATTGGGACCACATGGCCCATTTCAGCCCATCGCAGCCTGAAATAGCCGTCCTACTGCTAGAGTAATGAGAAATACACACCTGTTAGGAGACTCCAGTTAATCCGCACTCCAAACACTCTTAGCTGACGCTCAACCCAAACGAGCACGTCACAAAGCGAAAGGGATCAGCCAAGAAGGGTATGCCTACTCTCCTAATGGTTTGCTCTATTTAAAGCCAGCTCTCCATCTACTTCCCGATGTGGGATCCCTCCATCACCAGAGTTTAAAACCAACACCAACTCTTGCCGTCCCAACATAGCAAAATAATCAACCTTTGCGTGCCAAGGGATTCGAACCAAAGTCCTCTCACATGCCAACTCACGCCACCACCACTAGGCCATCAACTCATTTGTGTCATAAATCCAACACATTAAACTTTAAAGCGCACTTACTTGCTTCCAGATTTAGTGAAAAGAAAAACCAAAATATATTGCAAGAGCCAAGACTTGAACCTTGGACCCCTTGCTTCCTCTATGGCGTTACTTCCTTGTCCCCTAAGTGGCGCCACCTTGCCACTACACCACACTCCTTTTTGTGTCATCTTTTACCCCTTTACTCTTAAAATCCCAAACGCCAATCGCATCACCTGTTCATAAAATTAAAATTCCGAAGACTACCACGGATTTAACTTAAGTTTGGGCCTTCCAAAGGCCCACTAACCTACTAAAATATATATTTTAACCAATCAGAACACACAAAAATTTTAAAAATCACAAAAACATAGAACAACCCAAAAATTGGGGCGTTAAATGGTCTTACACGTACCACATGTATTGCCATGGTCCAACCATGGTCTCATCCGTTAATTCATCATCAAATGATTGTGCTTATTTCCTGTGTTCTACTCAATTTGATCTTTCAACTCAATTTCATATTATCATATTATTTATGATTCCATATCAAAACCATAAAACAGAACATTATAATACCTTTAATTTAGCAATTTAAACATAAGAGTCAACCATAGGGCTTCAATACTGATACCGTTTGTTTCTATAGAAACTATACTGAAAGAGGAATCTATACATATATGGCATGACTCCTAATTATCTCTGGTTAATTTACAATGAATTTCCAAAGTCGAACAGGAATCCGAAACCGTTCTGCCCTGTTTCACGAGAACTTTAATATCTCTTAACATATAACTCATATGACCGTTTCGTTTCTTCCATATGAAAATAGATTCATCAAGGTTCATTTACATAATTTATTCACTATTTAATTCCATTCCTACAAATTTTAGTGATTTTTCAAATCCACACCACTTCTCTTTGTCAAGATCTGCTTTCAAGGTAAACTTTACCTATTTCGTGGTTTCCATGGACCAACTAGAGTTTTGTCATACATAGGTCCACATATAATCATATTTAGCCATTCCAATGGCTGATCATTTGCCCAACACTTCCATTCAGTCCGTAGTAACATCATGAAACCGTACATATATACATAAACACAAATGGTCTAATGCCATACTCCACTTTTACGAGCCATTTTCGCATGGCCGTACACATACATCACAAAAGTACTTGAAAATCAACAAAGGGTAGTCCTATACATGCCATTTCAAAGCTCAACCAAAATTTGTACCAAAAGGGGCCTTGATAGTGTGGGAGACTTGACTTCCAAAAATCCGTGTCCGATGGTGACGAGCCAAAATCCCGAGTCCGATGGTGACGAGCCAAAAATCTATAAAACAAAGAAACAAAGAAACGGAGTAAGCAATTTATGCTTAGTAAGTTTGAGCGAAGAATTTAAGCACAACAGAGGTATAGCATTCATATAACTAAACGGATAATTCCGTATATACATACTTTCAAATCATTTCTACTTTACATTCCAACCCCTATGTTCATACATAAGGGATCATCTTAGCCAAATACCTAAGCTCATTACTCAACTGAGCGAATATTATTCAAGGAATTCAACTATTCCAATGCACATACGAACATACCTCATTGCTGGAATTTTTGCAAGCGTATTAACTGAAATTTTTACAGAAGATTGCTCATTCCCGAATCACGTACCTTGAATTTAACCGGATATAGCGACTCGCCGATTGTCTTGGGACATAGCCCGGTTATAGTGATTCGCACAATTGCCTTCGAAATTAGCCCGGATTTAATAACTCGCACGAATGCCTTTGGGACTTAACCCGGTTTTGGTAACTCGCACAAATGCCTTCGGAGTTGACCGGATTTAGTCACTTAGCACAAAAGCCTTGGGACTTAGCCGGACACCATTCGAATAAACATGCACATTTAACACTAAATCATGACACATTCGTATTTCATTTCCATTAGCAAAACTCAAATACAATACACTTATCACTCTTGCACATTTCGGTTCAATATCCACACACAAGGAGCATGATTTCGATTTACTTGAGACATGATCTAATCAAATCATAATTTAAGCTCTATTACTCAAGAACTTACCTCGGATGTTGTCGAATGATTCCGATGGCTATTCGACCACTTTTTCCTTCCCTTTATCGGATTTAGCTCCCCTTTGCTCTTGAGCTTAATTTAACAAATAAATTGATTTAATCATTTGAGCATCGAAAGAGGAATTCAAGGTACTTAGCCCACATTTTTTTTTCATTAGACATTAAAGTCACATATGTACGGAAATCATGAATCAAACTCAACACATTAGTTAGTACTCTCCTTAGCCGAATTTTCCAAGCCAAGAATAGGCATCAATATGCTTGCCTCTAACCAAATGCATGCACACCAATCCCCTCATGTGGCGAATATGCATGTCCATGTTGAGGCCAATTATACGCTTAATACCACACAAAAACAGATACATTTTACTAACTAACGATTCCATATTGTAACTCAATACGCATCAATCATTTATTTCATAACCAAACATCATCATATGCAAATATATACCTTGAGATAGTATATATGTCATACCAATACATCATGTGCAAACATATATATATATATATATGCTAGAGCCGAATCTCAAAGTTGCTTATATCCAAACAAAAACATATGTCCAAAGCTCAAATCTTACCTACCATGCAATATGCATAAATCATACTTATGGATATACCATGGCCGAATACACCACAACACCATACCGTTTCGATTTTGGTCATGGTTAAACAAAGAACTTAATGTCTCACTCAAAAATGCTAAAAGAAAATCCAAGAGTCCTCAATCCACCATCACATGTATCATTATCAAGCTTCATATTTAGCATGCAATGGCATTAACACAACATCTACCTTGGCCGAATATCATCCCCATGACATAGTAAAGATTTGAACCATGGGCTAATAAGAACATCAAGTTAGCAACCAAAAACATGCATGAATCTCATGGCACAACATCAAACATACCTTAATCTTAATACAAGTATGGCCAAACCTCCTCCTAATCCTCTTCCAAACCAAGCATGAAGCAAAATCCCCTTCCTTCTTCCTTAGAATTTTCAGCTCAAAGAAATGAAAAAAAAGATGAACAACAAATTTTTTTTCTCTCTTTTCTTCAACTCACGGCAATGGGGGGGGAAACACTCACCATTCCCTTTTTTTTTTCTTCCCTTTCATTTTTCAATTCCCATCCTCATTATTTTATTTTTTTCTTACATACACCATTGTCCCAACATGTTTTATGACATGTTTTTGCCCATAATCCTTTGTCATGGCCGGCCACTAGCTATTAGGGGGGGAATTTGACATGCAAGTCCTCCCTTTTGATTACATGCACTATTAGGTCCTTATAGATTAGCCTATCACATTTCAAAAGTGTCACACAAGTCCTAATAACTGAATTCACATGCAATCGACTAAATAGAAGCTTGAAATTTTCACACATTCATAAATACATATTCTAGACAATAAATATTACGTTCAAACATTTCGGTGACTCGGTTTAGCGGTCCCGAAACCACTTCCCAACTAGGGTCAATTTTGGGCTGTCATATAACACTTAAAAAATAATATATTAGTTGCAATAGGCATTAAAATCAATGATTAAAACTTAATCAGTGACTGAGAGGAACAAATTATCACATATGATAAACATATTACTTACATGATTTATTAAACAGATTACATCTATCAAATATACATAAAACTGATCGAGTAAATCAAATCATATAGCATGTATCTCATACAATCACATCTACCAATATATTTGATCCTGAATACTTATCGTACAAGTGGCTCTGATACAAATATTGGATCGCCAGTATGCCTTGTGGTGCAACATAAAAAATATTTTGGCAATCATCAGCCATGGATCCATGTATGAGGGACAAATCTGGTTGAAACAAGGCTCAAAAATATACCTTTCGAAACTGAAAAGCAACGTGTAAGGTTGTTTATAGGATCCCTTTCGGAGATGTCAATTCCAAGCCGCAACAATAACGTTTTGGCTTCTGCGTAATCCATCTGGTCAAAGAACGAACAATAAAATTCTCTTTAACATTTTAGAGAGAATTTTCAAGAGCGACTGCAAGACCTTTTGAGTTGTGTGTTTGTGTTTGTTGTAAACCTAATGTAACACCCCAAACCCGGCATAGACGTTATGACCGGATCTGATGCGTCACATCGAAGCGTTCAAAACATTCCGTATTACTTAGTTTGGAAAAACTTAGTTGGTGTTGTAAAAGACACTTTTAAAAGTAGGTTAAAGTGAACGGAAGCTGTGCACCAAGTAGGAAACTAGGAAGAAGAGGAGGTGAGTCCGTCGGACTGTTTAAGTACCAAGCTCCCTTCAGATCCAATCCTAGACATGCACACCGCCATTGCCACACTCTAACATCTCGTATAATTTTGAGAAAACTGGTTGGTTATGTCCATCTTAAGAAAGTGATTAAGGTTGAAAACGTTTGCTTAGCGGAAGTCTTACTCGTATTCGTGTTATTTTGAAATCACTTAATGTTTTTGAAAACGCGTCCTAGAGCTAATCTATTTCGTTAGTTATCATAGATCAGTTTTATCATAATAGAATTAAATAATAAAGAAACAACCCAAACCATAAAAATAATTAGCGGCCTTATTACAAAAAAGAAAAACCCATAACCATAAACGAAAATATAGAAAATCTAGTTCACCAGAAGAAAATGAATTTGCAAAAAACGTGTGGCCACTCGAATCCCGCCTCCAAGTCCACCAACTAGGGCTCACCGCAAGGATGGAAGAAAAGGGGGTGAGTTTGGGAAAACTCAGTGTATACAGAAACCCATCCAAAGCCCAAATCAGCTCGAGCCCATTGGGCCTAAGCCCTATTCAGATAACGACACAATGGACCAAAGCCCTTTTCGAACACGAGAGCAAGGCCTTAGCCCTTTTAACATAACAAAGGTGGCCCATAAGCCCGCTTCAAGAACATAGGTAACAATAGTAGTAATGCATGCAAACCCATCCGGGAGACTACTCAACCCACCAACCGCTACACCGCCTGCACCATTTCTACACTCCATGTGGGAATATCTCAACCCACCCAAATTTACACTCCACAGTTGCAAAGAACGCCACTCAAATATCGATAAGTTGAGGCAAAGCCTCCAAGACGTGGATGAACCACTTTCAATACTTCCTCCGTCAATACCCCAATCCCATGCAATGATATTAATAAAGCATATCATGTACAATACAAGATTAATCAATCATGCGGTTTAGCTAATTTAAACCCTAGGGGTATTTGGTAATTATGCTCTTTAGGGTAATTTCGTATTTACGCAACTACACAAGTTATTTCAGTAATTTTTAGCCGTTTTATGTAATTTGGTTCTACCATCTAACTAACATGCTACTTTGCCCATCTCTTACCCATATTGGTCCGTAAGCCCATTGGGCCCAATTTTGGCCCATCTGGCCCCTTTTTCCGAAGTACGCTAAAATGTCCACGAACTTACTTACCACCTTGCGGTGCTAGACCTAACAATTAATCTACGTCATTGAGAGCATTCGCATACTCACAAGCCCATGAAATGCTAGAATTTCGGCATTTCGGCTTTTGCCGAATTGAACTAAGGAAGGGTGTTCTAGACACACCGATTCGCGATGATCGCATCGAGATCCCTTTCGATGTCCTACAATTGATTAGTACAGTTCTTATTTACAAACCGTAATCACTAAACCCAAAACTTGCTCAACCAAAGTCGAACCATGTTCCTAAAAAGCCTTTGA
Source organism: Gossypium arboreum (assembly GCF_025698485.1). Lineage (NCBI taxonomy): Eukaryota > Viridiplantae > Streptophyta > Magnoliopsida > Malvales > Malvaceae > Gossypium > Gossypium arboreum. Next base: position 38,624,728 of record NC_069082.1, read on the forward strand.
ACCCTTACCTTTTTGCCAAAATCGATAACTAGCTCCGAATCTGATTGTTCCAATGATTCACGCTTTTGATCCAACGCTTAAGAAGACTCTAATCACCGAAAGAAAACATTAGTTACAAACCCTTAAAGCCTTATGCTCAAATCGACAGCCTCCCTAATTTTTAGGGATTTCGGCTTTTCCTAACATCGTAAAATAAGAACAGATCTGAGATGATAAGTACTTACCCCTCACTCCTACTTGATTTCCACGCAATCCGGTGTAGATTTATCCTTAGAACAATGGTAAAACCCGAATCCAAGGGTTGAAGAAGTTTCGGCTATAAGCCCCTAAACCAATGGTACTTTCGGCTTTTGGGTGGTGAAGGAGATGACGATATGAGGCTATGACCTTGAAGTAGAATTGCCGTCAGGTATCTAGGATTAAGAAAAGATAATCGTAGATTTAATAAAAACAAAAGAACATAGAAGGACCTGGCTTTGAAGAAATCGGCACAAGCAGTGATCACAGGATTTCGGCTTTTGCGACTTCGGCAAAGGTGCTGATGAATAGCAGGTTTGATGGACGGCTTTGGGGAAGAAAAATAGAAAAAGAAGAATAGGGGAAGTGGTAGTTTCGGCTAGAGAGGAAAAAAAGAGAGAAAAGAAAACCTTGTGATGTTTGAGCAGAAGAGAATGGCACCACTCAATACCCTAGGTGCCGAAATACTAACCTCAAAACCCCCTGCTGATTTTCCCCTCTTCAATTCCCAAAATTCGGCCAACTCCTAGCCTCTCTCCTAATCCCTTAAATCTCTCCCCTTATCACTCTTTAATCCAAGCGTTTAGACTGATCCAAACTCCCCTTTAGCAGAATCCACCTGGACTCCAACACTACCCCTCCTGCACTTAAAAATAAATGCATCTATTTGTCAACACAGGGAATCGATCCCATGCCTTCCCCAATGCTCCACACGCCACCTTTTAAGGATCCTAGTGGCGTCACCCTTGCCACTTTACTAAGCCTCTTTTTGTGATGCAATTTACCCATCACTCCACTTAAGGGCCACTTAGCCAGAACCCCTAACTCCTAAGTCCAAAAATTCAAAAATTCAACCAGGTTTTGGCCAACACATGGGCCTTCTATAAGCCCATTTACCTACTCAAAAATATTAATTTCACATCCAAATACAAAATTTTAAAATCTTTACAAAATATTGAAAACCGCGAATAAATCCGAAAATCAGGATGTTACACCTAACACTTCAGGGATTCATATTCCTTTTAGTTTTATTTAATATCACATATCAAGAAAAAAAATATTCCCTTATTTTTAGAGAAGCAAAGAGAGTATAAAAATTATATTCTATCGTAAAAAATATCAATCTCCATGTCCTTTTATATTTTGACTGAAATTATTATAACTATTTATATTAATAATTTCGGTAAAATATATTCAATTAATATTTTATATGAATTAATTTCATATATTAATTTTATATATGTACAAAAGCTTGTACATATAATGTGTTTAATATTTAACTATCAAATTAAGTTAATTCAATATTAGTTTAATTCATGTGACAGCCAAATACAATACCAAATGTATTTGGATTCTATTCGCTTCAACTATAGGGTGTGACCTTATAGGCTCTTGTAATGTTAGTAGTAATACTAGAACATTTCTAATATTACAAGCAATGAGTGGCATCTAGCAATGCATCATTGCTACCCAAGTTACAAGAAGTGATTCGACGTGATAATCTTTTTCATGTATTATATCCTTTTATCCTTAATATTTAGCTTGGACATAAGTCATGGAATAGTCAAAATTGTAATTTTTACCTATTTATTTTCTTTCCTATTTCAAGTTTGCTGTGTAGGAAACCAACATGAAAGAAGCACAACAATTTTAAGCTTTCAGCGAAAAATGGAAAGGAGAACCTACCATTAGACAATAGTACTACCACAATCAATTGGGTAATATTTTCCTTATCTTTTCAGGGTTTTGCATTAGGGACAGTGTGCTATCTAAAGTGTGAGGGTAACATAAGAAATTTGACTTCAATTTTCATGTTTTTATTTAATTTTTTAGTGTCAAATGTGTACTTGAGCTCGTAGAAATACAAGTGATTGGTTAGGAGCATGTATCTAGGGTGATTGTATTTACTATAAGTTCTATATATTACACTGTAAATAGGCATGAGTAATTGAATATGCCAATTGATATAGAGAATACAAGGAAATGAGCATGCTAATATGTATGATAAATGGTTGAATTTATGATTTCTTGATTGATTAAATTTTTGAATATTGAGATATCTAGGGATGACCTAAGACATTGTTTAGTATACACCAAGAGCCAAAAATCTAACCCTTTTTATCAATCTTTAGTACCTATTTTGAGCCAGAAAACACTTCATGATGAACCTTCGTACAAAAATCGAGTCAAAATATTAATTTGTACTTATCCTTTTTCCTTGGTCCTAAATTGCACAAACTTAGATGCCTGGTCATATGTATTGAGGATTAAGTATGTAACATCTCGAATTAAGGCTTAGTCGGAACAGTAGTTTCGGGACCAAAATTCTGACACGGTAAAATTTGTTTTTATTATATTTTTATGGTCTACAATTTCATGGGATTACTTCCTAAAAATTTCGTTCAAAAATTTTGATGTTTGGGCACTCAATTTGGTCAAAAGGACTAAATTGTAAAAAGTACAAAAGTTGAGTTCTACATGGTAGACGTGTCTAATTGTTATGAAATTTTAAATTGGAGGCCCTTAAACGATAATTAGATCATTGGATAATTTGTTGGACAAAATGGACATGAAATAGGTGAAATAGAATATTCTTAAGTTAGGGGCATTTTGGTAATCTAGTAATTAAAATGAATTAAAAACAAAGTTAAAAGCCAATTTTTGTCCATCTTCTACCCATAGCCGAAACTTGCATGGAGAAGACATAGCTAGGGTTTTTCAAGCTTCCAAGCTTGATTGTATGTCCGTTCTAGCCCCGTTTTTAATGATTTTTACGTTTTTGAAATCCTCGTAACAGGATCTACTCATTTCTACCCATATTTTGAGCTAGGGTATGTGTTTAAAAATTTATCCATGGATGACATGCATGTGTTTTGATGTCTACTGGTAGAAAATATATGCTTGGTGTGTAATAAGTGACTTTTACTAAGTGATTTTCGGTGAAATTGTTAAAAAATGATCGTTTTGCAAAAGTTACAAAATTTGTCATAAAAGTGTGATTTAGTGGAAATTAGGGGCTGATATAGTTGTGAAAATGATTCGTCTAGGCTTAAAATGAAAGGAAATTGGACAAAAATCATTTTACGAGTCTTGGGGCAAAAGTGCAGATATGTGAAAGTGTAGGGGTAAAAATGAAAATTTGTAAAACTATATGATTTTTGGACTCATATGAATAATATGACTAATTAGTAAGCTAAATGTGATCTTATAAATCAAGGAAAATGAGATTCGGACATAGATTGGAAATGAATGAGATTATGGACTAAATCGGAATATATGGTCGTGCTCGCATTCGAGGTAAGTTTGTATGTAAATAATATATCGATTCTTTTTATGTTATTATATTTCATTATTATATGAGATGTGGCTACCTATAAAATGATCATTTGATGTAAATTATGAATCAAAATAGACTATGAATGAATTTGTTAAATGTTGAAAAGTGAAGAATTTCCCGGTTGAACCTTCAGAATAAAAATGATACAAACGATCCATTGTGAGAACACATGTGTAGTACTATGTGTAGGCTACTATGTGTTTAAGATGGTTTTAGGTCACGTGTGTAGTAATAAGTGCAGGCTACTACGTGTACCAGATAGTTAGGTCGCATGTGTAGTACTAAGTGCAGGCTACTTTGCGTTCCCGACAACTTCGATCACATGTGTAGTACTAAGTCCAGGCTACTACGTGTATCAGATGGTTAGGTCACGTGTGTAGTACTAAGTGCAGGATACTACGTGTACTGAATTATTGGTCACATGTGTATACTAAGTGCAGGCTACTATGCGTACCAGATAGCTTCGGTTACAAGGGTGGTAATATGTGTAGGCAACCATGTATCTGTCATTATTTCGATGAGTTCAACGGGAAATCGACTAAGTGAAAATACATGTGAACATGACCATGTGATGAATAAGTGTAGGTATATGTTTGTGGAAATTTATGAGCAATGTGCTTGATAGTTGAGCGAACTTTTGGTAAGATGGAATGGAGTAAGTGAAATTATGTAAGAGTGAAATTTGTAATAAATTAGTTTTGGATAGCAGTAGTTGTGTAACTTTGAAAAATCACCAAAAATCATGGAAATTGAATTAGAGGTTGAATAAGATATGGAATTAAATCTTATTGAGTCTATTTTCATATAAAGGAAACAGTGTAAGAAAAGAATTTCATATTATGAGATATTTGAATTTTTGTGAGACAGGGTCAGAATGATTTTGGAATCCCCTATTCTGAATTGGGAAAATCATTAAAAATTGTAAAAAAAATAATTATGGGTTATAATTTATATGATTAAAATTCTTAATTAGGCTATTTTCAAAATAAACAAACTAAAATATTATCCAAATCTTGTACAAAGAGATAATTAGTTTTTAGTGAAAAAGGGTCAGAACTGTTGGACAGCGAAACAGGGGTGATTTTAAAGAATAAACTGTACTTATTGGCTAGAACAAAAATTCTGAAAATTTTATGATAAAAAGATATGTAAGACTAGTTTCTGGGAAAATTAGTGGTTCTTAATTTGTAGTCTTGTAGCTCCAGATATAAATAATTTAGTGACTATGATTCGAGAAAACAACTTAACTGGACTTTGAATAAATAGAGAGGAATTGAAAAATAGCATGTTAATACATTGCTTATTATTTTTCATGTGAGCTTACTAAGCGTAAAGCTTACTCCCTCATTTCCATTTCCTTAATGTTCTCATTCGACTTGGGGTTGGAGATCGTCGAAGGTAGCATCACACTATCAAGCCAATAGCTTTGGAATATTGTTACATATGTTAGAATTATCAAGTGAGTGGCTTGAATAGGGACCTAGTTTTATAACATGTGTTATTATAATTTGGCCAAATGTATTGGCCTGTATTGAGCTATTGATTATGCTTGTAAATTTAGCTATTCATGTTATGTCTAATAATTGTGATATGAATATGTTTGTTTGCCATGCATGGTTGGTAATATGTCATGTGTGTTGAATGCATGTTTTATGACCAATTGAGGTGGTCTTGACTATGAATTGAATGTGTCTTAATAAAGGGTGTTTAATACTAAAATGATGTTATGAATTGTGATTATGACATGTATAAAGTTGTAAGGGGTTATGGGTAACATAAAGGCTTGGAAAATAGCCTAAGAGTCAACTACACGGGGTGAGACATGGCCGTGTATCTTAACCGTGTGAGGGACACGGTCCGATGACAAGGGCATTTGAGTTTGTTTCATAAGAAAAGAAAATTTCTAAGTTTTCCTAAAACTTTCCAAAGTTCTCAATTTAGTCTCGAATCACCCCGATGTATGTTTTAGGCCTCGAAGGCCAGTGTAAGGGACGATATACATGTGTTTGAAAAGTTTTAATTTGGACAAAAAATTTATGGCCCGATTTTTACATGAATGACTGTGTATGTGTTCGTTAATGCCTCGTATCCTATCCCGGTCTTGGACACGGGTAAAGGGTGTTACAAAGTAGATACATCACGATAGATTTTGTAAAAACAAAGTGAAATAGGAATAAACTGTGTGATATAGTAATTATAGGTTAGACAATATGTGCAAGACAAATGAAAAATCTAGGAACAATAGTCAAAATGAGTAGAAAAGGTATGGGAAAAGCAAAAAAACATTGTGAGTGAGATGTATGAAAAGGATTAAAAAGTCAAAAAGTCACAAAAGTAGAAAATCTCATTCATTTATGTACAAAAACTCGTGAGCTAGTCGTAGTTGTTGTATTATGTTGTGACTTCCTATATGGAGAAATAAGGAAGGTGAAAGAAGGAGAAATAAGGTAGTGAGCAGGCAAGGGTTACTAAGGGGGGAGTGTAATGCCCCAAAAATATAGGGTCTGTAATTTTGCATGGTTTGACACAAATTGCATCTTTTGTGTAGTGGTTAAGTGAATTGGGTGTGTTTGGGGATGTCTGGGAAGTCCTGGATTCAAGCTTTGGCTATTGCAGAATTTTTTATTTTGCTCTTAAAAGAATCTGGGTACTGACTCGTGGGCTTTATAAATAGTTGTGGTTGTGTTGTATCACAAAAAGCCTTATGGCTTAGTGGCAAGTGGCGTGTGGAGCATCTGAGAGGGCATGGGTTCGAATCTCAGGTAATGCAAAAGGGATTTTATTTTATGTCTTTGTGGTGTGAGTGGTGGAGTTGGACTAGAACTCCGTGGTTGAGTTGGTCATAGGAATTTGAATTGAATTTGAATGGGAGGTTGGAGTGATTTGTGGAATGGATAATAGAGATATAAAGGGGAGAAAATCATGGAGTGTCGGTGGGTATGTGTTGGTCAAATTTGAGACTCTTTGGGGATGTGCATTCGGCACTTTGGGGAATTTTCTCTTTTCTTTGGGTGGTACCAAATTGGTATTTTGTTTCTTGTTTGGCTGAACTTTGTTCTTCGTCTCTCACAACCATAGTCGAACTACATTAGTCTTTCTTTCCCTCTTCAATCATTTTTCTTCTACTCTCAATATTCCTATTGTTCTTGGCCAAACTTAACATCCCTCTTCTACTTTTTATTCATTCTTGACCGAATACATTTCACTCTTCCCTCTCTATTTGATTTTCTCTTGGTTTCTTTTCTAGTCAAATCCTCTCTTCATCTAATTGCTCCATTCCCTTTTTCTATTTTCTTTCAATATACTCATATTTTTCTAGGTCGAATACCCTTCATTTTTGTGACTAACCATTTTCGATTATTCTGCTATTTGGGGATTGGCTGAATACTCTTCTGTTCTTCTATTGTTACACAATTTTGGTTTTCATAAGATTATCTGACAATCGGTAAGGGTTGAGGTTATGCTTCCTTACATTCATATAAGTTGAATGCTTTTCCTTTTGTTCTTCGGGTATCGATTTATGATTCCTTCCTTATTTCTAGGGATTTTGCAAGGAGCAGTGGTGTACAAGTGGTTTTGAAGCAACCACAGCCTTTTTCCTCAAGTATTCAATTAAGGTAATATGCTACCTTATTGTCTGGGGTTAAGCCGAATGTTGTCTTTGTGTTAATGGGATAGTATTTGATCCTATCTAACAAGATCTGTTTGTAATTCAGATTTTCGAAAAAGCGCGTGATCAATTTTGGGTTTGCGATCTTAGAGGATTAAGCCACCCTCACTCAATCAAGGTAAGATGGTGTATTTTTGGGGCTAAATGTTATGATGTGGTTAACTCGAATCATCAGTTAATTAACTGAGGGTTTTGCTGAGTGTAGGTTCGATATACGTGGGATTCTTCGTGCGTCTCGTTAAACAGGTGTGTAATCGCACACCAAATCTTGCTACTGTTAAAACGTTGGATAAAGGTGTGTATTCACACCATTATGTTACTATGAATCAGAAAAAGCCGAAAAGTCAAAACTTCTGCATTTGAGGCCTCACGAGCGTGCAAACGCCCCTGTGGTAAACCGAGGCCACAAATCATGGGCGACAGACTGTAGAGGCCGCCACGAACTTTTTTGTGGGCTTGGGCGGTTATGGGCATCGTTGGGTCGAGATGAGCCGTATGGGCCCAATAGACTCGTGGGCTCTACACAGATAAAGTTTACGATAAGTGATAAATATTGGAGTGGACTAAGGAGATCGAATAGCTGCGACTGAATTTGGGCTAAATGGGCCGCACGAGCGTGTGGGCCCAAGTGGGCCCATTTCCACTATTTTGGCCATATGAGTTATCTGAGTCGTTAAAGACGATTGTAGACCTTTTGAAGGGTCATTACTTGTACCGAGACCCCAAAATTAGTTAAATGACCGAAATACCCCTGAGGGGTAAAATTACTGTTTTACCCCTAACTGATGAAATGACCATTGTACCCCTAGGGGTAGGTTAATTGACCTGTGTGTGACATTTTTATGACTGGTTTGAGTATGAAATACTGCATGCACATAATGTTTATGACACGACATACTGCATGAGGTTGGGTTTCTGATTTGGAGGAAGTACTAGGCTTTGCCACATAATTACTACTCTGGTGGCTTTGCCACGTTTGCTGTTATTAGCAGCATTACTGTGTTACTATTAGCAGCTTTGCTGCGATATTGGTATGCTGGCTAGGTTAGTTGATTTATATCCCCACATGGTGTATTGGTTGGTATGAGTGGTGTGCTGGCTGGATTTGGGTGGGATGCATTATTGCATTACACAGTTACTGTATAGGGCTAAGGCCCAATTGTACTATTACTATATAGGGCCAAGGCCCAGACTGTATTGATTATTAATAGGGCTCAGGCTCAGATTGTTACTGCATGCATTGTTTAGTGATAGGGGATTACATAGTGAGTTTTCGCAAACTCACTCTTCCTTTTAATTGTACAGGTAATCCACAGCCTTAGACGATTTGGAGCTGCGAGGGACTCGGAGATGGCCACACGTTCGCGAATGATTTATTTATGTCTTTACTTGTTTAAAGATTTTATATTTGGGGTTTTACTTGTGTAATAAGGCCATTTGTGGGTTTCAATTATTAATTGGGCTTTGGATTATATATTTTAAACTGCTAGACTAGGTAAAGAAGAGTTTTTAAAACAATTACTGTTTTTTAAAACATGCGAATTAAGCTTCCGTAATTGTCAATCGATTTAATATAACACTGAGGGTTAATAAGGTAAACATTTTGACGGGAAATTTTGTTAAATAATGATAAAAAGGTTTTAAACTCAGAACGGATTTTTACTAAAGAGGTCAATTTTCAAAAAACACTTTGATGTGACATGCCAAATTTGGCCATAGTGTCTAGGCCGGGTTTGGGGTGTTACAGGGAGAGTAAAAAACAATATGTTGTGCCAAACTATTTTAATTCTTAGAACTATTTTGATGCTTCATGTTCTTGAATTCCATACATATCCTAAGCCTTAGAATGTTACAAGGTGAAAAGCCTTATGTGATATAGGTAAACTTATTCATGAATTGACATCATATTAAGTAATTACATATTAAGTAAACATTAATTAGATTATCCTAGTAGAATACAAACATTCGTTAATACAATTTCTTGATATGATGTCAATTCATGAAGAAGTCTACCTAGATCACATAGGGCTTTTCGACTTGTAATGTTTTGAGGCTTAGGTCATGTATGAAATTCAAGAATAGGAAGCATCAAAATAGTTTCAAGAACAAATATAGTTGACCCATTGTATTGTTCCCTATTCTCACCCTTTAGTAACCCCTACCCACTCACCGTCTTATTTCTCCTTCTTTCAACTTCCTTATTTCTCCATAAGGGAAGTCACAACCTAAAATAACAATTACGGCTAGCTTCGAGTTTTTGTGCACTAATGAACAAACTTTTCTACTTTTGTGACTTTGTCACATTTTTCCTTTTTTAGTACTTCTCATTCACAAATGCTTTTCTTTTTCTTTTTCACGTACTTTTTGTACTTGTTTTGATTTTCTTTTTGAATTTTTCTTTTATTTCACACATATAAGGTAACCTATAATTACTATATAGCATTGATCCCTCCTATTTCACTTTGTTTTAACAAAATTCACCATGTTGTATTTACTTAACCCTCAATACGTATGGTCAGAGTCTATAGTCATGCAGCTCAAGACCAAGGAAAAAGGGTATATACAAATTAACATTTTTGGCTTGGGTTTTGTATGAAGGTTCATCAATAAGTGTTTTCTCGCTAAATAGGTACTAAGGATGAATAAATAGGGTTAGATTTTTTGATCTAGATTTATACCAAATAATTCCTTAGGTCATCCTTAGGTATCTCAATATTCACAAATTTAATCAATTAGACAATCACAAATTCAACAGTTTATCATACATACTAGCATGCTCGTTTCCCAATATTCTCTATATCATTTAGTACATTTAATTGCTCATTTCTTTTTTACAGTGTAATATATAGAATTTAGTAGTCTAATAATTGAAATTTTAAAGTCATTCACTATCAAGTCAAGTTTATAGTAGATACAATCAACCTATATACATGCTCCTTACCAATCACTTATATTTTATAAGCTCAAGCACACATTTGACAATAAAAATTAAAATTAAATCTCCTATGTTACCCCCTCACTTTAGATACCACGTTGTCCTCAATGTGTAGCCTTTCCAAAGATAAGGAAGGATGTTACCCGATGGATTGTGACGTTGCGTTCGCCTAATGGTGGGTGTTCTTTTCCATTTTTTGTTAAAGCTCAAAATTGTTGTGCTTCTTGCATGCGAGGTTCCTACATAGAACTCGAAATAGAAAAAAACATAATAAATAAAATCTACTATCAATCCTACTCCTAGAAAAATAAAAATTATCACAAAATCTAATACATTTTGGAAAAATAAAAAATAAAAAATTGGTTTAACCATCATCTGAATCATCAAAATGGGGTGAGTTCTCCCTTCCCATTGGTGCTTTTCCCTATCTTGAGATGTAACACCCCTCACTCATATTCAACGCCGGAATAGGGTTACGAAGCATTACCAAACTTATAACACAAGTAAAGGTACATTTCACATACATATTCCAATATCATGTAATCAACATTCAACATCAATCATATTGTCCCTATTACGAGCCTATGATGCCCAAAACATGTATTCAGGGTGATTCTGGACTAAATTGATAACTTATGTAATTTTAGGGTAACTTAGAAAATTTTACAAAATACAGGGGACACACACCTGTGTGGCCCGACTGTGTGTCTTACACAACCAAAGACATGCCCGTGTCACAAGCCGTGCAGACATTCAAAATGGGATCATATGGTCGTGTCCCATCCCGTGTCTGACCCCATGTAATTTTCTGACTTGGGTCACATGGCCAACACACACGCCCATGTGACTAGTCCATGTGCTCTAAAAATGGCCACACATGCCCGTGTGCCATGACGTGTGCTAAGCCGTGCCAAACCTATAGGGTATACTGACTTATGGCACACGACCAAGTAATATGCCCGTGTGCTAGGTCGTGTAGAGCATACTAACTTGAATTTTAAATCACACCATAGGACATACGGCCGTGTAACCTGACCGTGTGTCACACACGGCTGAGACACATGCTCATATCTCTGCCCGTGTGGACAAAAATAGGCTATTTACCAAGCCAATTTGCCACCCAAACTTGCACACACCTAAACCAACCTATTTGGAACCAAAACTTAGCATATATAGGCATTCATCTAGTCTCAACCAAGCATAAATCATACCATTACCAACACCAACAATTACAAAGCATACAATATCACAAAATGCCATCCAATTTAATACATAAAAAATAACCAATCTCAAATATGCATTATTTGCCTAGATTCACTAGCATAACAATATTCATAACACAACCATTTGCTATACATAATACTATGATCCACAAGCATTATATATCCATCAATAAACTTACAACACAAGCCATATACACATATATATACACAACCAAACCAACCAAATTAAGCCAACTCTCATGGCTATAGTCAAAACCAAACTTTAAACATTTACAAGCCAATACAAATGGCTAAATTCATTATCAACACATATACTAAAATGACCCCAAATCCCTATACATGCCATATACTCAAAATACCTAAGTTTAAAAGTACCAAGGTGATAGTAGGATAGTATGATGAAGTCTCCGACAATCCCGAATTCGAGCTAGCTTTGATTTCACTATAAAACATAGAAGAATAAACGATGTAAGCTATAAAGATTAGTAAGCTCATATGAAAATAATAAGCAAAACTCACAATTTAATTAACATTCAAAATATGCATATAACATATGTAACACCCCTTACCCGTGTCCGACATCGGAATAGGGTAGGAGGCATTACCAGACTTAAACGTACATAAATATACAAAACCAAACAATAAAATTTCATTCATATTTAAAACAATTCAAACACATGCGTTTCATTCCTTATTTGGGTCTACGAAACCCAAAACATGCATGAAATGCAATTTGGAACTAAACTGAGAAATTTGAAAAGTTTTGGAAAAACCTAGAAAATTTTTCCATGAAACAGGGTCACACGCCCGTGTGGACACAGGGACACGCTCGTGTGCCCTCGACACGTTTGTGTCCTCAAGCCATGTAACTCTTTGTTTATGATGTCAGCAAAACAAATTGAACCACACGGCCAAGCCACAAGCTCATATGCTAGGCCGTGTGACGAATTAAATTCTCGCAAAAATGCTATAGACTTCACACGCCCTAGACACATGCCCATGTCTCCAGGCCGTATCCTCCACACAATTGAGACACACGACCGTGTCTCTACCCGTGTGACTAATACTTAAGCTATTTTCCAAGCCTTTTATTATCCTTAATCCCTCACACATTTATACACATCAAAGACACATATCATAACATCAATTTAATGATTAAGCATCCTTTCCTAAGACACATTCTTAGCATTAGCATGTTTTCATTCATATATACCACATACTTATGTGATACCAAGTCTAGGCACAACAATTCATTTTCGCTGGCCTTACCATTGTGTTACCACTCTTACCATTAATTCACGATATTCTACTTATCAATTGATCCTAACTTAATCATCGAGCACTCATATTCAATCATCATCATCTTATTACCATATCACACAATTTCTTCTTTGCTATGACCATTTCGATTGGTCATAAGGCATTCATCATGCACATATGTCATAATACTGACCATTCATAGGAAATAAGCATATCTACTTCATCACATCACAAAGCATCAGAATATAGCATGGATAGATAGGCTTACAAACCATAATCAATATGAGCCACATCTCATGGCCATATACAATAAATTGATATAAGTCGATACATTTGGCTAAATCATAAAAACTCATACCATGATAACTAAGTCCCTATACATGCCACTTACTCAAAGACACTAAAGGTTTATCAATACCCCAAAGGTTATAGCTTGATAGAGTGATGCTGCCTTCGACGATCTCTAACCTTGAGCCAACTTGACAACACTAAAAGAAATGGAACGGAGGGAGTAAGCTTTAAAGCTTAGTAAGCCCGTATGAAAAGAATAAGCATTCCATGCCATTTATTTACTTAAATTAATATAGTAGTCACAACATAGCATATATAGCAAGTATCTTATGGGTATATCTACATACTTTCCATTCAAAACTCTTATCACACATTTACCTTCCCAAGCTGTACCTTATGAGCACATAATTTGCATCATACCTCATGTTCATCATTCATTCAAACATAACTCACCACAAGGTCATCATGTATCTTAAACATAATGCAATCATATCATTAGCATAGTGTACAATAAATTCCTATAATCATATTTCATTCATTCGTATCTCATCAAGGTCTCATAACCATGACCTTCTCATGTGCAACATCACCCCATGTTCATCACATATTAAGCTCATTGCTTAGGAGTTTCGAGTACGTACCTGTACCCTTGCAACATTATCATACCTTATCATTTCTTTGACATAATCTTTGGATTACTCATTGAACTTCTCTTTGGATTACTCATTGAACACTTAGAATACTATAGGATACTCGAGAATTCTCATACACATAATAAGATGCCAAGGCCATATCCCAGATATGGTCATACATGGCATCACACATATCGATGCCAATGCCATGTCCCAGACATGGTTTTACATGTTTCATTACTCACGGGCCTGCTCACACAAGCTGACGGTCAGAACGTAACTACACGGGCTGCTTACACAAGTTGGCAGGTATCCGTAACACATGCCGGACTACCTAGCCACTAGTAGAACGTACAAGACTAGCACCCGGAATGCCATAACATGTGTCACATATATCATGAACTCAGACCACAACTCATGAGCTCAGATCGCATATTTCCTAGTGACATGTCACTTGTATCCTAAACTATTCCTAAGGTTCAAACAAGATTTTCTTGCTTATCACGTTACTATTGAACTTGCTCGAATGGTAGCTTTTACAATCATAAAATTCATCACAACATAAGTTTTCATTTCGTTATACCCTTTCATAATTTACACAATTCAACAAAACACCATGTTTCATCAACTGTCCATTATATACATGATCAATCATTACATGACACATAAAAGGTATTTGGATTATCAAATATTTCATGATATATGCCACTATCACGTACCTAACATCATAAACATATAACTCAACACATCGAATTAACACACCAATTTAGATTTCAATCATAAACAACGATAACATTTTCGTAGGAACTTACTTGTCTATTCCTCGTCGAGCACATCCGTATAACCAATCTTACGGTTTATGTAATAATAAATGAGCATTACAATTCAAATATAACATTTTGTTTGTAACACCCCTTACCCATGTTCTAAGTCGGAACAAGGTACGGAATATTACAAATCACGAAAACATGAATTCACACATTTACCTGATCTTACATAATTAATTCCTCTAGCTTGAACATAAATAGATAACATTAACAGATATACATAAGTACAAGTAAATTATCAAATTTTGAAAAGTAGTATTTTAAAATAAATTAATTATGACACATAACAAAATGATTCAGCCTTCTATACATGCCATAATTCCAAAATAGTGTTTACAAAATACCAAAAAGTATTGATAGTGTGGATGGGTCTCCGACGATCTCCAAATCTCGAGCTGGCTTAGTAATTCTATAAGAAAAGAAAAAGAAAAGAAGGTAAGCATATAGCTTAGTAAGTAAGTACAAAATTGATATTCAATTTATCAAAGTAAAACAATCATACTAGTATATAATCAAATATTCAGGACAGGCTATTTTCTCGAGTCCCAGTTTAAAAAAAAATCATATCTCGAGCTAAAAACTCAAAATCCAATTCCGTAAATTTTCCCTGAAACTAGACTCATATATATACTTACTAAATTTTTTCTAGAATTTTTGGTCTGGTCAGTTAGTACAGTTTATTAGTTAAAGTCTCCCCTATTTTAGGGTTTGACTACTCTGACCCCTCTGCACTACGAACCATATTTCTCCCTGTACAGAATTCCAACGACCATGCCATTTGTTTCGCTTAAAAATAGACTCAATAAGGAATCCATGCATGTAAACTATGAC
The DNA here is from genome assembly GCF_025698485.1 of Gossypium arboreum. NCBI lineage: Eukaryota > Viridiplantae > Streptophyta > Magnoliopsida > Malvales > Malvaceae > Gossypium > Gossypium arboreum. The sequence goes on from NC_069082.1 coordinate 38,639,971, forward strand.
TCTTAAAAATTTTTGTACAATTTATGGTGAATTTCTAAATTCATAACAGGGGATCTCAAATTCATTCAGACCCTGTTTCACAAGAACTCAAATATCACACAATATAGATTCTTTTGCTTCCCCTACTTCTTTTATGTGAAAATAAACTCATTAAGATTTATTTTCATATATCATTTTCATTTTTATTCAACTTCCACGATTTTTGGTAAATTTTTAAAATCATGTAACTGCTGCTGTCCAACACTGTTTTTAACATTCACTTTTGCATAATTTCACCTAGTCCTTTTTGTTATACCAGAATTCACTCAATTATTGAACACATAGCTCCTAACTTTTCATAAACATAAATCTGCACATATCCACCTTATAATAACTTTCACATATTACCACTTTATTGATTTTCCCCATTGAACTCAACAGAAGAATAACAAATATACCATTGTTTACACATATTTCCCCTTTCCACACTTATAGCCGAAGCTATCTGATACGCATGGTAGCCTGCACTTAGTACTACAATGCGACTTAACAATATGGTATACGTAGTAGCCTGCACTTAGTACTATACACGTGTATTCACAATGGGTCATTCGTATTGTTCCTGTTCCGAGGGTTCAACCAGAAAATCTTTCCTTTTTCACTGTTAACACTTATTCATAATCTAATTAAATTTGCAAGTTTCCATCATTTAATCATTCTATAGACAGTCTCCAATTCATATGATAACAACATAAAATAACATAAAAAATTGATAAATTATTCATGTACAAACTTACCTCGGTGCAAACTTTAGAAATGTTATAATTTAGTACGAAAGCTTTTCTTTTCCCCGATCACGATCGATTCCATGTCTTTCTTGATCTATAACAACACATTTAGCTCATTTAACACTCATGCTATTTATTTCAATCCAAAAATCACATTATGGAAAAATTACGTTTTTTGCCCCCTAACTTATACAAAATTACAATTTTACCCCTAGGCTCGGAAATTTAATTTCAGCCCTTATTCTTATGTTTTATGACATGATAAACATTTTTCTCTTCTATGGAAATATCAAATTCTCACTCTAACATGTACTAAAGAACATTAGGTATTTTCACCGATTAAGGCCTTTTACTCGTTTTCACTCAAAACCGAGTAGCACAAGTTGTATAACATAATTTAAAACCTCATATTCTATCATAAAACACCAAAATACGCAAATTTCACCTATGGGTATTTTTCCAAATATGAACCCTAGGTTGAATTATTGCTAACATAAGCTAAATAGAGCTACTGGATTTCAAAAACATAAAAATCATTAAAAATGGGGCTTGAAATCACTTACTATGAAGCTTGAAAATTGAAGAAACCCTAGCTATGGAGGATAGCAAAATTCGGCAGCAACTAATTGAGAAGATGACCATTTTTGTGTTATTTTTCCTATTTATTTCATTTTATATGCAAATGACCAAAATGCCCTTACTACTAAACTTTCCAAAAATTCCATCCATGTCCAATTTTTGTCCATAAACTTAGAAATTGGTCAAATTGCTAATTAAGACCTCCTAATTAATATTCCAAAGCAATTTCATACTAAAAACTTCTAGAACACAAGTTTTGCAATTTATTCGATTTAGTCCCTAATCTCAACTTAAGCGCTTAAAGCATAGAATTTCATCACGAAATTTTCATTCAATCATGAAATCATATCATAAACCTCAAAATAATTATAAAACAATTATTTCTATCTCAAATTTGTGGTCACTAAACCACTATTCCAATTAGGCCCTAATTACACCCATTTTACACTTATAGCAATCCATATTTCTCTTTTATTTCTCAAATCTACTACTCCTTTTACAACTTTTACAATTTGGTCCTTTTTAAGCATTTTCATGCAAAATCACTTAGTAAAAGATGTTAAACACACATCAATCTTTCATATTCCTCCATTAAAGATCAAAACACATGCATGTCACACATGGGTCAAATTTTAAACAAGAACCCTACTTCAAAATATGGCTAGAAATGGGTAGATCATGTTACAAGGACTTTAAAAATGCAAATAACATAAAAAACGGGGCTTGAATGCACTTACTATTGAGCTTGGAAGCTTAAAAACCCTAGCCATGGTGTCTTCTTGGTTCACACAGCCATGGGGAAGAAAAGATGGACAATTTTGGCTTTTATTTTATCTTTTAGTCCATTTAATTACCAAATTACCAAAATACCGTTAATGCCTTACTTTGAAATTTCACCTATCCAAGCCCATTTTTGTCCAAAATTTTAGAACTTGGTCAAATTAGCATTTAAGGACCTCTAATTAATGATCGAATTCAATTTCATGCTAAAAACTTCTAGAACTCATATTTTAAATCTTTTGCAATTTAGTCACTAATGTCATATAGGACACTTTATCCATAAAATTTCTTCATGAAATATTTACACAAGTATACAAACATTTCATAGATCATCTAATAATCATAACACAATTATCTCCATTTCAAATTTGTGGTCTCGAAACTACTGTTTCGACTAGGCCCTAATTCAGAATGTTACAACTCTCCCCCTTTTGGGATTTTCGTCCCCGAAAATCTTACCAGAAAATGGTTTGGCTTAAACATAGATTCTTCTATCTCACAATCATCGTTAAGGGACTTTCACTCAGGTTGTGACTTTAATACTTAGCTCTTTAATTTCTCATACTAAAGTCATGAGCAATTCTTCGCTATACAACACATCAACTGAATATTGATCTCTATCGGAGAATTCATGTACTCAATGGTAGAATCCATACCGCTATAGCACATATATACATAACATACTTCAATATTTTCAGTTTTAAATTGCGAAGCTAGCCAGTTCATCATGACCTTTTACTCTCTATCACTCCGTACAGATTGATAATTTGCTAATTCAACTTTTAGTTGCCCTTAAATTTTAAAGTCTCCTATAGTTACTTCCAAGAAATCTAACAACCTCAGAGACACACAATTCTATTAATTTGTTAAGAAAGAATTCAGCATATACCCAAAATGTAACACCCTGCACTGAGACCGTTTCCGAGTCAAACACGAGGTGTTAACGGACTTAATTCATTAATTAAACAAATCATACAATTCATTTTAAAATTTCCAGACAAGCTGGCTAACTGCATCACAGTCGCTTTAAAAATCATATCTCGAGTTACGAGACTCAAAATCCAATTCTGTAAATTTTTCCTGAAACTAGACTCATATATATATCTACTAATTTTTTCTAGAATTTTGGTTGGGCCAATTAGTACAGTTTATTAGTTAAAGTCTCCCTGTTTCAGGATTCAACTACTCTGACCTCAGTGTATTACGAATCAGATATCTCCCTGTACAGAGCTTCAATGACTATGCCGTTTATCTCTAATAAAACTAGACTCAATAAGGAATCTGTACATATAAAGCGTGACTTCTAATTATCTTTATAAAATTTATGGTGAATTTCCAAAGTCATAACAGGGATCCAGAAATCGCTCTGGCCCTGTTTCACAAAAATTTAAACATCTCATAAAATATAGCTCATATACCTGTTTCGCTTATTCCATATGAAAATAGACTCATCAAGCTTCGATTCCATAACTTATTCATTATTTAATTCCATTTCTACTATTTTTAGTGATTTTTAAACTCACGTCACTGCTACTGTCTGAATCTATTTTATGGTAAATTTTACCTATTTCATGGTTTCCATGGATTAGCTAGCAATTTGACATACATAATACCAAATATGATCATGATTAGCCATTCCAATGGCTAATCATTACCAAGCATTTCTATTTCCATACCAACTCAATAACCATATCATAAGACCATACATATAAAATGATTATAATGCTATACATGCCATACTCAAAATATACAAGCCATTATGCCAAGATGGTATACGGATAGTGTGAGCGTGCCTCCGACCGTTTCCGATTTCCGAGCTGGCTTGTCAACACTACAAGGAATGAAAAGGAGGGAGTAAGCATAAATGCTTAGTAAGCTCACATGCAAATAGCAAGTAACATAACCATATAAGCAAACATAAAACATCATTTGCATAATCATCACCAAGACATTCATATCACCTTTTCATTTATCATCTTACCATATTGTTGTTATATCGAGTTTTCAACCCGAGGGTTAGGTACATACCTGTTCAAATTATCCATTTCACAACACTTACCAATACGTCCCTTTCATCTTGAGTTTTCCTCCATTTGAGTAGAACTTTACCCGTTGAACATATCGGAATATAATTCGGATACGTGGAAAGTTTGCACATAAGTGCCACATATGTAGCCAAGCTACCATGTAACCCGCCCATAAGTGAACTCGGACTCAACTCAACGAGTTCGGATGCCTAGTTACATCTCACGAACTCGGACTCAACTCAACGAGTTCGGACGCCAGATCCATAAGTGAACTCGGACTCAACTCAACGAGTTCGGATGCCCAAATATCCCAAAGACATGTCACTTGTATCCTAATCCATTCCTAAGGTTCAACGGACCTTTTCCCAATCATGTGTCTCAACCATCTTCTACGGAATGCCGATACCGATACTCTGTAGTATTTCATATTTTCCAAGTATATCACATAATTTGACATATTATCAAACAATTATCACAAGTATAATATTTCATAATAATTATCATATCATTTAAAAACATTAAAACATTTAAAATAATAACTATGTTACCAACATTTACATATGAACTTACCTCGTGATGCTAAAATGGCTATTTTTACCATTTCGTCCACAACTTGGTATTTTCCCCATTTTAGCCCAATTTCAGTTTTCCTTGCTCTATCATTTAAAATATAGTCTAATTAGGACTCACATTATTCAAATTGACCCAAAATCATATTTTGGAAAAATTACAAATTTGCCCCTAAACTTTTGCATATTTACACTTTTGCCCCAAAGCTCGTAAATTAAAATTCAGCCTATTTTCTTATGTTTTATGACATGCTGATAATTTTTCCCTTCTATGGCAACATCAAATTCTCACTCTAACATGTACTTATGACTATTAGGTATTTTTACCGATTAAGCCCTTTTGCTTGTTTTCACTTAAAACCGAGTAGTACAAGTTGTCTAACATAATTTAAAACCTCATATTCTATCATAAAACACCAAAATACACAAATTTCACCTATGGGTATTTTTCCAAATATAAACCCTAGGTTAAATTATTGCTAGCATAAGCTAAATCGAGCTACCGGACTCCAAAACGTAAAAATCATTAAAACGAGGCTAGAACGGACTTACAATCGAGCTTGGAAGCTTGAAAACCCTAGCCATGGTTTCTCCTTGCTATATTCGGCCATGGGGTTGAAGATGAGCAAAATTGGCTTTTAATTTTGTATTTTAATTCATTTTACCCCTAAATGACCAAAATGCCCTTACTACTAAACTTTCCAGAAATTCCATCCATGTCCAATTTTTGTCCATAGACTTAGAAATTGGTAAAATTACTCTTTAAGGACCTCTAATTAAAAATCTAATTCAATTTTATGCAAAATACTTCTAGAACACAAGTTTTGCAATTTATTCAATTTAGTCCCAAATTTCAAATTAAGCACTTTATGCATAAAATTTCTTCACGAAATTTTCACACAATCATGCAATCATATCATAGACCTTAAAATAATCATAAAATAATTATTTATATCTCGAATTTTGTGGTCATGAAACCACTATTCCGACTAGGCCCAAAATCAGGATATTACACAAAATGATTCACAGATTTTGCCAAACATTTAACAACAAGCCATATAACATCTTTCTCTCCTAAAATGGGAAAAATCCTGATATGAAATCCATAGTAACCTCAACCTCATTTCCATTCAAATATCATTACTGGTGAAAACAGTTCTGATAACACTTGATGTTCAACTTTCACCTTGATAACATTTAAAGTGTTTAAACACAAAGATAAAAAAATGTCGAGCTCTAAACTCAGTCACTAATACACTATTCTTGTGAGCTTTCTTGCAAAATTTCTGTATAAGTTATGGATTTTCTATCCAAGCACTTGTAACTACATTTTTCTCTTCTCGAAGATCATACAATAACTAAATCATCATCTTTTAATAATTTCAAGTCAGCTACACTGTCTTAAGTCAGATCTTTCTATGACATCGAATACTTTAAGCTATCACATTGCCTTATAGTCTTATAACACGTCACAATCCATTTCACAACACATCACTAGAAATCAAGAAGTCTTTGCCCAATGTAGACTAGAGTAGTTCAAATGCTTCAGTTAATAATGTTCTCATTGTTCAAAGGTTTGCTAACATGCACTAGACCGTTCAAATTTCACAAGGAAAAAATTTTATCAAGCATAGCAACTTTAAATCATATCAAACTCTTCTAGGAAATATATATTTTTCTTTCAGACTATCCATCTTTTACCCGTAAAGATTGAAATTTTATTCTCGGACCTGGAATAGAATCGAACATAAATATCTCATTTAATCTTGCAAACAAATAATCCAAACAGATTGGACCACTGAATCGATCTTAATTATCATAATGACATTTCAAGAAATTCTCTCTTCTAGTTGATAAAACCATTCAACATGCAATAATTTAAAATTCACTTATCATGCCAATCAAAGACCTTTACCATTTCCTCGGCTCAAAATAACAAGAATATCTCGATCGAAGAAATACCTTAAATTAACTTACTCGGAAAAAGAAATCCACCATACAAATTGAAACTCGTGATTTCACCACTTATGCCATTGCTGATGTCAATTCTTTACACGAAAATTAAAGAAGTCCAGATACTAGAATCATCACATTCTAATATAAAACAAGATGCATTATCATGTTTGACATAGTCATCATAAGTTGAAGAACACACTTTATATATAAGTCATGCTTGACAGATTACGAAATAAAGATGACAAGAAAACCAAGATAGAGGAATTCAAAATAAAGAAATCCAAGATACGATATCATATTGAAAGACCAAGAACACAGCTCATAAGAAGATATGAAAGATCTCGATAATTCCTCAGAGAGGAAAAGTCCAGTAGAAAACATCATTCAAACCCACTGGAATTAAATGCAACAAGGATAATGTACCTTCTCATATCTATATCAGATAGAGAAATATTTAGAAGAAATAGAATCATAGCATCATGTGCATTTTCTCATAAAATCCCAACAGACGGAATGTAACAAAATGCAAATTATAAACCAGTCAGACTGACAATCCCTTTGTCTAACATTATGACTAGAAAGCATTCCCACACAATAACAATTTATCAGAAAATAGATAGCCACAATAACACTTCCAAGAACAAATGAACTCATGGAATACCTCAAGAGAGACAGTCATAATCTGTTCACTGTAATCTGTCACATTCTAATATCTTACATTACAAACATTATTCCTTCAATTATTTCCGTCATTACTAGTTCCACATTATTCCTTTCACTAAAGAAAATTAGTTCTGAAGAAATTTCAATTAATACATTCTCCAGACATCATGCCTAAATAAATCAATTCACCAAAATTAACTTCTTCACCAACTGTGATATTACGAATCACCAAATATTCCTTTGGTTAATCCAGTATCTTTCTAGCTCTGTCTTCACCTATCAACCCTTTTCTCAAACTCTGATCATATTTGTAGCTATTCTATTATTGAACTCTTTGGTTTCATGTTTGGGAACTTATTCAACATAACTCTCATGGAATTTCGTTATAAAAACACCACTTTGTTAAGGGGTTGAGGTCGTAAGGTCCCTAACTCGTCTCTCATACACTTATACATATGACACGACTTTCATAAATATCATCATAATCATATCATCCACTTTGGGAAACTAACATTCATATTTGTTCTACGCAAACTTTCCAGTTATCTCATTTAAACAAGTTCACTTACATGAATTCTGAATAACTTTACTTATCACATTCATTCAATCAGACAAGTTAGGCACATAACATTATATGAGGGCCAACAAACATGGATAAGTATATCACAATCTAAACTTTCATCTCGCACATCATCATATACATATCATTGCAATCATACAAATCAATCTAAGCAATTTAACACATTTACTACATCTATACGAGCTCTCCAATCATAATTATTCAAACAAGTATACATGAACATTCGTTTCATCAATATTTTTGGTGAGTTACCTAAACACATGCATTCACTCAAGCAAATCAATCATATACATCATAGAATTATCGATTAAACATAGATAAGCTCATTACAATATAATTTTTTTATCTCATTTCAGGGATTCATTACAATCCATCAAAATTTAATGTCCAATCAAAACAATGACATTTTATCCGTAACATGATATTATGGACCTTATCCATACCTTTATGAGTTTCAACTCATCATAACTACACTTTACTGAAATACTTTAGTATCACTATCAACATGGTCGGGCGTAACTCGGTTGGAGAGTACCTTTGTCCAAACAAGATAGTTCACATTCCTGTCGGGAGACATCACACTTTCACGAGTAGTAATATGGCATGCTTAGCTAGACTCACATACTGTAACACCCCTTACTCGAGTTTGACGCCGGAACAGGATACGAGGTGTTACTGGACTTAAACACATAAAACATTCATTTCCTTGATATGAAATCTCGCTCCAAATTAAAACTCGGACTCAACTCAACGAGCTCGGGCGTTCGCATCCATAAGTGAACTCGGACTCAACTCAACGAGTTCGGATGCCTAGTTACATCTCACGAACTCGGACTCAACTCAACGAGTTCGGACGCTCAGATCCATAAGTGAACTCAGACTCAACTCAACGAGTTCGGATGCCCAAATATCCCAAAGGACATGTCACTTGTATCCTAATCCATTCCTAAGGTTCAACGGACCTTTTCCCAATCATGTGTCTCAACCATCTTCTACGGAATGCCGATACCGATACTCTCGGTAGTATTTCATATTTTCCAAGTATATCACATAATTTGACATATTATCAAACAATTATCACAAGTATAATATTTCATAATAATTATCATATCATTTAAAAACATTAAAACATTTAAAATAATAACTATGTTACCAACATTTACATATGAACTTACCTCGTATGCTAAAATGGCTATTTTTACCATTTCGCCCACAACTTGGTATTTTCCCCATTTTAGCCCTAATTTTAGTTTTCCTTGCTCTATCATTTAAAATATAGTCTAATTAGGACTCACATTATTCAAATTGACCCAAAATCATATTTTGGAAAAATTACAATTTTGCCCCTAAACTTTTGCATATTTACACTTTTGCCCCAAAGCTCGTAAATTAAAATTCAGCCTATTTTCTTATGTTTTATGACATGCTGATAATTTTTCCCTTCAATGGCAACATCAAATTCTCACTCTAACATGTACTTATGACTATTAGGTATTTTTACCGATTAAGCCCTTTTGCTTGTTTTCACTTAAAACCGAGTAGTACAAGTTGTCTAACATAATTTAAAACCTCATATTCTATCATAAAACACCAAAATACACAAATTTCACCTATGGGTATTTTTCCAAATATAAACCCTAGGTTAAATTATTGCTAGCATAAGCTAAATCGAGCTACCGGGACTCTAAAAACGTAAAAATCATTAAAAACGAGGCTAGAATGTACTTACAATCGAGCTTGGAAGCTTGAAAAACCCTAGCCATGGTTTCTCCTTGCTATATTCAGCCATGGGGTTGAAGATGAGCAAAATTGGCTTTTAATTTTGTATTTTAATTCATTTTACCCTAAATGACCAAAATGCCCTTACTACTAAACTTTCCGTAAATTCCATCCATGTCCAATTTTGTCCATAGACTTAGAAATTGGTAAAATTACTCTTTAAGGACCTCTAATTAATAATCTAATTCAATTTTATGCAAAATACTTCTAGAACACAAGTTTTGCAATTTATTCAATTTAGTCCCAAATTTCAAATTAAGCACTTTATGCATAAAATTTCTTCACTAAATTTTCACACAATCATGCAATCATATCATAGACCTTAAAATAATCATAAAATAATTATTTATATCTCGAATTTTGTGGTCATGAAACCACTATTCCGACTAGGCCCAAAATCGATATTACAACTCTCCCCTTCGTGATTTTCGCCCCAAAATCTTACCGTAAAAGTGGTCTTCACTTTTAATCTCATATTTGGTGTCAAGAACTTGCACTTAGACTGCACCTCCAATACATCTCTTCAATTTCTCATATGATCTAAAAGCTTACGCCTCAACTTCAACTGTTTTAAATTTTCAACCCTTCTCAATTTCCCATGATATCATGACATAAAACCCGGATCTCAACTTGATTTAATGAAGACCTAATTCCAAGAAATCCAACAATCAAAGAGACTCAAATTCCATGAATCGATGAGTAGGAATTCATTCAATACGATGTGATTTATAGATCTCGCCAAACATTTAACAATAGGATACATCACATTTTCCTCTTTCCGCCATAGAAATAATTCGATATGGCCTCAAGAATAATCCTTCTCATTTCCATCCCAATATCAACATTGACAAGGATAATTTTGATAGATCCCAATGCTCGCTTTAACCCCTTTAACAACTCCAATTTTATGTAACATCGGATGCTCTAAACTATCACATTACCTCACCGTCTTGAAACACATCACAATTCATACAACAATACATTACCGAAAGTCGAAGTCTTTGCTCAATGTAGACTAGTCTAGTTCGACGCTTGCTACCAATATTCTCATCTATCCGAACTCACAACATGTAATAAACTTTTCAGCTTTCACAAGATGGAAACCTTATCATTCGTAGTGACTTAAACTAATATTCAACTCTTTCTATTAAATATACACTTCTCGCTCAAACTATTTACTCTTTTATCCGCATAAAATGAAATTCTATTATCGACTTGGGAAAATAATCCCGACATAATTGTCACATGAAATCTTTCAAATAAATAATTTACCATACCGACTAAAACTCGCGCTTTTATCACCTATGCCTTTACCGATGTCAAATCCTTACACGTAAATTAGAAAAATCCCAATACTAAAATCACCACATTACCAAGATCAAATTAGAAGTATAGTCATATTTGACATGATTATCACGAAATAAGAATGTACTTGAACATGAGTCGAATTGACAAATTATGGAACAAAGATAACAAGAAAACCGAATAAAGAAATCCAAGATAGAGAAACCCGAATAAAGAAATCCGAATAAAGAGATCCAGATAAAGAAACCCAAGATACGATACTATGCCGAGAATCGAAAACCAAATTCATAGAGAAAATACGAATACCTCGATAATTCTTCAAAGAAAGAA